>NC_058082.1:286780541-287114113 GCF_014858855.1 Bufo gargarizans
CCACAGATGCCCCTCTCCATAACTGCGCCACCCACAGATCCCCCTCTCCATAACTGCGCCACCCACAGATCCCCCTCTCCATAACTACGCCACCCACAGATCCCCCTCTCCATAACTACACCATCCACAGATCCCCCTCTCCATAACTACACCATCCACAGATCCCCCTCTCCATAACTGCGCCGTCCACAGATCCCCCTCTCCATAACTGCGCCGTCCACAGATCCCCCATAAGTGTCGTCCACAGATCCCCCATAATAGTGTCGTCCACAGATCCCCCATAATAGTGTCGTCCACAGATCCCCCATAATAGTGTCGTCCACAGATCCCCCATAATAGTGTCGTCCACAGATCCCCCATAATAGTGTCGTCCACAGATCCCCCATAATAGTGTCGTCCACAGATCCCCCATAATAGTGTCGTCCACAATTTGTTTTAATGTGGCCTTTGAACATATTTTTTCAAGTAAGATCATATAAACCTCTCTGTTTTGTAATTTTGTCGTTTTTGCCGATTAATCGATTAATCGTAGAAATTAATCGGCAACTAATCAATTATTCAAATAATCGTTAGCTGCAGCCCTAGTCACAACAGTGATGTACTAGCCTCTGTGACCACTGAAGCCTGTGATTGGCTGCTGCAGTCACGGGACCCAGACGTTTCCTCGTTCAGGAGCACCATGCTGGACCAAAGGCAGCAGAATCCCTTTAAATCTCAATATAAAAACCCATCCAGGAAAAGCTGTCAGTCACTGAATAGGACCGCCCACTGGACTCCTGAGCATAGAAAGGGAAAGGATTTTAATGAATAACATATAAGTTATACTAAATCTTTTCCCATAAAACTATACATCCATCTGCCCAGCTCCTCCAGCTCTATAACACGCTACCAGCAGAGTGCACTGGCGACAGGTGCACGCCTTTGCTATTACTACAAGATAGTGTGAATGAAATGCCTCATAGAAATGGAAACGCAGGTGCTTCTTAGGACACAGATTTTACACATCTAGATATGTTACAAAAGACTGCAGCAACACAGGCACCAATATTGCAAAACTGACAACATACCGGTAAATCCACCATTATTCACTCTTACAAAATATTCTGACTTTCAGAAACGCATTTTGAGAACTGCTACATGTAAAGTTGTGGTTTGTACCACACCTGTTGGCACACAACTATAGCAATACTGCTGAAACTTTGTGCGACTGAACGATGATACATTTCTACCTTCTATAAGTTTGGGAAATGACAGTGATCTTTGACTGGCAGATGAGGGTTTTAAAGGCGGAAAATGCAAATCCTTAGCTGACTAATACATTCCTGCACCACCAATGAGGCCAGGTGAGGCGATCACCTCAGGCAGCACCAGGTAGGGGCAAGAGGGGGGCAGCAGAAGGGCCATGGGCAAGGAGCGCTTTCATTATGGCAAAGGGGTTAGGTTAAGAAATTGGCATGGGGATTTCAATTTTTGCCTCAGGCAGCAGAAAGGCTAGATGCAGGCACGCCGCAAATATTGCCTAAATGCTTTGGCCTCCCTTCACAAATCTCTTGCAGTCATAAGCAATTTTTATATCCTGCCTTCCAAATCCATAACCCTTTCACTTTTCCGTTCACATACCTACGAGTGTTTGAATTCGAATAAGTGGTACTTTAAAGTGAAAACAAAAAAAATCAACTGCAACATCATTTTACATGCTTTGTATGTACAGATTTTACAGGGGATCATCAGATTGCGTGTACCATAGACCACAATGATTCACCATTACAGTCTATGAGAAAATTGCTGTGTTTCTACCAAGTCATGCCTGAGAGCTCACTAGGAACTTCAGAGGGTTGTGAGGGTGCATAATATTGATGACCTATACTCATGATAGGTCATCTATATCAGATTGGCAGGGGTCCGGCTCCCGCTACATCCTGGCAATCAGCTTTTTGAAGGGGGTCGCAGCACTTGTGCAAATGAGCCTCTTCTTTAAAGGGGTTATCCAACATCATACAACAGCCCCCCCCCCCCCCCACCCCATGTGCTGGGCCCCTCAGAGGGGATATACTTACCCCCGCTCCCCACGCCACTGCTTTTCCCCATGCGTGGATGAAAACATGCGGCTTCGGGGCAGGCGGGAATGGGGAAAAGCCTCCCTAGCGTCACCCGCGATGCTAGGGAGGCACATCCCCGCCTGCTATTGGCTGTTCCACCCCGACACCAGATGTTTTCATCCGTGTACAGGGAGAAGCAGCGGCGGCGGCAGTAGTGCGGGGACCAGGAGCGACGCAGGGGAGCGGGTAAGTATATTCCCACTGAGGCGCCCGGCACATGGGGAGGAGGGGCTGTTGTAATATGATGGATAACCCCTTTAATGACTACCTACACAACATCTCCCTTGCAGTGGCAGCGCAGTGTAATTGAAACTGCTTGTCCCATTCTTCGGGAGTTGGAGCTCTGCCGATCTGATATTGATGACCTATCCTGGCTTTTTGTTTTCAGCACCATTTATTCTAGAGCTTCAAGCGGCTGTGTGGTGGATTAACTACATATTCTGGGAATATAAACTGTAGACGGTGACAAATGGAATAAACAGTTGAAAGGGCTGTCCAGGTTCAGAGCTGAATACAGACATACCCACGTTTTCACCCAGACAGCCCCCCTAATATGAGCATCTGAGCTCCGATCCTCTCCTTTGCCCTGCGCTAAATCGCACAGGGCAAAGCCTCTTTATGGAGATCCAGGCTCTCCATAGGGACTTCCGTCCAGCAGTGAGCGTGGTGACGTCACTGGCACTAATGGGCGGGCTTTAGCGCTGACCTAGCCTGCAAAACGGTGACTAGGGATCGACCGATATTGATTTTTTAGGGCCGATACCAATAATTTGTGAACTTTCAGACCGATAATTTATACTGAAATTCAGTGAATTTTCATTAAAAAAAAAAAAAAAAAAAAAAAAAAAGAATTCCTACACAAATCTGCTGAAAATGAATGTTTATTGTTAACATGTATTTTTTTTTTTTTTTTTTGGTAAATCTTTCTTTTTCATTTATACTTAATATTTTGGTGTTTTTTTTTTAACTAACTTTTAGCCCCCTTAGGGACTAGAACCCTTGTCCTATTCACCCTGATAGAGCGCTATCAGTGAGAATATGACTTCACACTGTTCCTGCTGCCATGGCAGCAAGGGCTTCGGTAGCATCCTGGCTGCCATGGTAACCAATCGGAGCCCCAGGCTTACACTGCTGGGGCTCCGATCGGAGGAGGAGGGGAGAGGGGACCCTGTGGCCACTGCCACCAATGATTAATACTGGGGGGCTTGGGGGGGGTGCACTGCGCCACCAATGAAGATAACCGTCTCATTCATTCATATACAGGAGGCGGGAGCTGCAGAATTACATAGCCGGCTCCCGACCTCTATGAGCATTAGCTGCGATCCGCAGAAGTTAACCCCTCAGGTGCCGCAGATCGCAGCTAACGCTCATAGAGGTCGGGAGCCGGCTATGTGATTCTGCAGCCAGCTCCCTCCTCCTGTATATGAATGAGACAGTTATCTTCATTGGTGGCGCAGTGGCCACAGCCCCTCCCCTTCTCCGCCCCTCTCTCTTCTGATTAGTGGCAGCGGCAGCAGCAGCACAGGGGGAGGGAGACACTGCTTCCTTCTCCCCTGTGCTGCTGAGGGAACACGGAGAGCGCTGTCAGCAGCGCGATCTGTGTTCTCCATACGTTATCGGAATATCAGCAAACTAAATACAGATACCGATAACAGTCAAAATCCTCAATATCGGCCGATAATATCGGTGAAACCGATAATCGGTCGATCCTTACCGGTGACGTCACCGAATAAAGTGCTGAAGCCTCCACCTAGCAGTGTAAAAAATCTAAACAAACAGCCCTTGCCCTGCGCAATCCAGCTCTGAACCCGGACAACCCCTTTAATGCTAAATATATATTAATAAAGCGCCATCTACACTTGAGTTATTACTCCTTGGATCAAGATACTACAAGTCATGGGGACAGTTAATACGGTAAAAGTCTGTTACAACCCACTGGGGACTGTTCCCCTAGTTCAAACATGGTCTTTTTTGCTGACTGACTCTCACTAGGCTCACAAGTTGTGCTCAGCCCATGAGTGGTCTTCAGTTTGTACAAACATGACGACACATTTCCCCTTTACAACTATAGGCCCCATGAAGCTAATATGCTCCAAAAGCCGTCTCTAATGGCAAAACTGCAGCATTCAGGCACATTCATAAGCACTGCAGGCTAAATAAAAGTCTGCCACTAGCATCTTCCTCTTTATGGCAAATGCCCTAAGAAAGCACATTTCAAGCACTCACTTAAAGGGGTTGTCCCACAAAAAATATTCTACAGTTTTCAAACCAGCACCTGGATCTGAATACTTTTGTAATTGCATGTAATTAAACATTCTGCATAGCTACTGAGTTATTCAATAAAATTTATCTGTATAGCGCCACAATTTATTATTTCTTTGACCTGCTCATTAAGAAGGTCGCACATGCTCAGTTTCATCTTTCAGCTGCCTCCTGAGCTGTGATAGGGGGAGCTAAGACACGCCCCCTGAGCTGCAGCAAGAAAGACCCTCCCCTTGAGCTGTCAGCTTGATATAAATCTAGCAGAACAATGAATGTGGAGATCTCTGGATCCATGTGAGGTTCAGGGCTGGTTCTAGCTTTGTTAGAAATAGAATGTTGTACTATATGATGTCTGATTTTCATCTTTTATAGTAATCATTGGATAACTCCTTTAAGGAACAGTCTGATACAGGCTCCAATAGCTCTTTATTGAGCAAGGATATCCAGCGGGTAAACACATAGGGGGAGCTTCACCAAAACTGGTGTAAAGTAGAACTGGCTAAGTTGCCCATGGCAACCAAACAGATTCCACCTTTCATTTTCACAGCTCCTCCACCTGATTGGTTGCTATGGGCAATTAAGGCCTCTTTAACACTTGCGTTGTCCGAATCCGGCGTGTACTCCATTTGCCGGAATTACACGCCGGATCCGGAAAAACGCAAGTGAACTGAGAGCATTTGAAGACGGATCCGTCTTCAAAATGCGTTCAGTGTTACTATGGCAGCCAGGACGCTATTAAAGTCCTGGTTGCCATAGTAGTAGTAGGGAGCGGGGGAGCAGTATACTTACAGTCCGTGAGGCTCCCGGGGCGCTCCAGAATGACGTCAGAGCTCCCCATGCGCATGGATGACGTGCCATGTGATTACGTCATCCATGAGCGTGGGGCGCCCTGACATCACTCTGGAGCGCCCCGGGAGCCGCACGGACGGTAAGTACTGCCCCCCCGCTCCCCACTACACTTTACCATGGCTGCCAGGACTTTAGCGTCCTGGCAGCCATGGTAACCATTCAGAAAAAGCTAAACGTCGGATCCGGCAATGCGCCGAAACGACGTTTAGCTTAAGGCCGGATGCGGATTAATGCCTTTCAATGGGCATTAATTCCGGATCCGGCCTTGCGGCAAGTCTTCAGGATTTTAGGCCGGAGCAAAAAGCGCAGCATGCTGCGGTATTTTCTCCGGCCAAAAAACGTTCCGGTCCTGAACTGAAGACATCCTGATGCATCCTGAACGGATTTCACTCCATTCAGAATGCATTAGGATAAAACTGATCAGGATTCTTCGGGCATAGAGCCCCGACGACGGAACTCTATGCCGGAAGAAAAGAACGCAAGTGTGAAAGAGCCCTAAGACAGTTTTCTTTTACACTAGGTTTGATAAATCTCCCCCATAGATGGCATATATCTACACTTACAACCTACATTATAATATTGAAATAATAGAACATTTTTAACAAAACACATTTATTTTTCCTATCTGGACTAAATTAAATTATACTGCAATCTAAGGGTATTGCCATCTAAGCCATTGATGGCCAAAATCAGAATACTCAATGTATAATGGGCAGATTTACGGAAACGGCTGCAGTAACGCGCTATGTCCACCACAAGGTTGACGGTATAGTGTAGCTCTAGCAACAGGGCTACACCCGAAAAGCTCATCGACGGCAGTGTAGGGTGTAGCTAGTGTGATGGCCTATAGAGACAAACGGAGAAAACACAACATAGAACATAGAAACTGACATAGGACATAGAAATTTGGTGCGGATTCCACATCAAAAATCCGCTAGCCGCCCCACTAAACCTGCCTCCCACAGTCTTCACAATGGGGCCACGAGGCGGACATGGCCAAAAAAAAAAAAAACGTTTGCGTCCATATTGCCGGATCCGGCAGGCAGTTCCGGCGACGGAACTGCCTTTCCGGAATCCTCTGCCGCAAGTGTGAAAGTAGCTTAATTTGGCATGTTTTAAGGACTGCTGCACAAATGTCCAACAATGCACTATACATGCGTCAGTTGTGTCCAGCTCCCGGCCTAAAACAACTGTCCGGGCACAACTGTTATATGTGCACCCAGCCTTAAAGGAATAGCATTTATAATGTAGGGAAAGTTAATACAAGGCACTTACTAGTGTATTGCGATTGTCCATATTGCTTCCTTTGCTGACTGGATTTATTTTTCCATCACATTATACACTGCTCGTTTCCATGGTTATGACCGCCCTGCAATCTAGCAGCGGTGGTCGTGATTGCACACTATAGGAAAAAGCACCAGCCTATGTGAGCTCTCAGAGTCCTGGCCATGACAGAGGTCAGCACTTTGTCCTATAGTGTGCAAGCACGACCACCGCTGCTGAATTGCAGGGTGGTGTGTAACGCCTGGATATGAGCAGTGTATAATGTGATGGAGAAATGAGTCCAGCCAGCAAAGGAAGCAATATGGATAATAACAATACATTAGTAAGTGCCTTGTATTAACTTTCTCTACATAATAAATGTCATTTGCTGAAGGGGAGAACCCCTTTAAGGCCCCTTTACACTGGCCAATAGAGCAGACAATTGTCCGGAAAGAAGTGTTCCTTTCTAGCAATCGCCTGCTCGTTAGTGGAAGAGACCGCTCTTATTACAGGCAGCGATCTCCTTCACAGTATGGAGAGGCGTGATCGCTAAGTGCCATCGGTCGCCCCCATACAGACTCGTTGTCGACAGCAGAGGTTGTTTACAGAGCACAATATGCTGCCGACAAAATAGGATTTTTGTGACCGCGTGAATGATGTGATTACCCACTGAACGAGCGCTATGAACACCACGTGTTAGCCATTATCGGACAGAGAATCAGGCAGCGTAAAGGGCCCTTTAGTGCTAAAAAGATGCCAGATAAAACTGATGCGTGTAAGCTTCTGATTCCCTGCATTAGATAAACTAATCCATGAACTCGCACAGAAAATTGGAAACATATAGCATGTGTTAATGTGGCGTCTCCTGCCCCCTGAATTATTTATTAAGAAACAGCTACTGTAGCTTTAAAGCCAACATAGCGGAGGATTTTATAGTTCTGCTTTATCTAACCAAAAGACCAACTCTAAAATAGAAGGTCATAAATAGTAAAAAAAAAAAAAAATGTCAAAAATGATATTTATAAAAATATTCAACTTTCCTCCACAGTGCCTAAGAGGATATTATATTATACATATGACATGTTAATGTTATTTAAAGAAATTGCAATGCTTTATAACGGATTTTACAATAATGGGGACATTTACTAATCTATTTACACCGCTTTTGTGGTCACAAATTTAGTCACACGCCATTTGTGCAGTAAAATTTGTGACTTTTCCCCTGCTCATGCCAGAAAGAAACGGGAGTGTTAAAGGGGTTTTCCGAGATTTTTATACTGATGACCCATCATCAGTATCTGATCAGTGGGAGTCTGACACCCCATCGAGCAGCTGTTTGAGAAGACACCGGCACACCTGTGAGCATCGCGACCTTTAGGCCTCTTGCACACAACCGCATGGCTTTTTCAGTATTTTGAGGTTCGCAAAAAAACGGATCCACAAAAATACGGATGACGTCCGTGTACATTCCGTTTTTTGCGGAACGGGACAGCTGGCCCCTGATAGAACAGTACTATCCTTGCCCGTTATGCGGACAATAATAGGACATGTTCTATCTTTGAACGGAACGGAAAAACAGAAATACGGAAACGGAAGGCATACAGAGTACCTTCAGTTTTTTTTGAGGATCTGTTGAATTTGAGACTCCAATGAATGGTTCCGTATACGGAACGCAAAAAAACGGAACGGAAACAGGAAAAAATAAAATAAAAATCGGTCACGTGGCCTAGGAGCGACAGCCCCATTCAAGTGAGACCAATACCAAGCACAGCCACTATACTATGTACGGTGCTGTGCTTGGTAAGCTGAGAGAAGGCAGTGGCGCTGAGGGTACTTTCACACTTGCGGCAGGACGGATCCGACAGGCTGTTCACCATGTCGGATCCGTCCTGCGGCTATTTCGCCGTGCCGCTGCTCCATCCCCATTGACTATAATGGGGACGGGCGCGGAGCTCCGGCGCAGCACGGCGGTGCACGGAGAAAGGCCGCCGGACTAAAACTACTGCATGTCAGGCTTTTTAGTCCGGCGGCTTTCTCCGTGCACCGCCGTGCTGCGCTGGAGCTCCGCCCCGTCCCCATTATAGTCAATGGGGACGGAGCGGCGGTCCGCGGGCACGGCGAAATAGCCGCAGGACGGATCCGACATGGTGAACAGCCTGTCGGATCCGTCCTGCCGCAAGTGTGAAACTAGCCCGATAGGAGCGCCGATGCCTTCTGAAACAGCTGACCAGCGGGGATACTATCAGATACTGATGACCTCTCCTGAGGATAGGTCAGCAGCATACAAATCTCAAAAAAAAAAACTAATGCAACGGGTGATATCTGCGCCAAATCAGCTGCATTTTTGCAATGAATTCTGCAACAACAAAAAAAATAAAACACTATTGTGCTCATGCTCACAAGCGTACTGGCTCAGTGCCTGTATTGCGGCCAGCCGGTCTGCAATATACAGGCACTGGCCGTGTGCACCCTGACTTGAAGGGTTCTGTGATCCGCAACATACGACTGAAGATATGACTTCACCTATCTTTTGCGGAGCGGAGGCACAGAAGGCGCTTCCGTGGGCTGTCCACATCTTTATGTCCGTTCCACGGGATCCGCAAAAAAATAGAATATGTCCTATACTTGTCCTTTTTACCGACAAAGATAGGACTGTTCTATAGATGGCAGGACGTTCCGTTCCACAAAATGCGGAACACACAAGGCCGGTATTCGTGTTTTGCAGATACACAATTTGTGGACCACAAAAACACTGACAGTGATGTGCAAGAGCCCCAAAGCTGTGGGCCAATCTATAACAGTGGGAGAGAGAGGGTAGAGCCTGGTACGGGGTAGTGGAACTACAGGTCCCAGCTCAAGATATAATGCACTGTGTCTCGGGGGGCTGCTTTGTCTGGGTCATCCGTCTACATCTGCTGTATAACTGTGGATGAAAGAATATAGACAGTTGCATCGTCACCCTGCCTAGGCGATTAATACGACCCACAACCCCAGATCCTTACAGTGGCCATAGTTACATCAGAAAAAATATAGCCCCATTGCTGCACTGTTTCTGGCATTTCTTGTGGAATCAGTGCAACCTACTACAGCACCGACTACACAGATGAGAGGCTAGCCTAAGCTATGGGCAGTCTATATTCTCTCCAGTTTCTCTGGACATTTTTAAGTGAATCATCTTTAGGTTTGTAAGGGCGCTTTCACATGCGGCAGAAAATTCTGCGACTAAAAATCAGTTCCATTCATTTGAATAGGGCAGCATGCACATGGGTCTCTGCAAGCTCCATGAAGGTTAATGGAATTTTCAGTCGCAGAATTTTCCGCCACAAAATCTGCAGAGTGTGAAAGCACCCTAAAGAATCTGCTGTCTACACAGTCACCTAAAAGATGCACTAAAGGTTGTATAAAGGAGAAGTCTAGTTTAAACAACCTCTCACCGCGTGCCCCATTTTGGCAAGTAACAGAGCCCCCCCCCCCCCCCAACAGCATACTGGAACACCTTCCATCGGCTCATCTTTAAAGGAGGTGGGGGAAGTTCGCTGCTGAACAACAGTAGCTCAGAATGAACAACCCCTTTAAATAAAATAAAAAAATACTTTCTAATACTCAGCTATTCTTATCTGAAAGTCGTGCAAGTGCAACATAAAGGAATGCTAATCTTTAAGCAACCTTTGGCAATATGCACCCTTTGTCCTCTGAGTATCTCGCAGCTAAACTCATTCACTGAGGATGTTTATTGAGAAATAGTATTAGGTCTTTACCCCAGGGAGAATCACGCACTGCAGATTGGCTCCACAAAGTTTATTCCGCAAAAACTGATCTGCAAAATGCAGATACGGACCTGCTAATTCCGTATTTTTCTCAATCCCATGAGAGAAAGGGCTATTCTAGTTGCCAAAACGAACAAGAATAGGACAATTTCGACACTTTAGGGAACTGAACACTGAACCACAAAAGAACTGAATGGGTCAGCATGCTATCCACATAAAAAATGCAGATAGTACGCAGATGAAAAATACCGTCGTACATGAAGCCTAAAATGTCATAATGAAACCATACTTGTCAAAAACAAAGTGCTAGCAGTGACACATCACATGTTACAGTCATTAGAAACAGGTCCCATGAGAGCTACATATACACTATATGGAGAAAAGTACTGGGAGACTCCTCTTAAAGGGAACCTGGAAAAGACAATTTACACTAATCACAGTACCTTAAAGTATCTCTCAGAGTGTGCCCAAAGATGTATTCATATCTTCTTTCTGCGGTCTCATAAAATCGACTTATAAAACTGTGTTTGGCACCTTTTTGAAGTCGTGCTGAAGTCACAGGGACAGAGGCCTCCTTGACTCAACCGTCGGATAAACCCGCCCCTATGCCGCTCCTCCGCATATTGATGGACATTTTTCCCTGTAGCTGGGACCGCGCTCTTCTCGCACATGCGTCGTGCGTCTCCTGCCACAGCATGATCCCGGCTATGGCTCCCTCCCTGGCATCTTCTTGTTCACTGCGCCTGCGCCGTCCCTATACAGCTCGCGCCCATCGCTTCTCCCCTGCGGCGTGAGCGTGATCACTGTCTGCTTGCACTGCAGCACAGGCGCAGTGAACATGCAGATGCCAGGGAGGGAGGGAGCCAGGATCGCGCTGCGGCAGGACGCGCACGGCGCATACGCGAAAAGAGCGCGGTCATGGCTACAGGGAAAAATGTAGTGTAAATTGTCTTTTCCAGGTGACAGGTTCCCTTTAATCACTAGATTCAGGTGTTTCATTCGGTCCCATTGCCACAGGTGTATAAAATCCAGGACCTAGCCATGCAGTCTGCCTTTGCACACATATGTTAAAGAATGGCTCGTTCTAAAGAGCTCACTGAATTCTACTGGAATTTTCTGAAATTTCCAGCTTAAAAATTGATTTTTGGTCTTCCCAGTTGGTGCGTATAACTTTAATCCTAAGTGCTGCATATGCATATGTAGAACGTTTAAGAGCTGTGGTCCAGATAACTTTCTGCCTGGGTCACACCATTACCCACTAATATCAACTTTTTAGCATGAAGCACCATCCAGGGCCCATTACACGGGTGTCAGACAATACCAAACTAGCACATGGTCTTGGGGAAAAAAAAAAAGGGGCTTGTTCACATGACCGTATGGCTTTTTCAGTGTTTTGCAGGTCGTTTTTAACCGATCCGTTTTTTTTTCAGTAGTGTTTCCGGTTCCATTCCGTTTTTCCGTTCCATTTTTCTATATGGCATATTCAGTATACAGTAATTACATAGAAAAAATTGGGCTGGGCATAACATTTTCAATAGATGGTTCCACAAAAACGGAACGGATACAGAAGACATACGGAGTACATTCCGTATGTGTTCTGTTTTTTTTGCAGAACCATTGACTTGAATAGAGCCACAGAACGTGATTTACGGGCAATAATAGGACATGTTCTATCTTTGAACGGAACGGAAAAACCGAAATACGGAAACGGAATGCATACGGGGTATGAATGGTTTCGTATACAGAACAAAAATAAAACGGCCTGTATACGGAACGCAAAAAACGTTTGTGTGAACGAGCCCTAACAAAGAACATGGCATGACCAGGGACCCAAAATGCATCAGTTACTGATCATGCATGGCACTGCAGAAGCCAAGCAGGTCATGAGAAGCATCATGTACGGCTTCTCCGGAGCAATTACAATACCAGCAATTATGGGATCTCATCCAATGCCTTGCTGTGAGGAAGTCTAACACAAGAGATCTACATTTACATACTGAGCAAAACCTGTCAGAGATGTTTAGTAAGTCAACAATAGAAGGAGGGGTGTTAAAAGAAATGATAAAACACTCCCAAGATAATGCCACAGTAGTACCTGAGGAAAGATTTCTGTATCCTCCCTCACTGCTCAATAATCTCATGTATATACCGTAGTAACCAATAAATATACAAGCCGTATCAACATGGCCTAGAATATAGTAAACTAAGACAATGGCCTAGAATATAGTTACCAATACTATACAATATACATGCTGTATATACGTGGCCTAGAATACTATAAACTAAGACAATACAATGTACATGCTGTATACACATGGCCTAGAATACTGCAAACTAAGACAATACAATGTACATGCTGTATACACATGGCCTAGAATACTGTAAACTAAGACAATACAATGTACATGCTGTATACACATGGCCTAGAATACTATAAACTAAGACAATACAATGTACATGCTGTATACACATGGCCTAGAATACTGTAAACTAAGACAATACAATGTACATGCTGTATACACGTTGCCTAGAATACTGTAAACTAAGACAATACAATGTACATGCTGTATACACATGGCCTAGAATACTGTAAACTAAGACAATACAATGTACATGCTGTATACACATGGCCTAGAATACTGTAAACTAAGACAATACAATGTACATGCTGTATACACATGGCCTAGAATACTGCAAACTAAGACAATACAATGTACATGCTGTATACACATGGCCTAGAATACTGTAAACTAAGACAATACAATGTACATGCTGTATACACATGGCCTAGAATACTGTAAACTAAGACAATACAATGTACATGCTGTATACACATGGCCTAGAATACTGTAAACTAAGACAATGGTCTAGATTAGGCCATTGTCTTAGTTTACAGTATTCTAGGCCATTGTCTTAGTTTACAGTATTCTGGGCCATGTGTATACAGCATGTATATTGTATAGTATTGGTAACTATAGTCTAGGCCAGTGATGGTGAACCTTTTAGAGACCGAGTGCCCAAACTGCAACCCAAAACCCAGTTATTTATCGCAAAGTGCCAACACTGCAATTTACCCTGAATACTATAGTTCAATATAGTATATCTTCCATGTAGTTTATCATTTAGCTATAATCGCCTGCTTACATTCAGTGCGCTGCCTGTGCTGTTCATAGTGCTCCCTGCGCTGATGAATGGCAGGAAAAGTCTAAGGCATATTGGTACGCCATAGGCCCCTTGCAGACGAGCGTAAGTAACTCACCTCATCCACTTGATTGCGCAGCCGGGCTGGTCTTCTTTCTTCTTGCAGGACCTGTCTGGAAAAGGACCTTCGGTGACATCAGCGCAGGTCCTGCTGAATGAATATAGAAGACCAGCCCGTCTGCGCGATCAAGTGGATGAGGGGAGATAATTTTTTTTATTTATTTATTTTTAAATCCCACAATGGACCTTTTACTTAGCATTCTGAATTAAAGAATGCTATTATTTTCCATTATAATCATGCTATAATGGAAAATAATAAAGTAAATGGGGTCCCAGGTAAGTCATCCCTCGTCTCTTTAGTAACCATGCGTGAAAATCGCATCGCATCTGCACTTGCTTGTGGATGCTTGTGATTTTCACGCATCCCCATTCATTTCTTTGTGCGAAAAACACTGAATATAGAACATGCTGCGACTTTCACGCAATGCACAAGTGATGCGTGAAAATCTGCGCTCATCTGAAAAGCCCCATTGAAGTGAACAGGTCTGGATTCAGTGCGGGTGCAATGCGTTCACCTCACGCATTGCACCCATGCGGAATTCTCGCCCGTGTGAAAGGGGTTATAGACTTTTTCCAGGGTGCGGGTGCCCAGAGAGAGCTCTGAGTGCCGCCTTTGGCACCAGTGCCATAGGTTCACCACCACTGGCCTAGTATATAGTAACCAATACAATACAATGCACATGTCATAGCTCCCATGCACTGCAATGGGAGCTAATGAAACAGCAGAGTACCGGACAGTTCCCTTGTTTCCCAGCCACCTGCTGGTTGGCGCTTAGTCTCATCTCGCTTCAATAATGGCAAGATGGGACAATCCCTTTAATGGGTCAATGAAGTCCGCTAGCCGCCGTTGTTGGTCATAGGAGGGATCTAGCACACAAAAAGGTGATAGATAGATCTAAACTATAAATTACACAAAATACACACAATAGCAACTAAAAGAAAAGGTAGAACTACTAAAGAGAGTGCTGAAGGTTTGGCAGGTACAACAGCAGGACACATCCACACAGTTCAGAATTGCTGCAGATTTTCTATCCGAATTGTGGAGGAAAAGTTGGAGTATACAGTTGAACCAAAGTGCATTAAACTGTTTTTCTTGCATGTAAATTGAGCGGCCATGCAGATTTTGAAAATCCAAAACATGTCAACTTCTGCTGCAGAAAGAGCAAGTGTTCAATGGTGAAGTCAAATTCCTTCGTGCGACCAGCATCATAGGTTACTTACTATGATGCTGTGCGCATCGGGCTGCCCGCGGGACTATTGTCCCGCACTCATAATATCATATGAGTGAGCTCCCCATAGATTAGGCTAATCCCTGCAATCTCCCATGCTGTATACACAGGGATCCATGATACAGATCAGGAAATGGTAAGGCTGTGCTCTGCTCCGGTCCTAGAAATCATGTCATTTCTGGGTCCCGGGTAATTGATGGAGTTTTTGGGCCTTAGCAACTCTGCAGTGCTTGCCAGAAGGATGTATTTCCTCTGTAACTGGGCCTAATATATCAGCCTCCATTGCAGGAGAAATCAGCAAAAAAAAAAAAATTCAAAGGGGTTGTCTAGGACTAGAAAAACATGGCAGCTTTATTCCAAAAATAGCCCCACACCTGTCCGTAGGTTGTGTCTGGTACTGCAGCTCAACTCTGATAATGTGAATGGGGCCGAGTTGTAACACCACACACATCCTGAGGACAGGTCTGGTGCTTTTTTGGAAGAAAGCAGCCATGTTTTTCTGCCCTGAAGAGCCCCTTTGAAATACACCCCAAAAGTTTAGTATGACCTTATGAGGGGGGCAATGTGTACAATAAAATAAAAATAAAGGCAAAGCAAATAAAAAATTTTTTTTAAAAGAACCCCAGCACGAGTCCATACTGCAGCGTCTAGCCCTGCCCCCATCCACAGCAAACTATATTACCCTATATCAAAACAACCGTAAAGGAAAGGAGATATAGATTAAAGTTAGGCCTATTTCACCCGGGCGTTACGGATTGGGGCCGGATAGGATGCAGGTGCGTGGCGGGGAAATCTTGCGAGTGAGCACACAATTTTAGTCAGTTTTGACTGTGATTGCGTTGCGTGGTTCAGTTTTTCCCACGCCAGTGCAATGCATTTTGCACGCGCGTGAGAAAAAAAAATGAATGTGGTACCCAGACCCAAACTTCTTCAAGGAAGTTCGGGTTTGGGTTAGTTGTAGTGTAGATTTTATTATTTTCCCTTATAACATGGTTATAAGGGAAAATAATAGCATTCTTTAATACAGAATGCATAGTAGAAGGTCAATTGAGGGTTAAAAAAAAATAACTCACCTCCTCGGTAGCTGCCGGTCTCTGCTCTTTCTTCAGGACCTGTGGTGACATCACTGAGCACATCACATGGTCCATCACCACGGTGATGGAGATCCTTTAGCCGAAAGCTCATGATTAAAGAAGTAAAAAGAGACCCGCAACTACGCGATCAAGAGGAGCAGGCGAGTTCGTTTTTTTACATTTTTAATCCCTCAATCCACATTTTACTAAGCATTCTGTATTGAGAATGCTATTATTTTCCCTTATAACCATGTTATAAAGGGAAAATAATAAAGATCGGGTCCCCATCCCGATCGTCACCTAGCTACCATGCGTGAAAAATCGCACCGCATCCGCACTTGCTTGCAATTTTCACGCAGCCCCATTCACTTCTATGGGGCCTGCGTTGCGTGAAAAACACACAAAATAGAGCATGCTGCGATTTTCACGCAACGCACAAGTGATGCGTGAAAATTACCGCTCAGGTGCACAGCCCCATAGAAATGAATGGGTCCAGATTCAGTGCGGGTGCAATGCGTTCACCTCACGCATTGCACCCAAGCGGAAATCTCGCCGTGTGAAAGAGGCCTTAGGGTTCTTTTTTGTTTTTCGTATACTGATGGCCTATCCTCGGCTCCAGGTCATCAATATGAAATAGGCGAAGGTCTGACTCCCAGCACCTCTGACAATCAGCTGTATGAAGAGGTCATGGCGGTCTATGAATGCTTAGGCCAGGGACATGCCCTGCTGTAGGCTGATAGTTGTAGGCAGTGTGGGCATGCTGGGAGTTGTAGTTTTGCAACAGCTGGAGAGCCTCAGGTTAGCCATCCCTGGCTTAGGCCTCTTCCTAGGCCATGGCGCTCTGGCCTAGTCACAGTTCAGTTCTAAGTGAATTGGACTGGGCCTAAATACCAATCACAGCCACTACACAATGGATGACGTTTGGAAACTGCGAGGAGGCCACCGTGCTCACCAGAGCTTCGATGAGCGCTGCAGCTTCCTCAAACAGCTGATCAGCAGGAGTTCGACCCCTGCAGATCTCATATTGATGACCTATCCTGAGGTAAGGCCATCACTATGAAAATCTTGGAGAGAACGAATCAAAAATTGGAAACAGACTATTTTTCCCTTTTTCAATTAAAATTTTTGCAGGTATAAAAAGTAAAAACAAAGAGGGAGATTTATCAAACCGGTGTAAAGTAAAACTGGCTTAGTTGCCCAGAGCAACCAATCAGATTCCACCTTTCATTTTTGACAGCTCCTTTGGAAAATGAAAGGTTGAATCTGATTGGTTGCTATGGGCAACTAAGCCGGCTTTACTTTACACCGGTTTGATAAATCTCCCCCAAAGTACCAAAAATGAAAAATTATTTAATAACCAAAAATGAAGAAAATGCTAGCAGTAAGACAGGGTTCACATCACCGTTTAGCTTTCCATTCTTCTGATCCATCAGAACAGAAAAAAAAAAAACACGGATCGGTTATTTTGAGCATCCTTTAGGGCTCATGCACATGAACGTATTTTCTTTCCGTGTCTGTTCCGTTTTTTGCGGACCGTATGCGGAACCATTCATTTCAATGGGTCCATAAAAAAAAAACGTAAGGTACTCCATGTGCATTCAGTTTCCACAAGTCCGTATTTCCGTTCCGCAAAAAAATAGAACACGTCCTATTATTGTCCACATTACGGACAAGGATAGTACTGTTCTATTTGGAGCCAGCTGTTCCGTTCCGCAAAATACAGAATGCACATGGACGTCATCCGTATTTTTTGCGGATGTTTTTTGCTGACCACAAAATACATACGGTCGTGTGCATGAGTTTACATCAGTTTGTGTCACTTCTGTCAGAGATCAGTTATTTTTGAAAAAGTACCTTTTGCAGGACATTTCCCCAGACAAAAATAATTGCTCTCCGACAGAAGTGACACAAACCGATCATACGTGATGCTCAAAATAAGATAAGATGGATCAGAAGAACGGAAAGTTAAACAGTGATGTGAACTCAGCCTTAGCCCCCACTGTATTAAAAAAAAACAGTATACAGTTGTGAGGAATATGGATTAATATTTACTGTCAGCCATGTCCTCACACCCCCCATTTGCTGACAGGATTTCCCTGCTTCAAAGCCCCCAGCCCTGATTGTAATTTTATGCACCTCTTGGCATGACTCAGTTGGCCAGGAAGACACCCCTCAGGGGGTCCAAGCTTCAAGGAGAAGTTCACACCTCTGTGCAGCAGTTGGGAGCCACCTGAATCTGCAGGAAAACCCCCAGCAGGGGGTATCTGCTTTGGCCTGGATCAATGAGATTTCCTAGACATATTGGCACCTACCTCTCATAAGGAATTATGAATCACCTGGCCACCGCAGACGCAAACCGGATACATATTTGTGTCCCGGTGGCCACGAGGTACGGTCCCATGGTCTTTGTTTACTCGTACCCAGTCGGGGTAGGGAGATACCCATATCTCCCCATAGAAGCCACCTACCGGTACCAGGTTTGGGCTCTAATTGTAGCCTGAACCCAGGCAGGTCCATTAGTCCCAGAACCATCTCCCTGTGACCCTCTGGTCTGGAGCTATGACCCCTAAAGTGTTTTGTGGGTCATTCACTGTCAGCCCAGAAGAGGGGGAGTTGACCCCTCCCTGAGGCAGGGAGGGGACGGACCAGCTGCAGGTTAAAAGCCTGGTGCCAGCAAGTAGGGGGCGTCTTTTTCTGAAGAGGGGTCGCATGCTACACATGTGTTTAGAGGGACCCAGGAAATAGCAGGAGAGCACAGCCCCTCGTGTGGCCTCCGATTCAGGACATCGCCAAGGAACTTTCATCATACTTGGTAACTTACTTTCACCCTGCTTAATCCTATTGTAACCATATACCCTGTAATCTGTAACCTCAGACCACTGTATATATATTGTCTGTGTATAGTGTGTTATATCTAGTGTGCTCTTATAGCGATTAAATCTATAATTTAATCTTGTGCTATCTTGTATCTCGATCACGAATCCCCACGTCCGTGTTTTGGCCTAGTTATAAGCTACCGCGGGTTGGTTTCTGACCCTATATAATCCCGTTAGCGGACCGGGCTTATATCAAACGAGAAACTGGTGGCAGTTACCCGGGCTGAGTGTGGGCTGTTTTCACTGCGGCAGTGAAAAGGCCCTTCCAGCTTGTTGCCTCTCTGTGCCCGCGTGGACAGGAGGTGTATGTGTAAACTATACCAGCCTGACCTTACGTGCTCCTCTGGAGGGCGTAACTTCACGTTTTTGGTAAACCCCGTGATCATACCAGGTCTCGTGAGCTCGACGTGGTTGACGTCAGCGGACACGAGGGGTGGTATTCATCACATATTGGTGGCAGCAAAGTGGGATCGAGATACTAGTGTGTGTGAGTGTGAGACCCATACTTCCAGACACTAAAGACGACCAGCAGTAGCTCTTGCTGCTGGAGTCTTAAGATCAGTTCAACACTAGACAGTCTGAGGGCAGATACAATAAGGTGTGTGTGCATCAGGTTGCAGTGGTCTCAGTGACCATCCGTTGCAATGCCGGCCAGTATCACAAGGAGCAAATCGAAGGAGATGGCCGATGCTTTAATTGGGGGCGGAGAGGAGGTGGAAGGCGAGGGGGAGCACAGCCAAAACTCCCCAAGGAGCCAGTCGCCAGAGGTGAGGTCCGCGGCGGGCCTCAATCCACCTGCCCATCCCCCCAGCCAAGCTGGCTCAGCTGCTCTCCTACAAGCTGCCATGGACCGTCTCCAGGCTGGAGACCAGGTAGCCTCGGAGCTCCTCCTGGCGGCTGCAGAGCGTCGCGAGCGAGCAGAGGCTGCAGAGCGTCGCGAGCGAGCAGAGGCTGCAGAGCGTCGCGAGCGGGCCGAGCGTGAGCACCAGCTACAGATGCTCCAGCTGAAGCTTCAATTCCAGCAGCCCTCCCCAGCCCAATGTGAGTCTCCAGAGGTCCGGATTCCCAAACTGCGGGCGGAGGACTTTCCCCTACTGGACAAAGATGGGGACCTGGACACCTTTTTGTTGGCATTTGAGACAGCCTGCCATCAATACCAGCTGCCAGAGGACCAGTGGGTCAGATTCCTCACGCCACGGCTCAGGGGAAAAGCCCTTGAAATCTTCGGGTACCTGCCCAGCGAGACCATCCTGAGCTATGAGGACATCAAACAGGCTCTGGTCAGGCAGTATAACTTAACCCCTGAGTCGTACCGGAAAAGGCTCAGGAATTTGCACCGGGGTTCTACCCAGAGCTGGGCCGATCACATGCGGGCCTTGCTGAGAGCGGTCGACCAATGGACCACAGGATTGGAGCTCTCCACCGTCCAGCAGCTGAAGGAGCTCATCGCCACAGAACAGTTCTTGTGGAACTGCCCAGAGGATCTCCAGCAGTACCTCCGTGACCGGAAGCCAAAGGGGGCCTCCGCAACCGCAGCCCTGGCCGATGAATACACCAACAACAGGACTTCAGAGGCCCGGAAACCTGTCGGCTGGAGAGGGGGTAAGACGCACGCTGCACCTGCTACCCCTGCCCCTAGGCCCAAGTGGGCACCGGCCCCTGCTGCACTTTCCACGTCGGTGGGGGAACCCCGACTTTGTCACCTGTGTAAGCAGCCAGGACACTTCAAAGCCATGTGTCCCCAGCGCCCGAGGGATCCGTCCCAGTCATCAACCCGGAAACCGTCCACGGTGTTGTGTGTGGGTGGGGGTGGTGGGAGGTCCCTTGACAATGTTCAACCGGTCACCGTGGGCCAGGCCGTGGCCATGGGACTTAGAGACACCGGCGCTGAAATGACACTGGTACGGCCTGAACTGGTGACACCCTATGATTTACTGCCCGGGAGATCCCTCACTGTCTCCGGGATTGGAGGAGTGGAACCGGCGCTGCCCGTCGCCAAGGTCTATCTGGACTGGGGCGCCGGTCGAGGGGTAAGGGAGGTGGGGGTATCCGCAAATATCCCCGCCAGTGTTTTGCTGGGGACGGACCTGGGGCGGCTTGTGTCTAAGTACGTGGCCGCTGACACCCCAAGGTCCGATTCCCCAGAATGTGATGTGATGTCCCCCCCTGATAATACTGTGAATGTACCTATTATGCATGTTGATGGGGATGTGGGGGATGTAATGTGTGCCTCTCCCCTCAGTGGGGAGGGGGTCATTCCTGTCAGCTGGGCGGAAGCCCCAGGGTGTAGCCAGCAAGCCTGCTGGACCCTGTTGTCCTCCAGTGTGGTGACTGGGGGGACAAGCAGGGGGCAGACAGCTGCAGGGGGGGAGGATGCAAATGAGGTCAGGGCTGTCCCAGGAGAAGTAGGACTGCCAGGTGAACTCTCAGTGCAGTGTTCCTCCCCCACTGGGATGTCAGAGGGCCAGGTTAGTCCGTCTGGACTGGCGACTTGGTCAGGAGCCGAGGGAAAGCAGGCACTACCAGCAGTGGCAGCGGCCATAGCTGCTGTCACGCGCAGTGTGAGTGCTGGGGCCCTAGGGGCCCCTCAGGGGTCTGATGGCTTTCCCCCTTCCGACCAAGTGGCTGCCGAGTCAGAGGGAGGCCAGGAGACAGGTCCCAGGGACCTGACAGGGGACGTGGCAGTCTCGTCTATTCTGGCCATGTCCAGTCAGGAGTTTCAGGCAGCGTTAGCGGCTGACGCCAGCCTGAACGCTCTCAAGGAGCAAGCGGAACAGCCCCCCTCGGACTCAGACCTCGAGCGGATGGTCTGGGACCAAGGACGGCTGTACCGGGTCACGGTCCAGCCGGGCTCACAGGAGGCGTGGCCTAGGGACCAACAGCTAGTGGTACCCTATCAGTTCAGGAAGGAGTTGTTGCAGGTGGCGCATGAGATTCCGATGGCTGGACACCTAGGGATCGCTAAGACAAGGGCCAGATTAGCCCAGCATTTCTACTGGCCAAAGATGGGGGCTGATGTGGTTGCCTACTGCCGTTCATGTGACACCTGCCAGCGGGTGGGGAAGGCGGGGAGACGCCCCAAAGCCCCACTGGTAACGCTGCCCATAATTGAAGAGCCTTTCAGGAGGGTGGCTGTGGATCTAATTGGACCGCTGTCCATTCCCAGCAGCTCCGGGAAACGCTTCATATTGACGGTAGTAGACTATGCCACCCGGTACCCGGAGGCGGTAGCCTTGTCATCCATTCGGGCCGACAAGGTGGCTACTGCTTTGCTGGAGATTTTCTCCAGAGTGGGCTTTCCCCAGGAAATGCTCACCGACCGGGGGACCCAGTTCATGTCGCAATTGATGGAGTCCCTCTGTAAGCAAACACAGGTGCAACATCTGGTGACCAGCCCGTACCACCCACAGACAAACGGCCTGTGTGAACGATTTAATGGCACCTTAAAGCAGATGCTTAGGATGTTGGTCGACTCCCACGGGCGTGACTGGGAGCGGTACCTCCCACATCTGCTGTTTGCTTACCGAGAGGTCCCACAGGCCTCCACGGGGTTCTCCCCCTTCGAGCTCCTGTACGGGCGACGTGTGCGGGGGCCCCTGGCTCTGGTGAAAGAGGCCTGGGAGGGAGAGGTAGTCACCCCTGGAGTGTCGGTCGTCGAATATGTCATGCGCTTCCGGAACAAGATGCAGGCCTTGTCGCAGCTGGTGCACGATAATATGGAGCGGGCCCAGGCCGACCAGAAGCGATGGTATGACCAGAACGCTTGTGAGAGGACCTACCAGGTGGGTCAGAAGGTATGGGTACTGGTCCCCGTACCTCAGGACAAGCTTCAGGCGGCCTGGGAAGGCCCGTACCTCGTGCATCAGCGCCTCAATGCCGTGACGTACCTGGTCACCCTGGACCACGCCCGAGGAAGGCGTAAGGCCTTCCACGTGAACATGATGAAGGCCCATCATGAGAGGGGGGAATGTGCCCTCCCTGTCTGCAACCTCCCCGAGGAGGGGGAAGAGGAAACCCTCCTGGACATGCTCACCCAGGTGAAGGCGGGTGGGTCCATCGAGGACGTGGAGGTGGGCCAACAGCTCTTGACGGACCAACGGTCCCAGCTGTGGGCCACCCTTCACCCCTTCCGGGAATTGTTCAGCAGCAAGCCCGGAAGGACAGAGTTGGCTGTCCATCACGTGGACACTAGGGATCACCCCCCAATCCGGCGTTCAGCATATCGGGTTTCCTTGGAGGTGCAGCAGCACATGCGCCAGGAGATTGACGAGATGCTGAAGCTGGGGGTCATCCAGGCATCCAACAGCGCTTGGGCCTCGCCTGTGGTCCTCGTCCCAAAGAAGGACCGGACCACCCGGTTCTGTGTGGACTACAGGGGACTCAACGCTGTCTCGGTCACCGATGCGTACCCTATGCCACGCATCGATGACCTGCTCGATCAGTTGGCCGGGGCCCAGTACCTGACCATCATGGATCTGAGCCGGGGGTACTGGCAGATTCCCCTGACCCCGGAGGCGCGGGAACGCTCTGCCTTCATCACCCCCTTTGGATTGTACGAATCCACAGTGATGCCGTTCGGCATGAAGAATGCCCCTGCCACTTTTCAGCGGATGGTCAACACGCTGCTTAAGGGACTCGAAAGGTACGCGGCCGCGTACCTGGATGACATTGCCGTCTTCAGTCCCACCTGGGAGGATCACCTGCAGCACCTGATGCAGGTGCTGGGGCGGATCCACCAGGCAGGCTTGACCATCAAGCCGGAAAAGTGCCAGCTGGGCATGAGCGAGGTCCACTACCTGGGGCACCGGGTAGGCGGGGGGACCCTTAAGCCAGAGCCCGGGAAAGTGGATGCTATCGCATCCTGGCCCACCCCCAGGACCAAGAAACAGGTGATGTCCTTCCTGGGCACCGCAGGGTACTATAGGAGGTTCGTTCCCCACTATAGTAGCCTGGCGAAGCCCTTGACGGATCTCACCAAGAAGAAGCTGCCCTCCGCAGTCGATTGGACGAACGACTGCGAGACGGCCTTCCGAGCGCTGAAGGCCGCCCTATCGAGCTTCCCTGTACTCCAGGCGGCCGACTTTACGCTGCCGTTTATAGTGCAGACTGACGCCAGTGATTTCGGCCTCGGTGCCGTACTCAGCCAGGTTGACACTACGGGCCAGGAACACCCTGTTCTGTACCTGAGTCGGAAGCTCCTGCCGAGGGAGGTGGCGTACTCCACAATGGAGAAGGAGTGCCTGGCAATTGTCTGGGCACTGCAACGGTTGCAGCCGTATTTATACGGGCGCCGCTTCACGGTGGAGACCGACCACAACCCCCTCAGTTGGTTAAACACCGTATCCGGGACGAATGGGAGGCTGCTACGCTGGAGCCTAGCTCTCCAGCAGTATCACTTGACCATTCGCCACAAAAGGGGCCGTGACCACGGGAACGCCGATGGGCTATCCCGACAAGGAGAGGGGGCGGATGGGCGCACGGGGGAGCACAGGAATGTGCTGCCCCCTGGCGCCCTCTAAAAGGGGGAGGTGTGAGGAATATGGATTAATATTTACTGTCAGCCATGTCCTCACACCCCCCATTTGCTGACAGGATTTCCCTGCTTCAAAGCCCCCAGCCCTGATTGTAATTTTATGCACCTCTTGGCATGACTCAGTTGGCCAGGAAGACACCCCTCAGGGGGTCCAAGCTTCAAGGAGAAGTTCACACCTCTGTGCAGCAGTTGGGAGCCACCTGAATCTGCAGGAAAACCCCCAGCAGGGGGTATCTGCTTTGGCCTGGATCAATGAGATTTCCTAGACATATTGGCACCTACCTCTCATAAGGAATTATGAATCACCTGGCCACCGCAGACGCAAACCGGATACATATTTGTGTCCCGGTGGCCACGAGGTACGGTCCCATGGTCTTTGTTTACTCGTACCCAGTCGGGGTAGGGAGATACCCATATCTCCCCATAGAAGCCACCTACCGGTACCAGGTTTGGGCTCTAATTGTAGCCTGAACCCAGGCAGGTCCATTAGTCCCAGAACCATCTCCCTGTGACCCTCTGGTCTGGAGCTATGACCCCTAAAGTGTTTTGTGGGTCATTCACTGTCAGCCCAGAAGAGGGGGAGTTGACCCCTCCCTGAGGCAGGGAGGGGACGGACCAGCTGCAGGTTAAAAGCCTGGTGCCAGCAAGTAGGGGGCGTCTTTTTCTGAAGAGGGGTCGCATGCTACACATGTGTTTAGAGGGACCCAGGAAATAGCAGGAGAGCACAGCCCCTCGTGTGGCCTCCGATTCAGGACATCGCCAAGGAACTTTCATCATACTTGGTAACTTACTTTCACCCTGCTTAATCCTATTGTAACCATATACCCTGTAATCTGTAACCTCAGACCACTGTATATATATTGTCTGTGTATAGTGTGTTATATCTAGTGTGCTCTTATAGCGATTAAATCTATAATTTAATCTTGTGCTATCTTGTATCTCGATCACGAATCCCCACGTCCGTGTTTTGGCCTAGTTATAAGCTACCGCGGGTTGGTTTCTGACCCTATATAATCCCGTTAGCGGACCGGGCTTATATCAAACGAGAAACTGGTGGCAGTTACCCGGGCTGAGTGTGGGCTGTTTTCACTGCGGCAGTGAAAAGGCCCTTCCAGCTTGTTGCCTCTCTGTGCCCGCGTGGACAGGAGGTGTATGTGTAAACTATACCAGCCTGACCTTACGTGCTCCTCTGGAGGGCGTAACTTCACGTTTTTGGTAAACCCCGTGATCATACCAGGTCTCGTGAGCTCGACGTGGTTGACGTCAGCGGACACGAGGGGTGGTATTCATCACAACAGTGCAACAGTATACAGTGGTCCGGCAAGTTACAATATGAATTGGTGCCAGGACGACCACTGTATGTTGTAGCCATTATAACTGGTGTCTATAACTCTATGGAAAACTGGTAATTGGTTCCAAAGCCTAAAAATGTCATCCCAAAATAAGAAAAAGTAAAGGTAAAAAAAATAAACAGATAACCAAGACATATAAGGCTACTTTCACACTAGCGTTTCTATTTTCCGGTATTAAGAGAACTTGAGCTCCTTCTCCCTGGCTAAGAGCGGGGCGCTTTGATTGGATGCGCTCGCAGCCAGGGAGAAGATAACCGCGCCCAGGAGAACTTCAAGTCACCTCATTAGCATATGAGGCGCCAAAAGATACAGGGACCACAGCAGACGAACGGGGGGTTCTTTAGAAAAAAAAAAAATGGTATCCAAAGGAGGAGTTACTAGACAACCAATAAAGGTGTTTTACCAGTGAGTGGTTGGATCTGAGTCTGAGACATTGTATGTTGAGTCTAGTTTCAACTTACGATGGCCCACAAAAGACCATTGTATCTTGAGGGATGACTTTACTCACCTTTGCCGTCTTCTGCTGCTCCTGTGGTGAGGCTTCCCTCGTCCATGGACCCTTACCGATGATGTGTCACACCAAGACATCACAGGCTTCAGTGGTCACATACGTCAGTGGAGGCACACAGTGACCAAGGAAGCCTTGGCACAGGAGCCGCACAAGGTGCATGAAATGGATTTTCAGTCAGAAATGTCTGTGAAGTATCTTATCAGGGTTTGCAGGTCTGTTACCTATTGTTCCCTGTTATCAGCTATTTCAGGCGGGGGAGAGGCGGACTTGTTTGCTCTAACAATCACAATTAGCGCAGGGGAGCTCTAGGAACGTTCTCCTTTCGGGTTAGTGGACATGATTAACTTGTGTAATTCTTCGCTAGCGCACTGTTCGGATTACTCGGGGCATATATTTATGCAGCAATGCTTGCCACGCAGCAGCCTGGACTAGCCTCAGCTTCTGCTCAGTAACAGAAGTATAGACTAGCAGGTGATACGCCCCTGAAGAGATCCACCACAGCCAGTATTGGCACCTCACTACCAGACAGAAGAGGACAACGATCCATGCCACATATCACCTTCTTATTTGCTTTGGAAATGCAGGGTGACAACCAATATGGCCCCCCACTGCAATCCCACAGAGGTTGTCACCCACCTTTCCAAGACTATTTAACAGCAATGAACCCAACACTTGCATCCCAAAAACAGTGACTTAAAAGAGTTTTCCAGGAGTTTAATTTTGATGGCTTATCCTCAAGATAGGTCATCAACATCTGATCGATGGGGTCCGATTCCCAGTACCCCTGCTAGGCCCTTGATGTCATGTTCACATGACCTAGGCACAGCTCAGTACCATTCAAGTGAATAGGCCTGGGCTGCAGTACTGAGCACAGCCGCTATACAGTGTACAGTGCTATGCTTATATGCTGTGAGGAGGCAGCAGGGCTCGCCGGTGTGCCATGGCCTCTTCAAAAAAGCTGATCAGTGGTTTTGCCAGGAGTCAGACCCCTGCTGATCAGGTAATGATGATCTATCCTGAGGATAAGTCATCAATATGGTACTTCCAGAAAACCCCTTTAAGGTGGTCATACACATGGGACAGCTGTTGGCCGAACGTTCATTCAGATGACCGCTCTCCCTGACGTTCCTCAGCTGACACCTCTGGTAGTGGTTTATCGCCTGAGAATGAAAGGATCAGTCAGTTGAAATCTAAGATGCCCTATCCTTATCTTCCCGGACTTTAGAAGCTGAGAGACCACAGAAATCCCCAGGTTCTGGCGATACACATTTAATGAGTACGGCGGATTTAAGGTATGTTCATACAATAGATTTTTTGCCACCAATTCCATGCCAAAAATGTACGCAGGTTAATTCAATTTTCTTTTTTTCCCATTTGCGGTTTTAAAAACTGCACAGTGGGGACAAAAAAAAAAAAAAAAAAAAGACGTGTCCTGTCCATTCTTGACATGGATTCCACATGGAACCCACATCCAGAATTCCCTCTGAAAATGGGCAGTAATTGGCGTATAGAAAAAAAAAAAAAAAAAAGGCCGGAAATAAATTGCATACAAAAAACCTTATGCGGATTCCGTATCAGGCTTTTTTCAGAACAGAGAATTCTCTGTGAGAACATAACCTCAGGGTACAACCACGTGGTCAGGTTTTCTGATATACTTTTTGGAAGCCAAAATCAGGAGTGAATCATAAAGGGAGATAAAGTATAAAGGACAGATACGACTTCTCTTTTCTGAATTCACTCCTGGTTTTGGCCCCCAGAACAGCATTGGTAAACCTGACCATGCGGACATTCCCTTAGGTTTCCCCATACTGTTCAGCCGCTTAGTCTCTACACCTGGACAGGTGCAGAAGTCAATCCAGTGTTCAGAAATTTGCCCCAGTGGACCTCAGGTATGAAGACTGAGCAGGGCGTGGTTTTGGAGCAACCAATCAATTTAAGATTTCATTTCTTTAAACAAATTTGAAAATGAAAGACGGATCTGACAGTTCACTATAGACAACACTCACTGCAACAAATGGCATCTGTCCTACAGATTAGAGAAGATCTGCTAATATCAGAACATCAGTGCATCAGTATAGCTGGCTATATGTGATACTAGAATAAAACAGTGATCACCCTGACATCAGAGGGTCCCTGACAAGAGTGATCACCCTGACATCAGAGGGTCCCTGACAAGAGTGATCACCCTGACATCAGAGGGTCCCTGACAAGAGTGATCACCCTGACATCAGAGGGTCCCTGACAAGAGTGATCACCCTGACATCAGAGGGTCCCTGACAAGAGTGATCACCCTGACATCAGAGGGTCCCTGACAAGAGTGATCACCCTGACATCAGAGGGTCCCTGACAAGAGTGATCACCCTGACATCAGAGGGTCCCTGACAAGAGTGATCACCCTGACATCAGAGGGTCCCTGACAAGAGTGATCACCCTGACATCAGAGGGTCCCTGACAAGAGTGATCACCCTGACATCAGAGGGTCCCTGACAAGAGTGATCACCCTGACATCAGAGGGTCCCTGACAAGAGTGATCACCCTGACATCAGAGGGTCCCTGACAAGAGTGATCACCGTGACATCAGAGGGTCCCTGACAAGAGTGATCACCGTGACATCAGAGGGTCCCTGACAAGAGTGATCACCGTGACATCAGAGGGTCCCTGACAAGAGTGATCACCGTGACATCAGAGGGTCCCTGACAAGAGTGATCACCGTGACATCAGAGGGTCCCTGACAAGAGTGATCACCGTGACATCAGAGGGTCCCTGACAAGAGTGATCACCGTGACATCAGAGGGTCCCTGACAGAGTGATCATCATGACATCAGGGGTCACTGACAGAGTGATCATCATGACATCAGGGGTCACTGACAGAGTGATTGTGACATCATGGATTATAGTGATATCACAGATTACTTATTACATTAGTGGTTGTGACATTAGGGATCACCCTGAACTCCCCGTCTGTGATCTCGGTGCTGCCAGCTACAGTATACCACTCACCAGTGTGAAATGGCTGATAACAGCGAACAATTAAGGAGAATAAAGTGACATCCCCTCCACTGCTATACTATGGCTGCAGCTGTGAAATGCCCCATCTGTGCAGCAGTGTGCCCACCAGATAGCTGCCAGCCAAGGCCCAGGGTGGACGGTGCACCCACTGGGAGGATGCAGCCCGAGTGCCTGCACACACCAGGCTGGGCTCTCCACTGATCACACACTAATCAATTGACAGGAGGGAGAATGGGACGAGGCGGCCGCTGCATTCCTCCGCAGGCACACATCCTGTCACCACCTGTCACCCGGCTAGCACTCCACCAGCCTCCTCCTCACCTCTTTTGACGGCTTCATCATATGTAAGGAACCCGATCCGAGATTCCTTGGCCCCCATGATGACTCCGGCGACAAGAAGAGCATGCACAGCCCCGTCAGTCCATGGCTGGGAGCCGTGCTCTCCTCAGCGGGCTGCAGTCCCGGCTACTCCAGCGCAGTAACGGTGTACTCGGCTCCAGGAACCATCACCTGCCTTCCACACAGCAACCTCAGCGGCCCCGCCCTCTACTGCTCCAGCCTTCGCTTCCTCTAACGGAAGCCACGCCCACTCACGGAGGAGATCACATGAGGCCCCCTCCGCATCGCCAGGCTCCGCCCACGTGTCAGCTTGTCAGCCGCGGTTCTGGTTTAGGCGCCTGCGTTTCCCTGGAGCGCCTAAGACTAGAGGGGAGGGTGCCGGGCGGAACGTCAGCTGAGTTCTCCAGCGTCCGGTTATAGGAGCGCCTGCAAAATACTGACGTAGGCGAAGGAGACGCTCACGTGACTAGTAGCCGTGAAGCCAAGGCGGACATGCTTGTTGAGGGAACGTCTGTGTTGTTGTAGGAAGGTTGCCTGCCAGTGTTTACGGCGTCCTAGCTGTGTCAAACTTAGAAAATGTACGAGTGGACGTGGGACTTTTTTTTTTCATTTCCTAGTCTTACCTAGCTATAAATTGATTGGTACTTACAACACCAGAGTTTGTGTAAATTCCCATCAGTGGTGACTTACAGGGGCATTTTGGGCTCATGTAAATTTCACTTCAGTCTGGAATTTTCTTATAATTTTATTTCAGAGGTGTCATTTTCATTAGTTTCCTCCTTTGGCTTCTCTCAGTGGTCTTCACAATGATGGTCACACGCTGGATCTTATCTTTACCCGCCCCTGTTCCCTATCTAACCGCTCTAAAGGTGGACTTACACATGTAGCTAATCGGGATTGAATGTTAACACTCCTGACCATCTGCCCGTGTAAAGGTGCAGCTAAAACGCCAGTGAAACGCTCATTCTTCATGTGAAACAGTCTTTCATAAATTATTGTTTCTGGGCAGCAGAGTGTGCTTTCTAAACAGGGATCTGCTGCCCAGAAGCAATGCAGCTGTATGTGAACGAGCGATCGCAATAGCCACCCTCATACTGTGGAGGTGATCGCTGTATGTCAGTGCCAAGCTTCACCTCCACTGAGCGAGTAGCCGACTGTCGGTAGTAGCCGACTGTCGGTAAGGCACTTCCTTCCGGACAATCTGCTATTCATGTAAATGAGCCTTAACTCACCTCTCCCTCATCCAACCATCTGCTTGGGAAGGAGCGATCATTAATGCCATCGCTCTTTCCCATAATGACTCTGTTTTCCAACAGCAGATCATGTTTGTAAAGCATGATCTGCTGTCGGGAAACAAGGATTTTTGTGTTCACACAAAGATCCAATTACCCGATAAATGAGTGTTTCGCTCGTTCATTGGGTAATCGGGGGTACATTTATACTGCCAGATCATCGCTAATGAGCGTTACTATGAATGCTTGTTAGCAAAGATCTATGCGATTTTCGGCCCGTGTAAGGGGCCCTTTACTTCCCTCCCACCTCTCTTCCTGTTCCCTATTTGACCGGCTACAATCTGGCTTCCGACCCCACCACTCTACTGCAACTGCCCTTACCAAAGTCACCAGCCACCTGCTAACTGACAAAGCCAAATGCTATTACTCTGTCCTCCAACTCCTTGACTTATCCTCTTCCTTTGACACAGTTGACCACTCTGTTCTGCTACAAACTCTTTCACCTCTTGGTGTCACGTCCACCTCTCCTGGATCACATCATACCTCACAAAACGGACATTTAGTGTCTCCCACTCACACACCACCTCTTTGCCTATCCCCTCTCTGTTGGTGTCTCTCAAGGCTTTGTCCTAGGACCCCTGCTCTTCTGAATCTACACCTTCAGCCTGGGACAGCTAATAGAGTCCTTTGGCTTTCAGTATCACTTCTATGATGACAATATGGAAATTTACCTCTTTGGTCCACATATCACCACCCTACTGTCAGCACAGTAGTCAGGAACACACAGACAGTGAGCCCTAACTGGAACCCAGCTCGCTTTTCCTGACTACTTGCAGTGCAAGTCCTAGGCGGCAAGTCTGCCACTGATCAACATTCCCTACTCTGCTAGGTGCAGGACTGGCACACACAGAGAAGAAACTACACAAAGATGAATTTGTATAGGAATGGGTCGGAACCAGGCGGACAATGCAATGCCAAATCAGACGACAGAGAATAGCCAAGCCAAAGTCAGAACCAGACAGGAAACACAGTACCAAATCATGAGACAGATAGTGGTCAAAGGCAAGCCGAGGTCAATCCAATAAGCAATCTGAACGGACACAGAACTGGGAGCACAACTAGGGAGTTAACACCTATCACTGGCAGTGGTATCTAGCCGGGAAGGGGTTTAAATAGAGCAACATGTCCTAGGATCAGAGCCTGATAGGTCATGACTCGGTGCTCCATCAATCAGAACACAGCACACAAGAAAAGAACAGCTGAGCAATCAACCCACTGCTAGTTTCCTCCAGCACACACCCGCTGTGGAGAGAAACAGAGCATAGCATTCTGTTGCATCACCAGGGGGCGTGACTTTTCAGAGCGTCTTTTGCGCCGGAGCTGGAGATCTCATTGCTGGGTCCCGGACAGGTAAGTTTGTGACATAAACTCCCCCACCCACCCCCCACACTGGACTCTCAACCTGGGGAGCAGGCTTAAATGGAAATTTAGCATGGAACTTAATTAGGCAGGGAGCATGGACATCCTGAGCAGGTACCCATGTTCTCTTCTTAGGACCATACCCCTTCCATTGGATTAAGTACTGGATCGAACCTTTAACTTTCCGCGAGTCAAGAATTCTCTCTACCTCATACTCAATCTCATCCAAAATAACCACTGGATCAGGCGGTTTAGGTGGAGAAATTGCAGAAAGAACATATCTTTTAAAGGCTATGTACACCTTCGGAAGCAACTGAGCTACAATGAGTGTTTATAATGTCAAAGTGCAGCGATAAGAAGCCTGTCAGCTCCCCATCTGACGAAAAAGAGAGAAAATCCATAGGCTGCTACTAGAGCATCTCAGCTATGTGCAGAAAAAGGGCTGCATATTTTTAATAAAGACCAAAAAAAAAAAAAAGATTTTGAGCTCAAAAGTAGTACAATGCAATAATAAAAAATTGCCCCGAAAGTGTACATAACTTTTAAGCAAGGACTTATGAAAGACATCATGAATTATGAATGATAAAGTCAGCTGGAGACAAAAAGATGCTGGATTAATTACAGACATGTTTTTATATGGTCCAATAAATTTTGGCTCAAGTTTGCTAGAGGGTACTGGTAAATGGTAAATTTTTTTGTAGAAAGCAATACCAGATCACCTAACACAAAGTTCAGACCCACGGACCGCTTCCTATTTGCTTGTTCACATTGGATACTTTGGCTTTTTCCAGGCTTTTGCGAGATACAGAAGATAAACACGGATTAAACCTATAGTTACAAAACAAAGGCCACTAAAGTAGCTGATATAGTCATTAATAGCAGCTTCTGCTAGAGGCAGAAACCTCCACTCATTTTCGCAGTCAGAAACAAAACACCTTAAAAACTGCTCTGATACCCCGTTGACCCTTTTGGTTTGTCCATTTTTCTTGGGATGAAATGCAGATGAGAAAGTGAGTTTGATCCCAAGTTTATGGCTAAACTCTCTCCAGAATCTCGAGACAAACTGGACACCTGTCACTACCAGAGCTTTGAGACGTTCTCATAGCTCTGTTTCCACACCCCTGTGATGATGTCACTACTAGAGCTAGGAGGAGTTCTCTTCCCTGTTTCTCCACCTCTGTGATGAGGTCTTTACTTTTGGTTTCCTTCCTCCCAGCTGTTCCTCCTGTGTTTGATTTCGCTGCCTTTAAATCACCCCTCCTCCTTTGTAGAGGTGCGGATTATACTCTTCATTTTGAGCTGTATCTCTCGCTTGAGTGTCTTCACCTGTGTTACTTCTCTTCACTGGATCTGTGTCCTGCTGATGCGAGTACTTCAGAGATCGTCTGCTGACTTCGGATCTGTTTGCACTGCGGCTGCAGCACCTCAGTTAAGTGTACAGACATTGTGTTTATCTGTTCTTTGCTGACTGGATCCGAGGCGACCCCGGTTCCGTCCATATACTGAGCAGGGCACTGGTGGCCGTGCCCCTTCCACTATTGTAGGGGTTTCAGTGGTCTTCAGCCTTAGGTACGCGGGCATGTCTCGATCTACCATTCGGATCCGGACATGCGCATAGCAGCGTAGGGAGAGCTTTTAGGTTCTGGCAGGGGTCACCCTTATTCCTCCCTAGAGTGGGTCCGTCAGTTGTTATTCTCTGTGTACACTCTTGTTGCTCATTTACAGCCGTGACATTATAATCCGCCAAACCGTCCTTTTTTGACATGGATCCGCTTTCTGACCTGGTTGACCGCATGCAGGTTTTTCTTTGGAGGTAGCGGATCTCCGTCAATCTATGACTCAGCTTCAAGCTTTGGGCTCTGCTCCGGCCCATGGAGTCTGTTGCGAGCCAAAGGTCTCACTTAAGGAGACGTTCTCCGGGGGCAGTGAGAATTTTGTTTGTTTTAGAGAGGCATGCAAACTCCATTTTTGCTTGTGTCCCCATTCCTCTGGTAATGAGGAACAGAGGGTGAGGATTGTCATCTCCCTGCTCAGGGGTAATGCTCAGACTTGGGCTTTTTCGTTGCCATCGGGGGATCCCTCCCTTCGATCCGTAGAAAGATTTTTTTTTAGCCCTGGGGCAGATATATGATGACCCGGATCGTGTTGCTCTGGCTGAATCTAACTTACGTTTGTTATGCCAGGACAAACTGTCTGCTGAGCTTTATTGTTCTGAATTTCGGAGATGGGCAGCTGATACAGGTTGGAATGATGCTGCACTCTGGAGTCAGTTCTCTCATGGTCTCTCAGAGAGATTGAAAGATGCGTTTGCTTTCCATGAGAGACCAACGTCCTTAGAGTCTGCCATGTCATTGGCGGTACGCCTTGACAGGCGTCTAAGAGAAAGAAACGAGACCTCTCTGTCCAGTGCTTTTCAGTCTAGGGGCGGACTCATTTAGTGTGCAGGGGCCTCATCCTCTCGGTTCCCTCTGTGGAGGAGCCCATGCAGCTAGGTCGACTTGCCCCAGATAAAGGAGGATTTAGTCTTTAGAGAATGGTGTGTTTTTGTTGTGGGGGCATAGGTCATTTGGCTAATGTTTGTCCGTCTAGGAGATTCTTGAACTGTACTAAGAGTTATAATAAGAGAAAGACCTCAAAAAGTAAATCATCAAATTCTGCCTCATCTGCTACTTTGGGCAAAGTTGATGTAGGAATTGATGCTTTTCCTCTGACCTGCAGTTCCCATTTTCTCCTTTCTGCCAGGGTAGCGCTAGGGAGCAAAGTCATTTCTTGTGAGATTTTTGTCGATAGTGGAGCGGCCGTCAATCTTATTGATACTCAATTTGTAGCCATGCATGGTTTTCAGGTTTGCACATTAGAAAAGGATATACCTGTTTTTGCTATTGACTCTACTCCACTCTCACAGAGATCCCTGAAGGGCATTGTTCACAATATCCGGTTAGCGATAGGTGACACTCATGTGGAGGATATATCTTGTTTTGTCTTTAACGGATTGCCTTCTCCTCTAGTTTTGGGGTTACCCTGGCTTATTAGACATAACCCCACTATTGATTGGCAAGGAAGGCAAATAATTGCGTGGAGTGAGTTTTGTAGAGAGAATTGTCTCACAGCGATTTTTGCAGAGGTGTCTACTAAAACGGTGCCATCATTTCTCTCTGAGTTCTCGGACGTGTTTTCCGAGAGCGGTGTTCAGGAGCTACCTCCTCACCGGGAGTTTGACTGTCCCATTAACCTCATTCCCGGCGCCAAACTGCCAAAAGCACGCCTCTACAACCTCTCACAACCGGAAAGAATCGCAATGCGAACTTATATTTCTGAGAGATTCGATAAGGGGCATATTCGTCCCTCAAAATCTCCTGTTGCCGCTGTTTTTTTTTTTGTTAAAAAGAAAGATGGCTCTCTGAGACCTTGCCTAGATTTTAGGGAGCTGAACCGTATCACGATTCGCGATCCCTATCCTCTTCCTCTGATCCCGGACCTCTTCAACCAAATTGTTGGGGCCAAGGTTTTTTCCAAGTTGGATTTGAGAGGCGCATACAACCTGGTCAGGGTCAGAGAGGGGGATGAATGGAAAACGGCCTTTAATACCCCTAATGGGCATTTTGAGAATCTCGTTATGCCTTTCGGCCTGATGAATGCTCCGGCCGTCTTTCAGCATTTTGTTAACAGTATTTTCTACCATTTAATGGGGAAATTTGTATTGGTGTATCTTGATGATATTTTGATTTTTTCCCCTGATGTTCAGACCCATCAGGATCATCTTTTTCAGGTTCTGCGGATTCTGCGGGAGAATAAATTGTACGCCAAGCTGGAGAAATGTGTTTTTATGGTATCGGAGATTCAATTTCTGGTTTTTTTCCTCTCTGCTTCTGGTTTTCGCATGGATCCAGAGAAGGTCCGTGCTGTGCTGGAGTGGGAGCTTCCTGAGAATCAGAAGGCATTGATGCGCTTTCTGGGTTTTGCGAAATATTACAGAAAGTTCATTTTGAATTATTCCTCTGTTGTCAAACCCCTCACTGACATGACAAAAATGGGGCGGATTTTTCCTCTTGGTCGGAGGAGGCGCTTGCAGCTTTTTCTAAGATTAAAAAGAGTTTTGCGTCTGCTCCCATCTTGGTGCATCCCGATGTTTCCTTACCTTTTATTGTTGAGGTGGATGCTTCCGAGGTGGGTGTGGGTGCGGTTTTGTCCCAGGGCCCTTCTCCTGCCAAGTGGCGACCCTGTGCTTTTTTCTCTAAAAAGCTCTCCCCGGCAGAGAGAAACTATGATGTTGGGGATAGGGAGTTGTTGGCCATCAAGTTGGCTTTCGAGAAGTGGCGCCATTGGTTGGAGGGAGCCAGGCACTCTATCACCGTGTTTACCGACCATAAGAATCTGGCGTACTTGGAGTCGGCCAGGCGTATGAATCCGAGACAGGCCAGATGGTCTCTCTTCTTCTCCAGATTCAATTTTGTTGTTACATTCCGCCCTGGGATCAAAAATGTGAAGGCTGATGCTCTCTCTCGCTGTTTTCTGGGAGGAGGAAACTCCGAAGGACCCGGGTCCCATTTTGGCGGAGGGGGTGATTGTTTCTGCCTTGTATTCTGATTTGGAGGCTGAGGTCCAGGCTGCCCAGACTGAGGTACTTCCCCGTTGTCCTCCTGGGAAGTTGTTTGTGCCTCCTGAGTTACGTCACAAACTCTTCAAGGAACATCATGATACCGTTCTTGCTGGTCACCCCGGGAGTAGAGCCACGGTAGATCTCATTGCTCTGAGATTTTGGTGGCCGGCTCTCCGTAAGTCGGTGGAGGGTTTTGTGGCTGCTTGTGAGACGTGCGCTCGCGCTAAGGTCCCTCGTTCTCGGCCTTCAGGTCCCCTTCTCCCGTTACCCATACCTTCCCGTCCTTGGACACACCTCTCCATGGACTTTATCACGGATCTTCCTCGTTCCTCAGGGAAGTCGATGATCCTGGTGGTGGTGGACCGTTTTAGCAAGATGGCTCATTTCGTACCCTTCCCTGGTTTACCCAGTGCTAAAACGTTGGCGCAAGCTTTTGTCGACCATATTGTTAAATTACATGGCATTCCCTCGGATATTGTTTCCGATAGAGGCACGCAGTTTGTGTCCAGATTCTGGAAGGCTTTCTGTTCTCGTTTGGGGGTTCGGCTGTCCTTCTCTTCTGCTTTTCACCCGCAGTCGAATGGTCAGACTGAGCGCGTCAACCAGAATCTGGAGACATATTTGCGCTGTTTTGTGGCAGAGAACCAGGAGGATTGGTGTTCATTTCTCCCTCTTGCTGAGTTTGCTCTGAACAACCGTCGTCAGGAATCTTCTGATAAGTCACCATTCTTCGGTGCATATGGGTTCCATCCGCAGTTTGGGACATTCTCGGGAGGCGCTCCCTCTGGTTTGCCTGAGGAGGAGAGATTTTCCTCGTCTTTGTCTACCATTTGGCAAAAGATTCAGAGTAATCTTAGAAAGATGAGTGAGAAATATAAGCGTGTGGCTGATAAGAGACGTATGCCTGGTCCGGACCTGAATGTGGGTGATCTAGTGTGGTTGTCTACAAAAAATATTAAACTGAAGGTTCCCTCCTGGAAATTGGGTCCCAAGTTCATTGGCCCTTATAAAATCTTGTCAGTCGTCAATCCTGTTGCCTTCCGTCTTGATCTTCCACGGGTTTGGAAGATACATAATGTATTTCACAGGGCTCTTTTAAAACCATATGTCCAGCCCACGGTACCCTCCTCTTTGCCTCCTCCTCCGATTTTGGTTGATGGCAATCTGGAGTTTGAGGTTTCCAGAATTGTGGACTCTCGCATTGTCCGCGGTTCTCTTCAGTACCTCGTTCATTGGAGGGGTTATGGTCCTGAGGAGAGGATGTGGGTTCCGGTGTCGGACATTAAAGCCACTTGCCTCGTCAGGGCATTTCATAGGGCTCATCCTGAGAAGGTGGGTCCTGGGTGTCCGGAGTCCACCCGTAGAGGGGGGGGGGTACTGTCACTACCAGAGCTTTGAGACGTTCTCATAGCTCTGTGTTTCCACACCCCTGTGATGATGTCACTACTAGAGCTAGGAGGAGTTCTCTTCCCTGTTTCTCCGCCTCTGTGATGAGGTCTTTACTTTTGGTTTCCTTCCTCCCAGCTGTTCCTCCTGTGTTTGATTTCGCTGCCTTTAAATCACCCCTCCTCCTTTGTAGAGGTGCGGATTATACTCTTCATTTTGAGCTGTATCTCTCGCTTGAGTGTCTTCACCTGTGTTACTTCTCTTCACTGGATCTGTGTCCTGCTGATGCGAGTACTTCAGATATCGTCTGCTGACTTCGGATCTGTTTGCACTGCGGCTGCAGCACCTCAGTTGAGTGTACAGACATTGTGTTTATCTGTTCTTTGCTGACTGGATCCGAGGCGACCCCGGTTCCGTCCATATACTGAGCAGGGCACCAGTGGCCGTGCCCCTTCCACTATTGTAGGGGTTTCAGTGGTCTTCAGCCTTAGGTACGCGGGCATGTCTCGATCTACCATTCGGATCCGGACATGCGCATAGCAGCGTAGGGAGAGCTTTTAGGGTCTGGCAGGGGTCAAGTGTACACTCTTGTTGCTCATTTACAGCCGTGACAACACCTGTATCCTAGACAATGGACTCAGGTATGCCATGCAATCTAAGAATGTTGTCCACGAATAAAGTGGCTAATTCTTAAAGACACCACATGACACATCTTTGAGAATCTATCTATGACCACCCAGACAACTGACCTATCCCGGGAGGGTAGAAGGTCTGTAATGAAGCCCATCGAGATGTGGATCCAAGGTCTCTGCAGAGTGTACAAGGGACAAAACAAACCTGTAGTCTTTAATGCCAATGTCTTTACTGCCCAAACTATGCAATAAGGCATCTGTCTTCACATTACCAGAACCCAGACGAAAAGTCACCTCAAAGTCACCTCAAAAACAGGGCCCAACCCGCTTTCCAAGGATTCAAGTACTTGGCCATATCTAGATAGATCAAATTTTTATGATCTGTTAGCACTGTGATTTAGTGCTGGGCCCCCTCCAACAAATGACGCCATTCCTTAAAGGCCCACTTGATGGGCAACAATTCATGGTTGTTTATATTAGAATTCCTCTTGGTGGAGGAAAATTTTTGAGAGAAAAATGCATAGGGTTTCTGGTTAGTTAAGGAGGACAGCCCCTGAGACAGCACAGCATCAACTCCTACCTCAGAGGTGCCCCCTCAATGATAAAAGGTTGTGTAATATCAGACTGCATGAGCACAGGTGCCTGAATGAAACTGCCAGCGTAGAGGATCAGCCCCTTTCCTGGTCAAATCAGTCAACAGTTTAGCAATGACTGAAAAATGTTTTATGAATTTTCTGTACTAATTGGTGAAGCCAAGAAACCTTTGAAGAGCCGTGAAAGAGGTAGGCCTGGCCCAATAAACAATGGCTTTCACCTTAGCAGGATCCATACAGAATTTCTTGTGTGAAAGAATGTAATGTAGGAAGGAGACCTCGCTAACCCCAAATTTATGCAATATGTCATTAACTAGGTTCTGAAAAACAACTGGGGCATTACACAGCCCAGTAGGCATACCAAGATATTCAAAATTCTGTTCGGAGGTGTTGAATGCCGTTTTCCATTCATCCCCCTTCCTGATTCTTATCAGATTGTATGCTCCCCTCAGGTTGATTTGGGAGAACCACTGAGCCCCGACAGTCTAATTAAATGAATTGGGAATAAGAGGAAGGGGGTACTGGTTCCAGATAGTAATTTTATTGAGCTCTACAAAAAAGAAGCCAGCCCCTATGGGAGAAACAGACCCCAGCAGTAATAATGTAGTGGTCCTCAGCTGTAATATTTTTTTTAAGCAGAAAAAAAAAATCACTCACCTTATCCACTTACACATGCAGAGGCAACTGCTCCTCTCTTGGTTGTGAAGGACCTATGCTACATGTGATGACGCACTCCCATCGTCATCTCCCTGAGCTTAGGTCCTTAAGCAGGTCTGTTTTTAGTGGCCGTTAGACTGGTACTCTTCTGTCTAAGCAGCTTTTAAAAACAATCTCATTGATTTCAGTGGGGTCTGTCTGGCCATGAAAACGACCAAAAATAGGACATGTCCTATTTTCTGACAGCCGATGTTCACTGGTCATTAAAAAAAAAATCCTTGTGAATAGCCCCATAGACTTTAATTAGTGCTAAAAATGGATTTGTGATGTTCGTTACTTAAACAGCCATCACACGACCATTTGTAACTAGGCTTGAGTGAATTGACCTTCAGATCATAGATCCGAAGCTGATTCATTCAAAAACGTTGTTTCCGTACAGCATTACAATGTATTGACTCCATGGAGCCAAACTTCGTTATGTCCGAAGTCGTTTCGAGAATTCAGTGAATTACTACTGTATTTAAAAAAAAAAACAGTTTAAAATAGGAATCCAAAGTTTGTTTTGGTAGTGGCTGGTACCTTCGGAAACTGTTCTTAAATACGCATATATGAATACAGTAATAATTCACCAAAGTCATCGGACATGATGAAGTTTGGCTCCATGGAGCCAATACATTTTCATGCTGTACTTTGGGTGAGACAAAGTTTGGCTTCACAAATACATACATAATTTTTCAATGAATCGACTTAGGATCTATGATCCAAAGGTCGATTAGTTCAGTCCTATTTGTATTGTTCATGTGCATGTACCCTAAGTAGCAAAGAAGGATAGAGGGACTTTGGTAAAATAGAGGGACTTCTAGGACTTATTCTGTGAACCAGATAAATGCAAAGTTGCTGAGTTCCCTTAGGCTACTTTCACACTAGCGTTCGGCTGTCCGCTCGTGAGCTCCGTTTGAAGGAGCTCACGAGTGGAGCAGAACGCTTCCGTCCAGCCCTGATGCAGTCTGAATGGATGCGGATCCGCTCAGACTGCATCAGTCTGGCGGCGTTCAGCCTCCGCTCCGCTCGCCTCCGCACGGCCAGGCGGACAGCTGAACGCTGCTTGCAGCGTTCAGCTGTCCGCCTGGCCGTGCGGATCCGTCCAGACTTACAATGTAAGTCAATGGGAACGGATCCGCTTGAAGATGACACCATATGGCTCAATCTTCAAGCGGATCCGTCCCCCATTGACTTTACATTGAAAGTCTGAACGGATCCGCTCAGGCTACTTTCGCACTTAGAAATTTTTCTAAGTTATTAATGCAGACGGATCCGTACTGAACGGAGCCTCCGTCTGCATTAATATGATCGGATCCGTTCAGAACGGATCCGATCAAACGCAAGTGTGAAAGTAGCCTTATTTTTCAAAAAGGTATTTGACCTATAAACTCCTGAAGACTCCAGGGATCAGCGAAACAAGTTGGAGGAGCAATGTGTGAATGTGTTTTAGTTCTGTAAGCTGCTGTTAGCTAAAAATGATAGAGCGACGGAGAATAATACAAAGTTGAGACCACATGATTGCAGGTTATGGTTGAGTGCACCAACCATAATCCCTTCAATGATTTGAGTCATACACAATTACATGCAGCGGTAGTATGCAGGGATTTTAATGGAAAGTACATAGATTTTACATTGATTGAAATAAAAGTTTTGTTTGACGAGTGGAAAAAATTATGATAGGTAAATGCAAATAGTGTATTATTGGACAAATGGCTTTTTGATAAAAAGAGGGACTTTTAAGAGGCATGCCTAGATCCCACATGGTGCACAAGCCTTAGAAAAAGCAGCTGTATGGCATGTTATTTAGGCACTGTATGACTGTATTATTTGGGCACTATAATGTGAGCTTAGTGGAAGATATTACACAATGTCTTAAACAAGAGTGAGCAATACATTTCATCCATAATGCCTATTTGTGAGAAATTATTTTACAGGGATATGATGTAGGTGGAAATATGTCCCTGCTGCCATCACTAACCACCATTGGTGGGTGGCACCAGGGCAATCCAGAAGAAAAGCCTACTCTTCTGCAAGGCCCCCCTTTTTCCCAGACATTCCTGGAGAATATGATTTGACCAGGGGAGTAGCTAAAGACTCATGGGCCCTGGTGCAAGAGTTCAGCATGCCCCCCCCCCCTCCCCCCTCCCTCAGCGCTTTATGGCAAGGGGCAGCCTAGCCTTTCTTGCTGCCTGGCTAAAAATGTAAACGTTCCCCCCATGCCAAATTCTCAACCTAGCCCATTCCCTCCAGTCCTCCTGTTAAAGAGATTGTCCTTTTTATTACTGATGACCTATGCTCAGGATAGGTCATCAATATCAGATCAACGGGATTCCCCCAGCACCCCCGACGATCAGCTCTTTGAATAGAGGACAGAGCTCATATGAGAGCTGCTTTCTTTTCTCTGTTTACCTGCTTGCCGCTGCAATTGCAGTGGTCAGTAGGTAAACAGAGCAGAGAAGGCAGCGCTCGTACAAAAAAAAAGGGGGACAACCCCTTTAAAGACCAGATCACCATGGTGACTTCTTTCAGCCGTGTCTCATCTCTGGAGAGTTTAACAATCAGACATCTTAATTTCCTACTTTTCCATCATCCTCCCCACCTTCTCAACACCCCATCCTGCCCATCCCCCAATACTCTGCCCCCCCAATACTGCCTTACAGAAACAGTCCCCCTGAAAATACTGGTACAACCCAAAAATACCTCTTGATATTGTGCGCCAGTACAAAAAATAACCCCTTACCTTTCAGATCAGACCGCCATATAAAACTCCAGATGAGACCTTCCCATCTCAGACCAGACCGCCTTTAGACCTCTATGTCAGACACCAGTTTTAGATTTCAGATCAGACCCTCAATAGACCACTATGTCAGACCATGCCCCACCTCCAGACTTCCATTATGCCTCTCAGACCTGACCCCCATTAGACCTCAGACCAGACCTCTAGACCCCCATTCATACCCCCATTAGACTTCCAGACCCCACTTGATCTGCAAATCCTCAAGTGTAACACCACGCCACATTGTCATGGAACCATGAACCAGACGTACAACAGAGATGAGTGGAAATAAGAAGGCTTTATTGGAAATCAAGCCGTAGCAAAAGTCCAAACGGATGGCTAAACCGAAGCAGGGTCTTGCGTAGACAGAGGTCAGGAACCAGGAGGGTGGTCAGACGAAGCCAGGATCAGGAACCAACGGGGTAGTCAGACGAAGCCAGGATCAGGAACCAACGGGGTAGTCAGACGAAGCCAGGATCAGGAACCAACGGGGTAGTCAGACGAGGCCAGGATCAGGAACCAGAAGCAGCAGCAGTCTTAGAAGCATGTGAACACAGGAGGACCAAGCAAGGAACTGAAGCCACAGACCTTCTATATATATGAGCTAGGCATCCAGCTCCTCCCAGTGGGAAGGAGAAGCCGCAGGGTGGGAGGCTACAAGAAACCCAGAAACCAAGATGGCCGCCAGCACATGTCAAACGAAGGTAAGACCATAACAGTACCTCCCCCTCAAGGGCCCCTCCTCCGCGGAGTAAGGAACGGTTTCTGAGGGAAGCGTGCGTGGAAGGCTCGGAGCAAAGCAGGAGCATGGACATCTGCGGAGGGAACCCAGGAACGCTCCTCTGGACCATAACCACGCCAATGGACCAAAAACTGCAACCGACCGCGGACCAGGCGTGAGTCCAGGATATTGCTCACCTCATATTCCTCACGATTGCCCACTTGGACCGGACGGGGCCGAGGAACCGAGGAAGTGAAACGATTACACACCAACGGCTTCAACAGGGAGACATGAAACACTTTGGAGATCCGCATGCCAGGAGGAAGCGCAAGGGCATAGGCTACCGGGTTTACCCTGCGAAGCACTCGGAAGGGACCAACAAAGCGAGGCGCCAGCTTGGGAGTGGGCACTCGAAGGTTGAGGTTGCGGGTGGACAACCATACACGGTCTCCGACCTGGTAGGAAGGAGCGGGCGCTCGTCTGCGATCAGCCTGGAGTCTCTGGCGCTGCGCAGAGACCTCAAGGGACCTCTGGATCTGTACCCAAGAAGCACGTAGGACGGAAAGGTGATCCTCCACAGCCGGAGTATCCTGGGGAGAGAATACCTCCGGTAACACGGCAGGTTGGAACCCATAATTGGCCATGAAGGGAGACGTCCCAGAGGAAGAGTTCACCGCCGTGTTCCTGGCAAACTCAGCCCAAGGCAGGAGGTCAACCCAATTGTCTTGGTGATCGGAGACATAGCAACGAAGGAATTGCTCCAAGGCCTGATTAGATCGTTCTGCGGCCCCATTGGACTGAGGGTGGTAGGCCGAGGAGAAAGAGAGATGAATCCCCAACTGGGAGCAAAAGGCGCGCCAGAACCTGGACACAAACTGACTCCCCCGATCCGACACAATCTCCTTGGGCAAACCGTGCAACCGGAAGACCTCCCTGGCGAAAATCGTGGCCAACTCTTGTGCAGAGGGTAACTTCTTGAGAGGAACACAGTGGCACATTTTGGAAAACCGGTCCACAATCATGAGAATGACCGTATGGCCTCGGGATGCAGGGAGGTCCACAATGAAATCTATCCCCAGGTGTGACCATGGGCGCTCCCCGGTGGCTATGGGTTGCAAAAGGCCCAACGGAAGGTGCCGAGGGGACTTACTCTGGGCACAAACGGAGCATGCCGCTACATATGCGGCGATGTCGGAACGTAGAGAAGGCCACCAGAACAGACGTGAAACAGCCCAGGACAGCTGGTTCTTTCCAGGATGCCCCGCGGCCTTGGAGTTATGGTAGGTTCGCAACAACCGAGTGCGCAACTCCTCAGGCACAAAACACCTGCCGTTGGGTCTCCCAGAGGGAGCACCAGATTGAGCCGCCAAAATTTGCTCACCCAGGGGAGAGGTCAGGCTGGTGCGAATGGCGGCCAGGATCTGATTCGGAGGTATGACCGAAGTCGGAATCGACTCCTCCCCGGACAGCTCGGAGTACTGCCGTGATAAGGCATCCGCTCTGATGTTCTTGGAACCGGGTAGGTAGGAGACCACGTAATTAAAACGTGACAAGAACAGAGCCCATCTGGCCTGACGTGGTGTCAATCTCTTGGCCTCAGAAAGGTAGGTCAGATTCTTGTGGTCCGTCAGGATGAGAACCGGAACCACCGAGCCCTCGAGCAAGTGCCTCCATTATTTAAGGGCCTGCACGATGGCCAATAACTCCCTGTCACCAATCTGATAGTTGCACTCCGCGGAAGACAGTTTCCGGGAGTAAAACCCACAGGGAAGCAGAGGACCCTCTGGTGTTCTACGCTGAGACAGAAGGGCGCCTACTCCCGTCTCAGACGCGTCCACCTCGAGGACAAAGGGCAACCCAGGGTTGGGATGCGACAGAATCGGAGCCGACACAAAGGCGGACTTTAGAGCCTCAAAAGCTCGGATGGCCTCGAGCGGCCAGACCTGGAAATTACTGCCCTTCCTGGTCAGATCCGTGAGAGGCTTGGCTAGCATGGAAAAGTCCCTGATGAACTTCCGATAATAATTGGCGAAGCCCAAAAAGCGCTGCAGGGCACGGAGACCACTGGGCTGGGGCCACTGTAAGACAGCCGAAACCTTCTCAGGATCCATGGAGAACCCCTCAGCGGAAATGATGTAACCTAAGAAGGTTACCTGGGATCGGTGAAATTCGCATTTCTCAAGCTTACCGAACAGCCTGTTCTCTCGTAACCGTTGCAACACTCGTCTGACATCCATAATGTGGGCCTCCATGGATTCAGAATATACCAAGATGTCATCCAAATAGACCACCACACACTGCTGCAACAGGTCACGGAAAACATCGTTGATGAATTCCTGGAAGACTGCGGGCGCATTGCACAACCCAAAGGGCATAACCAAGGATTCATAATGACCGGTCCTGGTGTTAAACGCGGTCTTCCACTCATCGCCCGCCTTGATCCTTACCAGGTTATATGCCGCCCTCAGGTCGAGTTTGGTAAAGACCGTGGCCCCTTTGAGGCGATCGAACAGCTCGGAAATCAAGGGTATCGGGTAAGCGTTCTTGATCGTGATGCGATTGAGACCCCTGTAATCGATGCGAGGCCTCAACTCACCGCCCTTCTTTTTCACAAAGAAAAATCCAGCCCCTGCCGGGGACGAGGATTTGCGAATGTGTCCGCGTGAAAGCGCCTCCCTCACGTACTCCTCCATGGCCTCATTCTCCGCTACCGACAGTGGATAGACTTTGCCACGAGGAGGAACGGCACCGGATTGTAACTCTATGGCACAATCGTATGGGCGGTGCGGAGGTAGGGCAACCGCGCGCACCTTATCGAATACATCCCGGTACTCTTCGTATTCAGGAGGCAACAGAGAGTCCGAGGAAGTACACAGCAACTTGACAGGCCCATGGATGCAACTAACCCCACACTGCGGTGACCACGAGAGGATCTCGACCGATCTCCAATCGAAAGTCGGATTATGCTTCTGGAGCCAGGGGTACCCCAAGACCACCGAGTAGTGTGGAGACGAAATAACCTGGAGACAGACCGACTCTCTGTGAACGGCACCAATGGCTATCCCCACTGGAAGGGTCTCATGAGTCACGTGTGGCGGCAGAAGGGGTCTGCCGTCTATCGCCTCAAGAGCCAGTGGGGAACCTCGAGGCTGCAGAGGAATGGAATTGGCGGCAACGAACACTCTATCAATGAACAAACCACCAGCACCAGAGTCCACCAACGCCTGGGTCGTCACCGAGCCCCCGACCCAGGAGAGGACAACCGTGATCAGTGGTTTGTCAACACGGGAAACCGGGGACGAGGAGACTCCACCCAAGATCTGCCCCCGACAGGACCTCAGGTGCAAGCGTTCTCCCGGACGGTTCGGACATGCCAACCGAAAATGCCCACCGAGACCACAGTACGTGCATCGGCCCTCGCGTCTCCGGAGTGCCCTCTCCCCCTCGGACAGGCGAGCAAACCCCCGCTGCATGGGTTCACCCCCAGACAAGTCATCCCCAGGAGGCGTGGGAGGAGAGGGAGGCACGGGTGGGACAGCAAACGTAGGCGCCAATCTGTTAGGAGACCTCCGCAGGCTCTCCTTAAAGGAAGGTCTCTCCCTGAGTCTGGTGTCAATCAAAATCAGGAAAGAAATAAGAGACTCGAGCTCCACTGGTAGATCCTTAGCTGCAACCTCATCCTTCAAGGCATCCGAGAGACCATGAGAGAAAGCAGCGACCAGAGCCTCATTATTCCAGCCCACCTCTGCTGCCAGGGTACGAAACTCAATGGCGTATTCAGCTACGGATCGTGAACCCTGTCTGATGGACATAAGGAGCTTCGCAGCAGAGGCAGCACGAGCCGGCACATCGAATACCTTCCGAAGAGAAGCAACAAAACCGGAAAACTCGGCAACCACCGGATTGTTGTTCTCCCATAAAGGGCTGGCCCAGGCCAAGGCCTTGTCCGAGAGCAGCGAGATCAAGAAGCCCACCTTTGATCTCTCAGTAGGAAAGGCATGTGGCAGCAACTCGAAATAAATGCCCACCTGGTTAAGGAAACCTCGGCACTGAGTTGGCTCTCCCCCAAAGCGCTGTGGAAGGGGGGCAGAACCGGTCATACCCCGAGACACCGCAGGCGCAGCAACAGGTGTCGGGGTAGACTCTGGCGCAACAACCGGGGCGGCAGTAGGAGCGGGCCCAGGAGCGACAACCGACCCATCGGCAACGGAAGCGAAATGAGACGTGCGTTCAAGCAGGGTTTGCAACGCCACAGCGAACCGACCCAACAGGTGATCCTGCTGATCAAGTCTGGCAACCAGCGTAGGTAGCGAGGATGGCCCTGTACCGTCAGATTTCATGGCTTGGTCCTAATGTCATGGAACCATGAACCAGACGTACAACAGAGATGAGTGGAAATAAGAAGGCTTTATTGGAAATCAAGCCGTAGCAAAAGTCCAAACGGATGGCTAAACCGAAGCAGGGTCTTGCGTAGACAGAGGTCAGGAACCAGGAGGGTGGTCAGACGAAGCCAGGATCAGGAACCAACGGGGTAGTCAGACGAAGCCAGGATCAGGAACCAACGGGGTAGTCAGACGAAGCCAGGATCAGGAACCAACGGGGTAGTCAGACGAGGCCAGGATCAGGAACCAGAAGCAGCAGCAGTCTTAGAAGCATGTGAACACAGGAGGACCAAGCAAGGAACTGAAGCCACAGACCTTCTATATATATGAGCTAGGCATCCAGCTCCTCCCAGTGGGAAGGAGAAGCCGCAGGGTGGGAGGCTACAAGAAACCCAGAAACCAAGATGGCCGCCAGCACATGTCAAACGAAGGTAAGACCATGACACACATACCTTCCCCCGCCTGTTGTGCATTTTCATAAGTATACAGTATTATCTGATGATATTAAAGCCAAAATGAATGCTCATTGCCTTTAAGAGTAAAATCAGCTTGAACCAAAGTTCTGTTATGTGGCTGAAGAGGCCAAAATGAGTTCATAGCAAGTTCAGTTTGTATAAGGCCTCTTTCACACGGGCGTGTGCGCCTCGTTGCTGTATTGCGGACTGCATTTGGATCCACAATACACGGGTGCTGTTCAGTGGGCATTCCGCTTCACGGATGCGGACCCATTCACTTCAATGGGTCTGTAAATCCAGAGATGCGGAACGGAAGCATGGAATGGAACCCTACGGAAGCACTACGGAGTGCTTCCATGGGGTTTCGTCCCGTACTTCCGTTCCGCAAAAAGATAGAACATGTCCTATCTGTTTGCGATCCGCTGTGGCTGCCCCACGGACTGTGCTCGTGCGGCCCGCATTTTGCAGCACGACCACGGGGCACACACGCCCGTGTGAAAGAGGCCTAAGAGTTATAGTTAATATGAAGGACATTGTATTTTAAAAGTTATTGCTAAAAGATATGGGTTTATCTATAGGGAGTATAATGGCTTCTCCAGACATGTCTGTCTGAAGGGAACAATGTTTGTTTCATGGCTAAACCATGACAAAATAAAAATTTATATCCTTAAGACACATCTGGTGTGTAATATCTATTCATATATTCATAAGTATTATATATATTCATGTGTGCATTTATTTAGCTTTTTAGTATGAACATATCAATAATTCATGTATAATATGCAATATTGATATATAGTATAACCAAATATTAAGGTATACTTTATGCCGTGTGTATCTGACTGAGTAAATATAGTCTCAGGAGGTATAGAAAGCACTAAAGTTTTCTGCTGTTGGAAGTTTCTCAGAAAAGCTATTGCTATTCCAGGCGTCGTTACTCAATAGCTTGGACAGTTAGATATACAAATCCACGGTGCAAGTGTAAGGCCCATTGTATTTTTTTTTTTTTTATCAAACCCATAAATTCAAGAGTCATAATGGTACCACTAAGTCTGAGAAGGATTACTTCAGAGTGTCAAAGAAGTATCCCTCCTTGATATAGGTTTCAAAGGTCAAAGGTATAATATGTAGTAAAAGTCTGATGTTAATATGTTGTACAACAGTGCCATCTGGAGGCAAATGGACAATATTATATTATTTTACCTTTTTTATATACCATGTCAAGGGTTAATATGACATCATTGTGTTATTAGCATACGAATACACCCACCTTACCTGATTGGAAATCCCTAATCCAGAAAGTGACTGATTCTTAGATAAGGTGGGGAATAATTACTCGTGTGCAGAGCATCAGGGGGTCTCACACCAAAAAGAAAAACTTACAAAGGAAACTGACCACAAGAAAGATATACCAAAAGAAACTTGGATTATATTTTGACTACTAGGAAAGTCCTTGAGAACTGGTCCCATCTGAAACTCTGTCTATCTTTGACCCGGTAACGTATACTGTACTTATTGCTCGTGATATTAATAAGATATTTCTCTCGGTATATAGCAAAAGTCCCCATACTGTGGGAATATATAATGTTAGGCACCTCCATAATGCTGATTATTCTCTTAGCAAAGATGCAAAGATTTGAAAAGAGGACTTAACCCTTGGGAAGTTATATTCCGTATTCTGATTGCCGAGCTGGATATTTTGTCATATTAATATCATATATTTTGATTGGTCATAGGAAAACAGAGTCAAGGGATAACATTTATTTTTCCTGTATTAATACGTGTTTTGTTATAGCCTGTTTGATAAACAGAAGATCCTAAGTTTCTCCTGATATATACAGTCATGTGAAAAAATTAGGACACCCTTTGAAAGCATGTGGTTTTTTGTAACATTTTTAATAAAAGGTTATTTCATCTCCGTTTCAACAATACAGAGAGATTAAAGTAATCCAACTAAACAAAGAAAACTGAAGAAAAGTCTTTTCAAGATCTTCTGTAAATGTCATTCTACAAAAATGCCTATTCTAACTGAGGAAAAAGATAGGACACCCTTGCCCCTAATAGCGAGTGTTACCTCCTTTGGCTGAAATAACTGCAGTGAGACGGTTCTTGTAGCCATCTACCAGTCTTCGACATCGGTCTGAGGAAATTTTACCCCACTCCTCAATGCAGAACTTTTTCAGCTGTGAGATGTTTGAGGGGTTTCTTGCACGTACAGCCCTTTTCAAGTCACCCCACAGCATCTCAATGGGATTCAAATCTGGACTTTGACTTGGCCATTCCAGGACTCTCCATTTCTTCTTTTTCAGCCAATCTTTGGTTGATTTACTAGTATGTTTTGGGTCATTGTCATGTTGCATGGTCCAGTTCCGCTTCAGCTTTAATTTTCTAACTGATGGTCTCACATGTTCTTCAAGCACCTTCTGATACACAGTAGAATTCATCGTGGATTCTATGATGGTGAGCTGACCAGGTCCTGCTGCAGCAAAGCAGCCCCAAACCATGACACTTCCACCTCCATGCTTCACAGTTGGTATGAGGTTCTTTTCTTGGAATGCTGTGTTTGGTTTACGCCAAACATGTCCTCTGCTGTTGTGTCCAAATAATTCAATTTTGGACTCATCTGTCCAAAGAACATTATTCCAGAAGTCCTGGTCTTTGTCAACTTTATCTCTGGCAAATGTCAGTCTGGCCTCGATGTTTCTCTTGGAAAGCAAAGGTTTCCTCCTTGCACACCTCCCATGCAAGTTAAACTTGTACAGTCTCTTTCTGATTGTAGAGGCATGTACTTCTACATCAACAGTAGCCAGAGCCTGCTGTAGTTCTCGAGATGACACTTTAGGGTTTTTGGAGACCTCTTTTAGCATCTTGCGGTCTGCTCTTGGGGTGAACTTGCTGGGGCGACCAGTCCTGGGCATGTTGGCAGTTGTTTTGAAAGCCCTCCACTTGTAGACTATCTTCCGGACAGTGGAATGGCTGATTTCAAAATCTTTTGAGATCTTTTTAAATCCCTTCCCAGACTCATAGGCTGCTACAATCTTTTTTCTGAAGTCCTCTGACAGCTCTTTTGCTCTCACCATGGTGCTCACTCTCACTTCAACAGTCAGGAGCACACCAAACTAAATGTCTGAGGTTTAAATAGGGCAAGCCTCATTCAACATGCAGAGTAACGATCTACTAATTATGTGCACCTGGTGTGATATACCTGTATGAGATCTGAGCCAATTTAAGAGGGAATACATGTGAGGGTGTCCTATCTTTTTCCTCAGTTAGAATAGGCATTTTTGTAGAATGACATTTACAGAAGATCTTGAAAAGACTTTTCTTCAGTTTTCTTTGTTTAGTTGGATTACTTTAATCTCTCTGTATTGTTGAAACGGAGATGAAATAACCTTTTATTAAAAATGTTACAAAAAACCACATGCTTTCAAAGGGTGTCCTAATTTTTTCACATGACTGTAAATCATTGGTCTGCTTGTTAAAAGTATAGCATTGGCATTTTGTCATAAATAACTTTAAGTTGTACTGTGCTGGTGAGATAGTGGTGTATTTTGGGTATTATTTTACACCTTCATTGTTTGTCTTTGCAATTGTATTGATTTTACATTCTTGGTTTGTATTGTATATAATAAATTACACATATATTTTTGCATAGACAATTGTTCCTTTGTTTCACTGCTTGCACAAATCAAATTAAGATAATCGATAAAAGAACTTAGAGGCGATTATGTCCGCCTGAAGGATCATATAATTTTTTTAAATATTTTTTTTAATCCTCTCTTTTATGTGAAGATTATTTTTATATAGATATTCGACACGCCCTATCCCCTGCCCCCATTTCACACCTATCCCCCTACCCAGCCGCCCCATCCCACTTCCCATACCCCATCCCAGTCCAAAACCCCCGAGCTATTTTCTAACCACTTTTCTTCCTCTCCTCCTCATTACTATCAGCCAACCTCTTTCACCACTCCCTCTACTCTAGCTTGGGAAACTCCATCTCCTGCCCAATCCTCCACTTTAAATACTCCCTCTGTTGTACTTCCCCCAACACTCACTTTATTTGTCCACAGTGGCAGAAGAACAACCGGACAGTGGGGACCCAAACAGTGCACTGCCCTCCACCCCCCACCTTTCTACTTCCCCCAAGCCTATTGCCACAAAACGATACTGGGCATCAGCTATGGCCATTAATATAATTGAAAAATATTTTTTGTCGTTAAAAAACTCAGAACCAGTGCCTACGTATAATACGTATGTGTTTCCCGCCTGCTGCCCCAAGACAGTTTGTAAACTGGCACACCTCACAATATTTTTCAGAAATTTCAGTCCACTGTTGCCTGTTTGAATGTGGGATAAATTACAGATGCAACTGATCTCACACAGCACTGCACGTATCCTTAACAATCGAGGAAACTGTGGATATTCCAAGCCGAAACTGATAATAGAGGGACGTAAACGTTCTCCTGTTGCCAGAAATCTATCAGAACAAAATTTTTAAAAAGAATGTAAATAAAGATGAGCAAATATGTAAAAAAAATGCAAAAAAACAAAACAAAACATACGAGCTATATTATTTGGCTGCCCTTGTTTTGGACCTTATACTGGACATACCACCTTTAAAGGGATTCTGTCACCTCCCCTAACCCAAAATCGGATTTTAAAGCAGTCATGCAGCACAGCTTACCTTGAATAGGCTGTGCTCTTCTATCTTGTAATCCATCCAGTAGTTTATGAGAAAATCGACTTTTATGATTATGCAAATTAGCCCTGAAGGTGCCCAGAGGGGCGTTTTGTTCCCCTTAGTGTGCCCAGTACCGCCCCTCTTACAGTGCCCAGCCCGCCTTCCTTCCGACTGCCTAACCTCCCACAGCCTCTCATCCCTCTCCTCCCCCTACCTCACGGCCGAACGAACTCTCGCAGTACCCACTGAGGGCTGCGCCAGTGCGATCTGCAGGAGACTGAGGGCAGGAGCTTCATCCTCGTCACTGGGCATATGCCGAGCCCAGTGACGTCCGATGCTCGCTGACTGAGGGAAGAGCGAGCATATACATTACCCCATATAACAACCTGCTCAGCTTCTTCTGCTATATAACATGCTGCCTGCATACTGCACTGTATTTTCTTTGTGACAGGTTCTCTTTAAACCACATTCACATGAGTACGGTATGTGGGAAATAAAAATAATTGTGAAGATGGAATATGGATTGTTTTGCATGTGTTCAATTCTTTGTTGTACCAGTTATTCAACCATATTTTTCCCAACCACAAGTATGAACATAAATAAGGGTACTTCTTCAAGGTCAGGCTTCTTGATGCAGTTTTGGAAGCCAAAACCAGGAGCAGATTCAGAAAATAGATATTGGGGAGATATATCAAGATTGGCGCATCCATACGCCAATCTTGATCCTCTTCACTGCCGTGAGATGCACCTAATTTATTAAAAGGCAGAAGCCTCTTAACAAATCAGGCATATCTCTGCCCTGCCGTGTACCAGAAACTGAAGTCTGCGCCAACTATAGGCCGCATGAAATTGGCACAAAAAAATGGTGCAGATTTTCTGCAGATCTCACCCTTAGGGCTCGTTCACACGAACGTGTGATGCCTGTTGCATTTGGGGATCCGCAATACACGGCTACCATTCTGTCGCCATTCTGCATCACGGATGTGGACCCATTCATTTCAATAGGTCTGCAAATCCGGAGATGCGGAATGGAAGAACGGAACACTACAGAAGCACTACGGAGTGCTTTCTGGGGCTCCGTTCAGTGCTTCCGCACTGCAAAAAGATAGAAAAGGCTCTATTTTTTGCAGAACGGAAGGATCGCAGACCCATTCAAGTGAATGGGTCTGCGATCCCCATGCGCCTGCCCCACGGATGGTGCCCATGCATTGCGGACCGCAATTTGCGGTCCACAGCACGGACACAGGCTTCACACTGTTCGTGTGAACGAGCCCTTACATTGACAAGGGTGAAATCCACACAAGAAAAACGCAACAACAATTGACATGGGGCAGATTTCAAAATCCCTTTTCTGCTACTGAATTGTGCTGCCTTTTTTCAGCACAAAAATCCACCCACAAGAACCACACATAATCTGCATCGTGTGCAGCCGTCCTAAGGCCACCTGCACATTTCCACAGCTAAGAAAAATGCTAAGTGATTTGTCAAATCTCCTACACTTTGCTGCTACATGAAAATCCATGCAGAGAAAATGCATGTTATCCGCATTGAGTGCAGCTGCCCTAAGGTTGCTGCACATGGGTGTGGAACTTCAAACAGGAATGATGCTAATGTCTGTAAAGTGCTGCAGAATATAGTAGCGGTATATTAATTCATAAAATAGACACATTTCCATGTGGATTTCTCTGCATTGCAAAAGGTGAAATCTGCAGAATCAACACATGGCAAGTCACAAAAGCCACATGGCAAGTCAATTTCCGCACAGAAAATATACACACCGTCAGTGGCGTCGCCAGGGGGGGTGCCACGCCCTCCCCCCTACATCACGCTGTGCCCCCCCATGGGCCCCCCCCCCAACTAAAATGCCCCCCCCAACTGAGCGGCTGCAGCCGGGCACAACAGGGAGATGATGTCACGGATGGTGTAACAGAAAACAAGAAGTTACAAATAAGGATCCGACTAGCTTGATCCGAAACTAAGGAACAAAAGGGTGACCACTATTTAAGCCCTGAAACTCTCCCTGTCTTCGTAGCCCATGCAAAGATCTCTATGATAGAAAATTGCATGCCCTCGTGCCTCGACTGTATGACATCTGAACACCCTATAATAGTGAGGGGACACGACCACCGGCTCCCTACACTTAATACGGAGGGAGTCAGGGTCACCTAGGATCAAGCAAACAGGAAAACACAAATCAATGAACAGACTTAGGCCTCATGCACACGACCGTTGTGTGCATCCGTGGGCGTTTTCAGTTTTTTTTCGCGGACCCATTGACTTTCAATGGGTCCGTGGAAAAATCGGAAAATGCACCGTTTTGCAGCCGAGACCGTGATCCGTGTATCCTGTCCGTCAAAAAAATAGGACCTGTCCTATTTTTTTGACGGACAACGGTTCATGGACCCATTCAAGTCAATGGGTCCGTGAAAGAACACGTATGCACACAAGATTGGCATCCGTGTCCGTGATCCATGGCCGTAGGTTACTTTCATACAGACGGATCCGAAGATCCGTCTGCATAAAAGCTTTTTCAGAGCTGAGATTTCACTTCGTGAAAACTCAGATCCGACAGTATATTCTAACACAGAGGCATTCCCATAGTGATGGGGACGCTTCAGGTTAGAATATACTAAAAGAACTGTGTACATGACTGCCCCCTGCTGCCTGGCAGGTGCCCCCTCCCTCCCCTGTAGTTAACTCGTTGGTAGCCAGTGGGCCCCCCCCTCCCTCCCCTGTAGTTAACTCATTGGTAGCCAGTGGGCCCCCCCCTCCCTCCCCTCTAGTTAACTCGTTGGTAGCCAGTGGGCCCCCCCCTCCCCTGTAGTTAACTCATTGGTAGCCAGTGGGGCCCACCTCCTCCCTCCCCTGTAGTTAACTCGTTGGTAGCCAGTGGGCCCCCCTCCCTCCCCTGTAGTTAACTCGTTGGTAGCCAGTGGGCCCCCCCTCCCTCCCCTGTAGTTAACTCGTTGGTAGCCAGTGGGCCCCCCTCCCTCCCCTGTAGTTAACTCATTGGTAGCCAGTGGGCCCCCCCCTCCCTCCCCTGTAGTTAACTCGTTGGTAGCCAGTGGGCCCTCCCCCTCCCTCCTCTGTAGTTAACTCGTTGGTAGCCAGTGGCCCCCCTCCCCTGTAGTTAACTCGTTGGTAGCCAGTGGGCCCCCCCCCTCCCTCCCCTGTAGTTAACTCATTGGTAGCCAGTGGGGCCCCCCCTCCCTCCCCTGTAGTTAACTCGTTGGTAGCCAGTGGGCCCCCCCCCCTCCCACCCCTGTAGTTAACTTGTTGGTAGCCAGTGCCCCCCCCCTCCCCTGTAGTTAACTCATTGGTAGCCAGTGGGCCCCCCCCTCCCTTCCCTGTAGTTAACTCATAGGTAGCCAGTGGGGCCCTCCTCCTCCCTCCCCTGTAGTTAACTCGTTGGTAGCCAGTGGGCCCCCCCTCCCTCCCCTGTAGTTAACTCGTTGGTAGCCAGTGGGCCCCCCCCCCTCCCTCCCCTGTAGTTAACTTGTTGGTAGCCAGTGGGCCCCCCTCCCTCCCCTGTAGTTAACTCGTTGGTAGCCAGTGGGCCCCCCCTCCCTCCCCTGTAGTTAACTCGTTGGTAGCCAGTGGGCCCCCCCTCCCTCCCCTGTAGTTAACTCGTTGGTAGCCAGTGGGCCCCCCCTCCCTCCCCTGTAGTTAACTCGTTGGTAGCCAGCCCCCCCCCCTCCCTCCCCTGTAGTTAACTCGTTGGTGGCCAGTGGGCCCCCCCTCTCCTGTAGTTAACTCGTTGGTGGCCAGTGGGCCCTCTTCCCTCCCTCCCCCTCCTAATTAAAATCTCCCCCCCTATCATTGGTGGCAAGGGAGAGTACCGATCGGAGTCCCAGTTTAATCGCTGGGGCTCCGATCGGTAACCATGGCAACCGGGACGCTACTGCCGTCCCGGTTGCCATGGTTACTTAGCAATTTGTAGACGCATCATACTTACCTGCGAGCAGCGATGTCTGTGTCCGGCCGGGAGCTCCTCCTACTGGTAAGTGACAGGTCTGTGTGGGCATTGCCTAATGATCTGTCACTTACCAGTAGGAGGAGCTCCTGGCCGGACACAGACATCACAGCTCGCAGGTAAGTATGATGCTTCTACAAATTGCTAAGTAACCATGGCAACCGGGACTGCAGTAGCGTCCCGGTTGCCATGGTTACCGATCGGAGCCCCCGATTAGGAGGGGGAGGGAGGGAAGAGGGCCCACTGGCCACCAACGAGTTAACTACAGGGGAGGGAGGGGGGTTCTCAGATGTCTGGTGGTGACAGATGAGCGCTTCCATTGCGCTCATCTCCATAGTCATCTGCCTGTGCTGTGGTAGTGGAGGCAGAGGCATGTCCCTTCCCCTGATAGGCTGCAGGCACTAGGCCGGCAGCCTATTAGAGGCCGGCGCAGGTGGTGCCTGAGCCATACAGTGTGGGACACAGGCCGGAAGAGGCCTGCATCGCATCACTGACATGGAGGTAAGTATAAGTGTTTTTTTTTTAGTTGTTTTTTTTTACAATAGTTTTACAGGCACATTAGGGGGGCTCTTGTTACTGGCACATTGGGGGGGGGCTTATTACTGGCACATGATGGGGGGCTTATTACTGGCACATGATGGGGGGCTTATTACTGGCACATGATGGGGGGCTTATTACTGACACATGATGGGGGCTCTTGTTACTGGCACATGATGGGGGCTCTTGTTACTGGAACATTGGGGGGGCTGTTGTTACTGGAACGTGATGTGCTGGGCTCTTATTGGGGCACTTATTACCTCTACTCTACACTGTGCCAACACAATGTACAGTATACCTCTACACTGTGCCACACAATGTACAGTATACCTCTACACTGTGCCCCACAATATACAGTATACCTCTACACTGCGCCCCACAATGTACAGTATACCTCTACACTGTACCACACAATATACAGTATACCTCTACACTGTGACCCACAATATAAAGTATACCTCTATACTGTGCCCCACAATGTACAGTATACCTCTACACTGTACCCCACAATATACAGTATACCTCTACACTGTGCCCCACAATATACAGTATACCTCTACACTGCGCCACACAATGTACAGTATACCTCTACACTGTGCCACACAATATACAGTATACCTCTACACTGTGCCACACAATATACAGTATACCTCTACACTGTGTTGTCTGTTCTATAAGCACCCTTGTTCTGTGGCGGTGGACAGAAAATAATCTGGAAGTGCCCCTCCCGAGACCAGGCTCTGGATCCGCCACTGGTCTGGACCGCTCACAGGAGTGTACATTTCTTCTAAATTGTAATCCGTATCCTCTGACCTGCAGAAATCAGCACTCGCTCGGTAACAATTAACAGGCAGTGCCTGTAGGCTGTAGCCTGGCCCTGTTACCGAAGCTAGCCGAGTGGTGTAAGGTTAAGGTACTAGTAGAGATGAGCGGCCGCTGAATCCTGATTTAAAGTTAAAGTTACTGCAGGGTATGGATTAGGCTACTTTCACACTAGCGTTCGATCGGATCCGTTCTGAACGGATCCGATCGTAATAATGCAGACGGAGGCTCCGTTCAGAACGGATCCGTCTGCATTATATTAGCAAAAAAAAAGCTAAGTGTGAAAATAGCCTCGGACGGATCCGTCCAGACTTTCAATGTAAAGTCAATGGGGGACGGATCCGCTTGAAGATTGAGCCATATGGTGTCATCTTCAAGCGGATCCGTTCCCATTGACTTACATTGTAAGTCTGGACGGATCCGCACGGCCAGGCGGACAGCTGAACGCTGCAAGCAGCGTTCAGCTGTCCGCCTGTCCGTGCGGAGGCGAGCGGAGCGGAGGTTGAACGCCGCCAGACTGATGCAGTCTGAGCGGATCCGCTCCATTCAGACTGCATCAGGGCTGGACGGCTGCGTTCGGGTCCGCTCGTGAGCTCCTTCAAACGGAGCTCACGAGCGGACCAGCGAACGCTAGTGTGAAAGGAGCCTAACAGTTTAGAAATGTCAAATGTACACTCCTGTGAGAGGCGGGGAGGGGGATCTGTGGATGACACTGTTATAGGGAGGGGGGTCTGTGGATGACACTGTTATAGGGAGAGGGATCTGTGGATGACACATTTATAGGGAGAAGGAACTGTGGATGACACTGTTATGAAGGGGGAAATGGGAATGACACTGCTATGGGGTGGATCTGTGGATGACACTGTTATGGAGGGGGAAATGGGGATGACGCTGCTATGGTGGATCTGTGGATGACACATATAGCATAAGATGCTATATACGGTATGTGTCCTCCACAGATCCCCCTCCCTATGAAAGTGTCATCCACAGATCCCCCCCCAAAGCAGTGTCATCCACAGACCCCTCTCCCTATAAAAGTGTCATCCACAGGCAACTAGGACATGTTGAAATCTGAGTGATAATTTTATTTATTTTTTAAACCACAGACAGCAGAACTTTTCTTCCCTGTTGCGGTTTTAGGTATTGGGTAAAGTATCGCAGCATTTCTACGCATACTTGTGTAAATGTATCGTTGTTATAGCTGCCCCCCCCCCACTCCCCACTCCCCACTCCCCACTTCCCACTTTTGTCCTGGCCCCCAGTGTGTTCCCCCAAAATTTGAAAGCTAGAGATGCCCCTACACACCGTGTATATGAGATCTTTTCAAATTTCAATTAATTTTCTGGTACTGTATTATGCTTATTTTTTCCCTGCATGAAAATAAGTAGTGTTGAGCTCGGCTTGAGCATCGCTATGCTCGGCACGTCCAAGTGCTAGACCGAATACTGCGGGTGCTCGAGTACAAATTAATACAATGAAAGTCAATGGGAGATGCAAGCATCAAACCAGGCACCCCCTGCTTTGAACAAGAGAGGGGGTCTGGTTCACAAAAAAGGTTAGAAATTGATGGAAACCCCATCAAAATGGTTTGCAAACAGCTGGATGAGTCCTGTTATCTACAACATACAACCACACAAAGGCTATATCCCAAAAGCCAGGTATATGCAAGCCATCAATCTATCCATTAGACAGATGACAAGCTTAGTCAGCATACCTTACAATGGCAGCCTCGTGCACTATGAGACATTCAAGCCTCAAAGCCAGTAAGCCTCAAAGTTACTTCAGATCTGTTGGATGGCTTGGGTGGACCTGCGCACCTAGATCAATATCATTAGGGAGACAAAAGGTTTTCTGATTGTCCTAACATAATATTCAATGACCTTTCTATACAGTTTTGCCATGTAAAAACTAATTTGCATAAACATGGGCATATGGGAAAGACATGCAAATGAGCTGAATCTGCCTTGTTTTTCAGCTGAAAAACCATTTGCATGGAAAATTCACAATCTACACTACTCATGAACAGCGCCATCTATTGGTTTCATATGCCCATGTTTATGCAAATGAGTTTTCACATGACAAAACTGTATAGAGGGGTTATTGAATATTATGTTAGGACAATCAGAAAACTTTTTGTCGCTCTAATGATATTGATCTAGGTGTGCAGGTGTCATGGTCTTACCTTCTCACTGTCCTCCTTCGTTTGACATGTGCTGGCGGCCATCTTGGTTTCTGGGTTTCTTGTAGCCTCCCACCCTGCGGCTCCTCCTTCCCACTGGGAGGAGCTGGATGCCTAGCTCATATATATAGAAGGTCTGTGGCTTCAGTTCCTTGCTTGGTCCTCCTGTGTTCACATGCTTCTAAGACTGCTGCTGCTTCTGGTTCCTGATCCTGGCCTCGTCTGACTACCCCGTTGGTTCCTGATCCTGGCTGCGTCTGACTACCCCGTTGGTTCCTGATCCTGGCTTCGTCTGACTACCTCGTTGGTTCCTGATCCTGGCTTCGTCTGACCACCCTCCTGGTTCCTGACCTCTGTCTACGCAAGACCCTGCTTCGGTTTAGCCATCCGTTTGCGCTTGATTTCCAATAAAGCCTTCTTATTTCCACTCATCTCTGTTGCACGTCTGGTTCATGGTTCCATGACATTAGGACCAAGCCATGAATTCTGACGGTACAGGGCCATCCTCGCTACCTACGCTGGTTGCCAGACTTGATCAGCAGGATCACCTGTTGGGTCGGTTCGCTGTGGCGTTGCAAACCCTGCTTGAACGCACGGCTCATTTCGCTTCCATTGCCGATGGGTCGGTTGTCGCTCCTGGGCCCGCTCCTACTGCCGCTCCGGTTGTTGCGCCAGAGTCTACCCCGACACCTGTTGCTGCGCCTGCGGTGTCTCGGGGTATGACCGGTTCTGCCCCCCTTCCACAGCGCTTTGGGGGAGAGCCAACTCAGTGCCGAGGTTTCCTTAACCAGGTGGGCATTTATTTCGAGTTGCTGCCACATGCCTTTCCTACTGAGAGATCAAAGGTGGGCTTCTTGATCTCGCTGCTCTCGGACAAGGCCTTGGCCTGGGCCAGCCCTTTATGGGAGAACAACAATCCGGTGGTTGCCGAGTTTTCCGGTTTTGTTGCTTCTCTTCGGAAGGTATTCGATGTGCCGGCTCGTGCTGCCTCTGCTGCGAAGCTCCTTATGTCCATCAGACAGGGTTCACGATCCGTAGCTGAATACGCCATTGAGTTTCGTACCCTGGCAGCAGAGGTGGGCTGGAATAATGAGGCTCTGGTCGCTGCTTTCTCTCATGGTCTCTCGGATGCCTTGAAGGATGAGGTTGCAGCTAAGGACCTACCAGTGGAGCTCGAGTCTCTTATTTCTTTCCTGATTTTGATTGACACCAGACTCAGGGAGAGACCTTCCTTTAAGGAGAGCCTGCGGAGGTCTCCTAACAGATTGGCGCCTACGTTTGCTGTCCCACCCGTGCCTCCCTCTCCTCCCACGCCTCCTGGGGATGACTTGTCTGGGGGTGAACCCATGCAGCGGGGGTTTGCTCGCCTGTCTGAGGGGGAGAGGGTACTCCGGAGACGCGAGGGCCGATGCATGTACTGTGGTCTCGGTGGGCATTTTCGGTTGGCATGTCCGAACCGTCCGGGAGAACGCTCGCACCTGAGGTCCTGTCGGGGGCAGATCTTGGGTGGAGTCTCCTCGTCCCCGGTTTCCCGTGTTGACAAACCACTGATCACGGTTGTCCTCTCCTGGGTCGGGGGCTCGGTGACGACCCAGGCGTTGGTGGACTCTGGTGCTGGTGGTTTGTTCATTGATAGAGTGTTCGTTGCCGCCAATTCCATTCCTCTGCAGCCTCGAGGTTCCCCACTGGCTCTTGAGGCGATAGACGGCAGACCCCTTCTGCCGCCACACGTGACTCATGAGACCCTTCCAGTGGGGATAGCCATTGGTGCCGTTCACAGAGAGTCGGTCTGTCTCCAGGTTATTTCGTCTCCACACTACTCGGTGGTCTTGGGGTACCCCTGGCTCCAGAAGCATAATCCGACTTTCGATTGGAGATCGGTCGAGATCCTCTCGTGGTCACCGCAGTGTGGGGCTAGTTGCATCCATGGGCCTGTCAAGTTGCTGTGTACTTCCTCGGACTCTCTGTTGCCTCCTGAATACGAGGAGTACCGGGATGTATTCGATAAGGTGCGCGCGGTTGCCCTACCTCCGCACCGCACATACGATTGTGCCATAGAGTTACAATCCGGTGCCGTTCCTCCTCGTGGCAAAGTCTATCCACTGTCGGTAGCGGAGAATGAGGCCATGGAGGAGTACGTGAGGGAGGCGCTTTCACGCGGACACATTCGCAAATCCTCGTCCCCGGCAGGGGCTGGATTTTTCTTTGTGAAAAAGAAGGGCGGCGAGTTGAGGCCTTGCATCGATTACAAGGGTCTCAATCGCATCACGATCAAGAACGCTTACCCGATACCCTTGATTTCCGAGCTGTTCGATCGCCTCAAAGGGGCCACGGTCTTTACCAAACTCGACCTGAGGGCGGCATATAACCTGGTAAGGATCAAGGCGGGCGATGAGTGGAAGACCGCGTTTAACACCAGGACCGGTCATTATGAATCCTTGGTTATGCCCTTTGGGTTGTGCAATGCGCCCGCAGTCTTCCAGGAATTCATCAACGATGTTTTCCGTGACCTGTTGCAGCAGTGTGTGGTGGTCTATTTGGATGACATCTTGGTATATTCTGAATCCATGGAGGCCCACATTCTGGATGTCAGACGAGTGTTGCAACGCTTACGAGAGAACAAGCTGTTCGGTAAGCTTGAGAAATGCGAATTTCACCGATCCCAGGTAACCTTCTTAGGTTACATCATTTCCGCTGAGGGGTTCTCCATGGATCCTGGGAAGGTTTCGGCTGTCTTACAGTGGCCCCAGCCCAGTGGTCTTCGTGCCCTGCAGCGCTTTTTGGGCTTCGCCAATTATTATCGGAAGTTCATCAGGGACTTTTCCATGCTAGCCAAGCCTCTCACGGATCTGACCAGGAAGGGCAGTAATCCTCAGGTCTGGCCGCTCGAGGCCATCCGAGCTTTTGAGGCTCTAAAGTCCGCCTTTGTGTCGGCTCCGATTCTGTCGCATCCCAACCCTGGGTTGCCCTTTGTCCTCGAGGTGGACGCGTCTGAGACGGGAGTAGGCGCCCTCCTGTCTCAGCGTAGAACACCAGAGGGTCCTCTGCTTCCTTGTGGGTTTTACTCCCGGAAACTGTCTTCCGCGGAGTGCAACTATCAGATTGGTGACAGGGAGTTATTGGCCATCGTGCAGGCCCTTAAAGAATGGAGGCACTTGCTCGAGGGCTCGGTGGTTCCGGTTCTCATCCTGACGGACCACAAGAATCTGACCTACCTCTCTGAGGCCAAGAGATTGACACCACGTCAGGCCAGATGGGCTCTGTTCTTGTCACGTTTTAATTACGTGGTCTCCTACCTACCCGGCTCCAAGAACATCAGAGCGGATGCCTTATCACGGCAGTACTCCGAGCTGTCCGGGGAGGAGTCGATTCTGACTACGGTCATACCCCCGAATCAGATCCTGGCCGCTATTCGCACCAGCCTGACCTCTCCTCTGGGTGAGCAGATTTTGGCGGCTCAATCTGGTGCTCCCTCTGGGAGACCCAACGGCAGATGTTTTGTGCCTGAGGAGTTGCGCACTCGGTTGTTGCGAACCTACCATAACTCCAAGGCCGCGGGGCACCCTGGAAAGAATCAGCTGTCCTGGGCGGTTTCACGTCTGTTCTGGTGGCCTTCTCTACGTTCCGACATCGCCGCATATGTAGCGGCATGCTCCGTTTGTGCCCAGAGTAAGTCCCCTCGGCACCTTCCGTTGGGCCTTTTGCAACCCATAGCCACCGGGGAGCGTCCATGGTCACACCTGGGGATGGATTTCATTGTGGACCTCCCTGCATCCCGAGGCCATACGGTCATTCTCATGATTGTGGATCGGTTTTCCAAAATGTGCCACTGTGTTCCTCTCAAGAAGTTACCCTCTGCACAAGAGTTGGCCTCGATTTTTGCCAGGGAGGTCTTCCGGTTGCACGGTTTGCCCAAGGAGATTGTGTCGGATCGGGGGAGTCAGTTTGTGTCCAGGTTCTGGCGCGCCTTTTGCTCCCAGTTGGGGATTCATCTCTCTTTCTCCTCGGCCTACCACCCTCAGTCCAATGGGGCCGCAGAACGATCCAATCAGGCCTTGGAGCAATTCCTTCGTTGCTATGTCTCCGATCACCAAGACAATTGGGTTGACCTCCTGCCTTGGGCTGAGTTTGCCAGGAACACGGCGGTGAACTCTTCCTCTGGGACGTCTCCCTTCATGGCCAATTATGGGTTCCAACCTGCCGTGTTACCGGAGGTATTCTCTCCCCAGGATACTCCGGCTGTGGAGGATCACCTTTCCGTCCTACGTACTTCTTGGGTACAGATCCAGAGGTCCCTTGAGGTCTCTGCGCAACGCCAGAGACTCCAGGCTAATCGCAGACGAGCGCCCGCTCCTTCCTACCAGGTCGGAGACAGTGTATGGTTGTCCACCCGCAACCTCAACCTTCGAGTGCCCACTCCCAAGCTGGCGCCTCGCTTTGTTGGTCCCTTCCGAGTGCTTCACAGGGTAAACCCGGTAGCCTATGCCCTTGCGCTTCCTCCTGGCATGCGGATCTCCAACGTGTTTCATGTCTCCCTGTTGAAGCCATTGGTGTGTAATCGTTTCACTTCCTCGGTTCCTCGGCCCCGTCCGGTCCAAGTGGGCAATCGTGAGGAATATGAGGTGAGCAATATCCTGGACTCACGCCTGGTCCGCGGTCGGTTGCAGTTTTTGGTCCATTGGCGTGGTTATGGTCCAGAGGAGCGTTCCTGGGTTCCCTCCGCAGATGTCCATGCTCCTGCGTTGCTCCGAGCCTTCCACGCACGCTTCCCTCTGAAACCGTTCCTTACTCCGCGGAGGAGGGGCCCTTGAGGGGGAGGTACTGTCATGGTCTTACCTTCTCACTGTCCTCCTTCGTTTGACATGTGCTGGCGGCCATCTTGGTTTCTGGGTTTCTTGTAGCCTCCCACCCTGCGGCTCCTCCTTCCCACTGGGAGGAGCTGGATGCCTAGCTCATATATATAGAAGGTCTGTGGCTTCAGTTCCTTGCTTGGTCCTCCTGTGTTCACATGCTTCTAAGACTGCTGCTGCTTCTGGTTCCTGATCCTGGCCTCGTCTGACTACCCCGTTGGTTCCTGATCCTGGCTTCGTCTGACTACCCCGTTGGTTCCTGATCCTGGCTTCGTCTGACTACCCCGTTGGTTCCTGATCCTGGCTTCGTCTGACCACCCTCCTGGTTCCTGACCTCTGTCTACGCAAGACCCTGCTTCGGTTTAGCCATCCGTTTGCGCTTGATTTCCAATAAAGCCTTCTTATTTCCACTCATCTCTGTTGCACGTCTGGTTCATGGTTCCATGACAGCAGGTCCACCCAAGCCATCGAACAGATCTGAAGTAACTTTGAGGCTTACTAACTCTCAGTCAGATGAGAGCTGGTTTGGAATGTCTCATAGTGCACAAGGCTGCCATTGTAAGGTATGCTGACTAAGCCTATCTGTCTAATGGAGAGATTGTTGGCTTCCACATACCTGGCTTTTGGCATATAGCCTTTGTGTGGTTGTCTATTGTATGTCATAGATAACAGGAGTCCAAGATGTATCCAGCTATCCTCTTAATGCTGTTTCCAAACCATTTTTATGGGGTTTCCATTAATTTCTAACCTTTTTTTGTGAACCAGACACCCTTTTCTCTTCTGAGCAGGGGGTGCCTGGGGTTCTCCCATTGACTTCCATTATGCTTGGGTGCTCGGTAGAGAACACAAGCATACCGATGTTTTCAGCCTGAGCACCCAATCACTTTGGTGCTCGATCAACACTAAAATTAAGCACTGAAAAACGACTCCTAATCTGCAACAAGTAGTCTGGTGTGTTTTTAACCACTCTAAAACACTAGATAAAGTGCATGCACATTTTTGGGGATGGGGGAGAAGGTACCTGCATTTCGATGCATTTTTGTGGCTTTTTTCTTTTTTTTCAAAAACAGTTTTTTTCATGGCAGTTTTTCCTATATGGAGACAGAATGTCAAAATGCCTGAAAAAATGGCACACAAGCTCCAGTATGCTGCGTTTTTGAAAAGACGCTAGAAAAAGAAAAAAACAACACCTAGTTAACAAAAACACCAGTAGCAAAAAAGTGTGTCGTGTGTTTCATATTTCCCACAGACCATCAGCTAACATTTGGAGCTGACATTTTTATGGCAATAAACGCCACTGAAAATACAAAAGTACAGAAAAACGCCCGGAAAATCCTATGTGAGAAAGCAACTTAAGGCCAGTTTCACACAAGTGTGCAGTCCGGGAAATGCGATCTGTGTGACAGTCCCATTTCCCAGACCAACCATGGCTTGGCTGATGCAAGCCGACTGTACCATGATGATACTGTGAGTTCCAGACCTACTGCTGTCCCCTACTCTCCGCAGGTAATCATGCAGATTTTGCCATTGCAAATTACAGTTTATGTGGACATACACTTACAGATAATTTTTATGTTTACCCTGCTTCTTTATAGATCATGAACATGGACTATCCCAAGCTGAAGTGAATATAATCAGAACCCTTGGTAGATATGTACGGAGACACAGTAAAGGATCAGCTTCTGTAGGTCAGCTCTTTCTAGTTTTGCCAAATAAAAAAAAAAAAATCACCATGGAAACCCCAAATAACTTTCAGTGCCTTGCAACCGTGAAATTGTACCATTGACTGCCTTGTTATAATAGATGTGATGTGTACTAGTAAGGTTTTTGGAGAAATTACTCTAAATATAGCCTGGTCATGCTGTGCATTTTACATTGACTGAATACATAATACACATGGTGATAAAGAAACACAATTTTCAAAATGAATCATCGTTTTGTAACATTCAATTAAGTACTTTCCAAGGAACAAAGGTTCAAAGCCAGACTTTGGCTTGTCAGAATATCAGCCACATCAGAAAGTTTGTGAGTGCTTGCTATTCTAGTTATTGCAGTATATAAAGAGGTATATGTCATGCATTTTCCTGCCAGTAATGACTGCCTATAGGCCACTATAAGCTTAAAGGGATGTTCAAAAATGTAAATGAATAACTGGCAGCAGTTACACACATTACACAATACACATTACTCACTTGTTAAATCCCCTGCCACCCCCTGCCAGCAATTATGACATGCTGTATTGGCACATGACTACGGCAGCCAATCTACAGCAGTGGATTTAAAAAGGTTATCCTATAAATTTAAATAAAAACTGGAGTACTGCTGTATTTATATCAATGCAAAAATGCTGCTCTCCGGTGTAATTTTCAGTATTTTATTGGTTCTTACTCTTCTGCATCTGTTTTATTTCCTTAGTTCAATGTCAGATGGCTGTGTGCGGTCTGGAAAAAACTATTCGTTTGTTGGCCACATCTCCTTAACCCACCACAGCACATCTGAATCTAAGGCTCCATTCACACTTCCGCAAATGGGTCCGCATCCGTTCCAGGGCAGAGAGCCATGAGCTCCCATGCTACGTGTCCCCCCACCCCCAGGTATTCAACTATATTATGATCCTAAGGACAGCAATACAATTGAATTTAGCAGGGTATCAGCCAAGTACATAAAGTGCCTCATGCTCCCAGTATTACCACAGAGTGAGATTGTTATGTTTCCAGCCAGTAGCACTATGTGCTCTCCGCATCTGCATTTCCGGAGCGCGGCCCCGAACTTCTGGCCCGCGGCTCCGCAAAAAAATAGAACATGTCCTATACTTGTCCGCAATTCCGGACAAAAATAGGCAGTTCTATGGGGGGGGGGGGGGGGTACCGGCCAGGTGTATTGCAGATCCGCAATACACTATGGACGTGTGAATGGACCCTAACTCACATCATCATAATCATTTATGATGCTGTCAGGTCTTACTTGACCACTGCACCTGACAGCATCATAAATCACTATGATGCCATGAGTTTGGGTCAGATAGGCTGTGGTTGGTTCAGGAGATGTGGCCCACACACGAACCATTTTCTCCTGGACCACACATACTTGTCTGACAACGACCTTATTTTTTGTGGGTGAGCAGCTGCTTATGAAGCATCTGCATTTCCCAGGAAGATATTGCATTTGTCCTTATCACTTTTTCTCAGGGGCAGACTGGCCGTAAACCCTACAGGGAAATTTCCTGGTGAGCCAATGCCCAAGGGGCTGCCCAAGCCCTCCTCATTGCCACTGGCTGGAAACATAACAATCTGACTCTGTTAATACTGGGAGCATGAGGCATTTATGTACTTGGCTGATGCCCTGCAAAATTCAATTGTATTGCTGTCCTCAGGATCATAATATAGAATAGTTGAATACCTCTGGGGAAGGGGGGGGGGGGAGTAGCATGGAAGCTCATGGCTCTCTGCCCTGCTGTTCACCCTCATAGGCCACAGACCGCTATATGAGGCAGTGTAAAAATAATGCAGGTATGCAGAACCCAGGTTGCAGGTTGGAAGGGGCCTTTGGCCTGCACCAGAGATGGTGGTTTGGAATAGGACTGAGATATTTAATTTTTTTATTTTTTCCTTGGCCATTTGGGGAGCATTTTACTGGGGGCACTATTGGGGTCATTATTAAGGGAAGTCCAGGCAGCATGTTGAAGGTAGGGCTGTCCTGGTGCTGTGGCCTGTTTGTCACCAACTAAGCCCCCTGCTCCAAGTCTCAATTAGAAAGAAGTGGAGAAGGAGGGCATCATGTGACAACTGGCACTGCCCACCACAAAAGGGCAGCTTCTGGAGAGGTATTTTGTGTTCATTCGTAATGCTGTCCCCGCCTACTTGTGTTGGCCCCATCTACTTGTATTGTCCCGCCTTCTGTCACTTTGGACCTGCCTACAACATAGGGGCCACTTTTAAATTTTCTTCCAGGGGTCACTTTAAAGGGAATGTGTGATCAAAAAATGACTTACTATTTAAATTATTTTTATTAGTTTTTATTATTATGTCTATGTTACTATGTATATAATCCTACAATTTTCACGCTGGCCACTAAGCCTAATAGTAGGTCATGATTTCCTGTACAGGTACATTTTCACTAGACATTATCATTATAACCAATGACAGAATTACAATGACAAGTAACATCTCTTTATAGATAATCCAGGATCTACCATTCACAGTAGGTCATATTACAGCTTATCAGCTCACTCCTGACTTCTGCACCAGTCACAGAGCATGCCTAGGAAACTCTCCTATGTAAGTCAATGGAGTCAGCTCCTATTCATTGTGGCTATGTCCCATGTAGCTGCTCTCAATAGACAGAAAGTCTTAAAGCAGGCATCCTCAAACTGCGGCCCCTCCGCTGTTGCAAAACTACAACTCCCAGCATGCCCGAACAGCCTAAAAGTATCAGCCTACAGCAGGGCATTGTGGGAGTTGTAGTTTTACAACAGCTGGAGGGCCGCAGTTTGAGGATACCTGTCTTAAAGGGTCACTAACTTTTCAAAGAAACTTTTGATATGTCATAAGTTTAGATCAGTGGGGGTCTGAGCGCTAAGATTCCTACAATCTCTAGAATGAGGGGAAAGAAGCACACGCATATTGCGCTCTCTCTCTCCTTGCTGCAGATTACAGAGTCAAGACAGGCATGTACACTTCTTATTATGACATCAGTTTTTTTTTCCCATTGTATGCTGCGTGGGCTGGATGCCCGATACTGGTGGTATGTATCTAGGGCCATGTGTCGGTGTAGCAGTGCACACCTGCCTCTGTCTCGTGTGTACTGGCCATTGATACTTGTGGTGTCCCATTGTATGCCATGTAGGATGGTTGCTAGATACTGGTGGTATGTATCTAGGGCCATGTGTCAATGTGGCAGTGTACACCTGCCTCTGTCTCATGTGTACTGGCTGCGGATACTTTGTGGTGTGTCTTGCCTCTTTGTTCTGTTCAGCAAGGCAGGGGTTAATTGCCCTTGCTTGCTGTGTGTTCTGCTCCATGTAGAGGTTAATCCATCTTTCTGTTTGTTTGTACCTGCGGGTGCTTTGGTCTATTGAGCTCAGCTCTATGTTCTGTCTTGGCTGTCTTGGCTGAGCTACTGCAATAGTTATTGTATCTGCTTCTGTTGCTCTGTTCCCTCTGTGTCCATTGTCATGTCTAATCTTGCCATGTTCTGTCTTCGTTACCCTGCTCTTGTTCCTGTCTGCCTGTTGTGGTGTTCCAAAACCCTGTGTTCTAGTCCAGGTTCCTGTTCAGACTGTGCCTGTGGTTTTGTGTGTTTCCTGATACTGCATGTGTTCTGGAGTCCCAGGGTCAGATGCCAAGAACACCAGGAACATCCCAGGAGGTAGCAGTCTGGTCCCTAATCTGCAGTGAAGTCCACATCCCTGTATAAGGGATTAGAGGGTGAAAACTGGGGAGGCGCCAGAATAACGCCCTTAGGGTTGGCACAACGTCAAACTGGTTACTTGGCACAGTGGTTCCACATTACCACTGATCTGTCTTGATCAGTAACTCTTCTATGGAGCCCATCTCGTGCACCCTGGAGAGAGAGAGCTCGATATGCGTGCAGTTTTCTCCCCTCATTCTAGAGATCAGTGGAGGTGGCCCCATCCTGTAGGCAGAGCCAAACTGGTAGAAAGCATGGCCAGGCCAAGTACACAGGGTCAGCAAACCTGTTAATAATATAACAAAGCACGTAGTTTTATACCTTTTGTATGGCTCCCTTAAGCCTGAGAAAATTTTCCACCGAGGTTTTTTGGGGTTTAACATTACGGCATTCTGTGTACTATAAATGACATGATGTCCTTATTCTGCGTGTCAATTACAGTGATACCAAATTTGTGTAGTTCTTATTATGTTTTACTACTTTAAAAAAAATAAAAACTTTTACCATTTTTCTTTGCATCGCCATTTTCTGGCACCCATTACTTTTTTATATTTCCATCTACAGAGCTGTTTGAGGGCTTGATTTTTGAAGTGGACAAGTTCACCAAAAAATGGTGAATCGTGGATTTATATATACTTTTTCCATTACAGCGCTCAGCATGCAGTAAAAATATTTTAATATTTTAATAGTTCTGGAATTTTTAGACATGTTGAGGCCAAATCTTTTTTTTTTTTTTTTATCATTTATTGGGGGTGATTTACATTTTTTTATTTTATTTTTTTTACATTTTTTTAAAACTTTTTACACTATAATATTTGGTATAATAAAAAGAAAATGATATAAGATATGAAACAAAGCCACAAATAAAACAAAAAATGATGGAAAATAAATGGCCAAGAAAAATGCTTAAAGGGGTTCTCCAACGTTATTTCAGACCTCACAGAGTGGTCATCCCACAGTGGTGATAAAACTTACCTGGTCTCTGCCGCTGGGTTCAGTCTCTACCGCTCCCCAGCCAGCTCTTCTTTTCCCTGGTGCGCTGTTATCAACATCCTCTTGACAATCACTGGCCACAGTGGTGAGACACTCCTCTAGCACATGACGCAAGGGGAGCAAGAGCTGGCCAAGAAGTTATAGCGACCAAAACCAGCAGTGGGGACCAGCTAAGTATGATCAACACCACTGTTTGGCCACTCTAGTGCGCTGATATCAACATCCTGTTGACAATCACTGGCCACCGCGGTGATCCACTCCTCTTGCACATGATGCAAGAGCGGGCCAAGAAGCTATAGAGACCAAAACCAGCAGTGGGGACCAGCTACAGTAAGTATGATCAACACCACTGTTCGGCCACTCTGTGAGGTCTAAAATACCGGTAATGTTGGAGAACCCCTTTGTAACAGATCCCCCTGTTTAAAGTTAAAGATGGTTTTTAGCCAGGACCTTGGATACCTATTTTTAACATCTATGTGTATCAGAGACATAGGTGTGGACACACTTCCAGACAGTCAGTCTACTCTAACCTCAAGATAACACTCTGGTCTATTGTCTGGGTAAAGACACAGTGTCTACTTGCCATGTGACCAAGCCTCTGTTTGTGAGTGCATTATCTGTTACTGTATATTGATTGGTTGCTGTAGTTTGTGTTCCTGCATAAAAGGCCGAGCTGTGGCCATCAATAAAGAGAGTTCTTCTTCACCCTCAATCTAGAGTCTTGTCTCTTATTGGGGGTAACAAATATAAAGCATTTTTCTTCGCCATTTCTTTCCCATTATTTTTTGTTTTATTTGTTGCCTTGCCATGTATATAATATCTTTCCTTTTTATTTATTTATTTATTTGTTTTATTTCACAACTGGTTTTAATAATATAAACCTTTTACATTGATTTATACATTTATACTTTATTTTCTCTCTTTATCATTATTATCTTTATTATTATTCCTACATAAGCAGAGGTAAGTGAAAGGGTGGGAGGCAGAGTAATTCTGGGAGTTGTGGTTATTTAATTGGGACTGTATGTTAGGGCTGAAGGGAGGGAAGTTATTTACATGGGACTGAATGTTGAGGGGGCAATGTTATTTACATGGGACTGCATGGTGGAGGTGGCTGGGGAAGGGTGATGTTTTTTACATGGGACTGTGTGTTGGAGGTGGCTAGTGAGAGGATTATATATTTTTTTTAGATGGGACTGTATGATGAAAGCAGCTGTGGGTGGGGGTGATGTTATTTACATGTTAGCAATCCCAAATGACCCACTTAGTAGGTGATGAGCGCTTTTTATTAAATATTTCTGCCCTGTGCCCCTGAGAACGCCGGTTTTCCGGCGAAATATGTCGGGGGGGGGGGGGCAGTGTTTAGTTGATGTTTTTAGTGAATCAGTAGTAGCACAGTTAGGCAGACAGAACTAATATATGTAGAAAATCTGGAAATTGGAAGTATGCGCGCAATACACCAGTGTATATAATCAATAATAATCTGGTCTCTGCTGAGATAACAGACAGCAGCTAGCAGATATTCAGTACAATCGCCGATAATACTGTGGCTACACTGTAATTTTAAACAGTACTCTCACTATTAAATGAAGTTATAGCAATGGAAAATAAAGATTAAGTTTTATGTAGTTAGTAGGTGAGAAACAGGGTGATATATGAGAAATATGTTATCTACATGGAACTGAATGTTGGAGGGGGCCGAGAGAGGGACTGATGTTATTTATATGGGACTGTATGTTGATGGCGGCCATGGGAGGGAGTGATGTTATTTACATAGAACTGTATGTTGATGGCGGCTATGGGAGGAAGTGATCTTATTTACATGGGACTGAATGTTGAGGGTGCAATGTTATTTACATGGGACTCCATGTTGAAGGCAGCTGGGGAACGGAGTGATGTTATTTACATGCATGGGCGTAGCTGAGGGCTCATGGGCCCTGGTGCAACAGTTCAGCTAGGGCCCCCATTCCCTCAGTGCTTTGTGGCCAGGGGCAGGGAAGCACATAACCTTCGTGCTGCTTGAGGCAAAAGGCAAAAATTGAATAATTTTTATTGAATATTTTCAAAACAAAAGATGTTACAACATCTAAAAAAGTGGAGGCCAGTGGAGGAGATCCAAATCGGGGTCTGCTACCAGAGCTCAGGGGTAGTGTGATGTGGCCACCAAAGTAAAGCAGTGCAGCCCAGACAGGTACAGAGAGGCTGCAGCAAGCAGAGCATTATGTGGCACTGAAGGAAGAGCACAACACCGACCAGTGCAAGGGAGCATAGTGTGGAGCACATATTTCAGACAAGCATGGCCTCAGAAGTGCCCGGCCACATTCTCCAATGCAGCAAAAAGAAAGGTCCTGCCTTGGAGAAATAGAGATCGAGCACCAGGGGAGTCCCTTGCCCGCTAGTAGGAACAGTAAGTGCGGCCCCTGAGAGACTGTACAAAGTTAAACCAATGCCACAGAGACTGTAGTTACACCCTCCCTGCTATCAACTCAGTTTCTAAAAAAGACAACGTCCCTATTAAATATAGATTTACCTGTTTCACAAGTGCAAGAGTTTGTTGCTTTATTGCAAAATCATCTTTGGTAAATCTGTTCCAGTGTTCCTCAGTTGTTGGAGTGTGTCAACATTCAGCTGTGTACCCTACACGTGGCATAGTCGGCAGGATGGATATGGTGACAAAAGGTGCAACATCCTCAGTGAGCGGGACACAGTCTATGATCCAAGTGGGGGTGCTACTGAGCCACCTACCCAAGTTTAACTGATCCAATGTATTACTAGAAGAGTAGAAAGAGAGCCTGGAGGGAGCCATACGTTTGTGTAATGTTGCCCCACATCTGAAAGCAGAACTAGCCTTGAGCACATTAGAAGGGGAAGCCAGAAAGACAGTACTGCTTCAGCCAGCAAGGTTGAGACAGACGTTTGAGTAGATATCATGCTTATGGCCACACTACAGAGAAAGAAGGACAGTAAGTTACATCCTTCATTAATGTTAGAACAGTTTCTCCTTGGTTTAACTTACTTAAGCCATTGCGAAGGACTCTACGTGAGAGACTTAAGCTGGAGCCCCACTTAACCTTATACCTGGGGCTTAAGGAAGCTATTACACTGGAAAAGGAGGAACGGGGTGAAACAGTCCCAAAAGCTCAGCAAATAGAGGTAACTCACAACAAAGACAAGAATGTGGAGCCCGGTTGTCATCATTGGAAGAGGTGAATAGAGAACTAAAGGAGGCACTGACTGTGAGAAAGTAGAGAGTGGCACCTCAGATTCATGATAGAAGACAAGCCTATCCTGCACCCAGGCAGTTTTACAGAGGGGTCCAACCTACAAGAAGATGCTGAACATGTAACCAGGAGGAGCAGTTAGCCAGGAACTGCCCCAATTGAGTAGAATTGTACTGTCTAGTAGACACTGGGTCACAAGTAACGACAATTGCCAAGAAAGTCTTCAAGACCCACTGTCCCTCCACCCTGCACCAGGGAAGTGCAGACTGTTTGAATCTGAAAGCTGCCAATAGTCTGTCCGTTCCAACGGTTGGAGTCATGCAAGCTGACATTGAGCTTTCTGGCCGGACGATGGAAAAGAAAGGAATGGTGGTGGTTCAGAGGCCAATGGACCCAGAAGTCCCTGTGATACTAGGGATGAAAGTATTGCGAGAATTAGATGGACTGATGGCTCGCAAACTGGGTCCCAAGTATTGAAAGAATGTGTCAAATTTGAAACCACCATAGGTGGCCCTGCAGAAATCGCTCAAACAGTGCCAGATGCAATCAACCCTGTCTGGCCTGGTAAGAAAAGTGGGATGTTTGAGAGTGCCCTCTTCAACCTCTTTGGAAGTAAAGGCTGGCCATGAAGTGTTGCACCAGCCACAAATTGCAAGGAGCTACAGTGTGGTAGAGGCCGTGCTACAGAAAAAAAGGGATAGCTGTCGGACGAACCTTGTGCACAGTCCAGGATGGCTAAGTACTGAAAAGATTCATGAATGTTAATAACTACCTTGCACCTGCCACCCAGAGAACTGGTAGCAGATGTGTTTCCCTTCCAGGAGGTAAAAATGCAAAAAAGGGGGAAGGGTTGTCCCTTCAAGGGAGAATGGTGCTTCCGCACCTCTCACCTGGATACTGCTGAAAAACGTATTATTTGAAAATTAAAGGGGCAGTAACATTCTAAAATATTCAAGTTTTAATGGTACAACTAAAAGACACATGAAACCCCTTACAAACAGAAACAGACAAACACGCGTGGGACCCCACTAACACATGAGCCGCCGAATAGGTGGATTGCGGCAGATGAGGCCCCTCGGGCTGACCCTTATTGACGTAGAGTGAGCCCCAAGGGTCAAGGGGAGTCACACTTGGTGGTGAGAATAAACAAATGTCCTGAGTTCCGGGATATGGACACCAGGACAATGCCTAATAATGGTAAGAAGACAATGGGTGGATCTTACCGGAGCCAGGTTGATAGGCGCGTTTATTCGGCAAGTTCAGGAGGTCACCGGAAATGATGGTCCTTTCTCAGCGCCTAAAAGTGGTGTCCTTGGGGATAGGGTTGTCTTGGACAGGGTCATGTGTTTGTGGAGTACTGCAGGGAGTAGATCTATCCCTGTTGCACCCTACTTGGCCTAATATGACCCTGACAGCCTAACACGGGATCCGTGCCCCGCAAGGGGTGGTCCCGTCCGGAACCTCGCCCTGGTCTAAGGTCCCTGTAAGACCCTGCCGGGGTGATGAGGAGGACACCTAGTAAAGTGAAATGGAGAAACGTGGGTACCAAGAGTAGGGTATGTTCACCTGTACTACGCGTTTCTTCGGTGGAACATACTGTAAGGTAATTATAATAAACCCCTCGAATCATCAGGGGACGGGGGTTTAGTACAAGTGGTAGTTGTCCTTGGTAGCACGGTGGCAAGGTTATTGCTGGGCGCGCTAGAAAGGGCAAACTAAATTAAACCACTCGTGGTACAAGGTGTATTAACACTAGGGTTAGCCTCAACTGCATCTAGTATGAGGATAATAATAGGCAGTTGCGGTGAAAAGAGCGCAGACTTGCTCTAACCACTAGTTGATGTGCGGTGAGGTAACTATATACCCAGAATGCGTGTGGCAAAGAGGGGTTAAGGAATACCTGTAACACACGAACACAAACAAGGGAGCGCCCGCTAGACACGTCTCTGATGATGAAGAAGCATGCCGATCCCCTAACACAGGTAAGGACCGGCAGGCAAAACACTAATATGCATCTAAGTATACAAATGGCAGAGAGTGTCATTACTTACATGCAGCCTGGGGTGCGTATGGCAAACTTCCGGCTGGGCCCGCATCAAGCAGTTAGTGTGAGGTCGGGTCTGTGGCGTCTGGCAGCGCTATGTGAGGCGCTGATGTTGTTTTAAAGTGAAGGGGGGCGGAGATTTAATCCGCGCATGCGCGCACGGGACGCGGTCGCATTGTGATGACGAGGTATCACGTGTTGCGTCGCGCGTCACGTGAGTGCGCGTCATTGATTGTTTGAGCGCTGAGGCTGACCCATTCAGTGCCTTATGTGGGCGGACACGCTGGAGAGCCGTGGGCGGGCACATCGGGTGGGCACATGATGGGCAGATGCAGCAATTCGCTCAAAGGATAGGTGGGTGGAGCGAGGCAGAGATACACTGTCCGGCTACTACAGACCACTTTAATATAGGATGTGTGTGGAAGGTCATGATCACAGATCCTACATTAAGGACAACACAGTGGACATTAAGGGGCAGGGAAAAACCATGGTAACCGAGAGTGGGACACCAGTGGGAGTGGGATGAGTAACGTTACATTCTCCCAGACCTCGTTTGAAGAGACTGATGGAGGGAATATTGTAACATAGGGCAAATACAAGGCTGAGGGCCTATCAGAGAAAACATCCAAACTGTAATTGGTCGTTGAGGCCATGGGGATTGGTGGTTTTAAGTTTAAAAATCCACCAGCACTCACGTTGCAATATGCGTTTGTCCCAGTCGCCCCCACGTAGAGGTTTCTGGACGTGTTCGATGCCCATAAAGGTCACGGCTGAGGTACGTCCGCCGTGGTCAGTGTGGACATGTCTGGCCACCGGCGTATCTCTGTCGTTGCGGATATCTCCGATATGCTCCCCCATCCGCTTACGCAGTTCCCTACTGGTCTTACCTACATACCTCTTGCCGCATTCACAGGTGAGAAGATAGATAACACCCGTGGTGCGGCAATTGATGAAATCACGTATGTGGTAAGACTGACCCGTGGGGTCCGGCGCAAAGGATTTACCCTGGGTGAGATAGGAGCAGAAGCTACAATGTCCGCATTTATGACAGCCCTTGACCGGGCTATCTAGCCATGTACGTTGTTTCTCTGGTGGGCTATAGTGACTATTGACCAACCTATCTCTTAGGTTGGTTCCTCTCCTGAAAGTAACCGAGGGTTGGGGGCTCAGGACTGCAGCTAAATCTGGGTCCATGAGGAGAGTGCCCCAGTTCCGACTTAAGATTTCCCTTATTCTTGTAGCTGCTGAGTCGAAGGTCCCCACAACCCGTATCAACTTTTGAGGGACTGTGCTAGAGTTTTTAGTGGGGTGTAAAAGGGTAGTACGCGTCTCGGCACATGCTCTTTGATAGGCCTTTTTAAGTGCCCTATCGGGGTAACCCCGTTCCTGAAAACGTCTTCTCAGGTCGTTCGCCTGACGCTTAAATTCACCTTTTTCCGAACAGTTACGTTTGAGCCGCAGGTATTGCCCAACTGGTATACCGAGCTTCAAAGGGGTGGGATGGTAGCTATCCCACCTAAGGAGGGAATTCGTGGATGTGGACTTACGATAAATGGTGGTCTGTAGGCCGCCATTGTCGCCCCTGGATATGGAAATATCAAAAAACGGGAGGTGGTCCCGCACGATGGTGGAAGTAAATCTAAGGTTAAGACTGTTGTGGTTGAGGTTATTAACAAATTCCGTGAAGGCGTCCTCTGGCCCGCTCCACAAGATGAAAATATCATCTATGTAGCGGGACCAGAGGGCGACGTGCTCCGAGTGCCGTCTTGGTGTGTCACCGAAGACCACTTCCAGAAGACCACCTTCCAGGAGGTACAAGCCTACAGGAACCTAGCAGGCACATCAAGTCGGCTGATATGGCCACCACTACCCTCACATTGTGTCAAATGAGGACTGAATCTGTCAGAACAACTGGAGAACAAACCCTTCATGGAACCATGAACCAGACGTACAACAAGAGATAAGTGGAAATAAGAAGGCTTTATTGCAAATCAAGCCGTAAGCAAAAGTCCAAGCGGATGGCTAAACCGAAGCAGGGTCTTGCGTAGACAGGGGTCAGGAACTAGAAGGGTAGTCAGACGAAGCCTGGATCAGGAACCAGCAGGGTAGTCAGACGAAGCCAGGATCAGGAACCAACGGGGTAGTCAGACGAAGCCAGGATCAGGAACCAACGGGGTAGTCAGACGAGGCCAGGATCAGGAACCAGAAGCAGCAGCAGTCTTAGAAGCATGTGAACACAGGTGGACCAAGCAAGGAACTGAAGCCACAGACCTCCTATATATATGAGCTAGGCATCCAGCTCCTCCCAGTGGGAAGGAGAAGCCGCAGGGTGGGAGGCTACAAGAAACCCAGAAACCAAGATGGCCGCCAGCACATGTCAAACGAAGGAGAACAGTGAGAAGGTAAGACCATGACACTCTGTACCAGGACGTGAAGACTTTGTTGAAGCAGATGCAGGAAAGTCGTGTCATCCAGCATAGCAAGAGTCCCTGGACCTCACCAATTGTACTTATTAAAAATAAGGATGGGACCTTGCACTTCTGTGTTGACTACATTAACCTTAATGCATGTACAGTCAGTGATGCCTATCCACTACCTCGGATCGAAGACTCCTTGGCGGCCTAGGCAGTGCCAAATTCTTCTGTACCCTGGACCTGGCAAGTGGGTATTGGCAAGTGCCAGTGGCAGAAAAAGACATAGAGAAGACGGCCTTTGTTACACCTATGAGGCTGTATGAGTTCCTCCTGGTGCCCTATGGACTGAGCAATGCCCCAGCTACCTTTCAGAGACTGATGGAGCTGTGCATGCGTAACCTGAAATATGATTGCCTGCTGATCTACCTAGATGATATCATCATCTTTTCGTCCAGCTTTGCAGAGATCTAGAGCGATTGGACTTAGTACTCAGCCGCCTAGACAAACATGGACTTAAGTTTAAACCCAGTAAGTGTCACTTGTTCCACAACAGCATTGAGTATCTAGGCCATTTGGTAACAAGATAAGGAGTCCAGCCCATGGACTCGAAGATTCAAGTCGTGCAGCAATGGCCCATACCCAGCAACATCAGTGAGCTGTGGGGCTTCCTGGGACTGGTTGGGTATTACAGGAGATTTAACAAGGATTTTGCTGCAGTAGCTGCACCCCTGTACACTCTCCTCAATGGGTGCTTGCTTAGAGAAATGAAGAAACCTCTCACCTGGAATGAGGAGGCCAACCTGGCCATTAGGGAGCTCAAGAAGCTATTGACCAGTGCCCCAATACTGGCCTATGCATATTTCACAAAGCTCTTTGTGGTGCAAACTGACGGGAGCCTGAAGGGACTAGGAACTGTGCTGACCCAAGAACAAGATGCTCAAGAACGCATGGTAGCCTATGCCAGTAAAACTCTACGGGAGAGTGAGAAGAACCTTGACATACAGCTCCTTGATCCTTGAACTGCTAGCGGTGGTATGGGTGGCAACTGAAAAGTTTGCTGTCATCTGGACAGGAGCAGAGTTTGTGTTGATGACCGATAACAATCCACTGGTATACTTGAATACCGCCAAATTAGGAGACCTGGAGCAGCAGTGGATGTCTCACCTCAGTAAATTTGATTTCAAGATGCAATATAGGCCTGGGTGGAATAATGCTGATGCCCTGTCTCATAACCCATTGGAGAACCCCAGTGGCACCACAGATGAAGAGCACTAAGAGGTCGAGACCCTCAATTTCATGAGGGTGCCTCAACATCACTGCTGGAGGGTCCGTGGAGGAGTGGCAGGACCATCAGCAGTGAGATCCACAGATTACCAGAGTGAGAGAATGGTTCCTTATTGATTACCAGCCAACTTACAATGATTGGGAAGCCTTAACATCATTGGGGAGGAGGTTGTGACAGCAGAAGGATCCTCTGACCTTCCATGAGGGAGTCCTATGAAGAAGAGTACAGCTCCCTACAGAGATTGGTCCTACCTGGCAGGAGAATAGCAGAGTGGATGCAGGAAAAGAAAGGGTATTTTGAACCTGCCAAGACTACAACTTGTGATGATGGACTATCTAATACTAGAAGAGTTCCTGCGTGGATACAAGTATTTGTTGCTCATGGTGAACCCCTTCATTAAATTTGCAGTAGCACTCCCCACCCGGGACTACCGGATTCGGAAGACCCAGACTACACCCTACCACCCACAGAGAAATGGTGCATGTGAGGGCCTGAACAGAACTCTACTACAGCTGTTGCAAATATTGGAGGAACAGAAGTAAGAGAGATGGCCAGACTATATTGAAGAGCTTGTGTAGGTGTACAACAGCACAGTACATTCAGCCACTGGCTATTAACCCTTCTTGCTGATGTCTGTGAGGAATGGAAGGTGCCCTCTAAACATGATGATGCAGGGCAGGCCAGTGAAGAAAGTGGGGGATGAACCCACCAGACTTGGATTGGAGACTGTAGAAAGAAGGTACAAGAGATGTACGACCCGGTCGCCCAGCATCTAGGTCCCTGTACAAATTCATCTGCCATTGCAGGTGGGAGATCGAGTGATGGTACGCAATCGGACAGCCAGGAGGGCTGAGAAGCTGCAGTGGGGGTGGGAGACCATACCATATGAGGTAGTCCAGCAACTCAATAAAAGCATACCAGTGTTCAAGGTGAGACCTGAGGGTGCAACCGGACCTGTGCACAAAGTGCACCAAAATATGCTTAGTCCATGCACCTTTCTGAGAAGAGCTTACCGTCTGGGGAAGAAGAATGGTGGATATTACCTCAACTTGAGCCAGTCCCTTTGGAAAGAAGGGAAGGACCAGTTGTGCATCAAGAGGATAATGATGGTCCATCTGTGGAGTGTTCAGCTGATCTAAGACATTCGCAGCATACTAAGTTTGGGAGGATGTCCTCCTGTTTGACGACTATGTCCTGGGTACTCAATTTTCCAGGACATCAACCCTCAAATCAGGGAGAGAAGGTGTAGTGTCAGGTGAAGCTGTTGCAGTGCAGTGACATAGAGACTTGCTGTCATCATGCCAGTCCAGCAGAGGGAGCCACAGCCCGAAGTTCTCATTATCATACAGTAAAGTGTCAGACAGTGCCCTGCGATGTGTATTGGTTGCTGGGCCGCCGAAGACAATGTGTGAAGTCATTGTGAACAGTGAAGTTGGGATGAGGCCAGGCCACTGCATAGTAACAGTTGGCCCAACGGTAATTTTTCTTGTGGGGTGAATTGCAAGTCCACCCCTGGCTGACGTAGATTTATTTCCCCAGGTGTGGCTATTATAGTCATTTAACCTTCTCTATTTATTGTTGTTTCTCCCACTATGCTATGCAGTTTATAGCTTCTGTTGGAGTTATGGATAGCTGGTATGTGGATCTCGACTGAGTTCCTGGTGCTGCCATAGCCACTTGAAGTTTTTTCTTTCCCTTTTGTACTTTGTTTGGGTTATTTTGTGTGTTGCATTTCCCTGTCATTTGTATTAAGGCCTTAGGGAGACTCCTGTTCATCCTTCCTTTTGGAGGAACAGGTTTTTTCAGTCCTGACATTAGTACCAGAGTCCTATAGGGTGAGTTAGGACACTAGGTATTCCGGTGCATGAACTCAATTACCTCTGGGGTCTGTTCATACTGGTAGTTAGTCAGGACTTTGATTAGGGTTTAACTAGGAGTTGTCCATCTCCTTTCCTTAGTTTCCAGGCATTATTCCCTCACCCCTTTCCCTTCTATGATCGGTGTGGTGTTTCCCTCTCACACCCGAACGTGACACTATTCTCCTATCTCCATGTGATTTTCCAGCCACCATCAGTACCACTCCTACCACCACCTCTGTATATTTTTTAGATAGATCTTCCCCAAAATCTAATGGAGACCCTAATACCTCTAGTTGTAAGCTCTCAAGCAATGATCATTGTACAGATACATCCATACCGACCACAAAAGGAAAAGAAATACCAAAAAGAAACCACCTCCCCTACAGAAGAAAACATTCAACACATAAAAATATTCAACCTGTTTACGTGAGAAGGGTTTATCCTTCTACTTGACATCTAAATCGAAAGAGTTTTTCCTCTTTTTAGACTCAAATAAATTTGCCAGGAAACTCACATTTTGCCATGGAAGCACAGAACCATGGAAAACCATGGTTCTAAAGTTCTAAAGTCTATCATGTCGAAGGAAACATATTTACTAATCACCAGAGGTATAGCTATAGGGAAAGCGGCTGCTTTGGGGCCCGAACTCAGAAGAGGACTAAAAGATTTTATTATCAGGCCCTTCAACAGTATTATAAATTGACATTATATACAGTGACTCTGTAAGAAAAACATAGAGGAGGAGTTGTGAAGAAGTTGCTGGGGGGCCCTGTTCAAAAATTTGCTGTGCGACGCAGTCATTTCTAGCTACACCACTGCTAATCACCTTATATGTAAAATCCTTGTATACCAATATTTTGCATGAGTTAGGCCTATGCCTACTATGAATCCTATACAGAGTGTGTTTATTTTGGACAGTATCAGATTCATATTGGAACACAATAGGGGAGATTTATCAAACTGGTGTACTGGCCCCATAGCTCCTTTGGATAACGAAAGGTGGAATCTGATTGGTTACTATGGGAAACTAAGCCAGTTCTATTTTGCACCAGTTTGATGAATCTCCCCCAATGTTTTTTTCTTTTGAGACTCAATAAAAAAAAAAGGGACTGCTATTAACACTAGATTTGCCTCAGCTATGATAACATATTCATGGGGGCATTTAAAGAAATGCATATTAGTAATGACACACTTTATAGCGCCAAATTAGTACCTGTCAAATTGTACATAGACAATCTGTTTAACACCTGATATGGCAATGAACAGCAAGCCCAAGAGTTTGTGCATATGGTCAACTCAAATATTTGGGGAATATCATTGACCCCCAATATGTCCTGTACGAATGTTGAATTCTTAGATCTCATATTTGTTAGTCCAGATAGGACTCAACTGTACACCCAGAAACTTCAAAAGTGTAGATATCAACAGTTTTAGATTTTTCCAGTGCCCATTACAAAAAGTAGCTTACAAATGTGCCCTATAGTCAGTAAAAAAGAGTCAGGAGGAATTGTACCAGTACTATTTCCTTTAAGATTAACACCAGGATGGATGAATGAAAAGATGTATTAAAACAAAAACTAAGAAAAGAAATGTATATATCATATATAAATTTAAATGCAATCTGCTGGCAGAAGATTTTTATTTCTCCAAGAAGAAAAAGCTGTGCATTCAGGACTTGTCTTTAACTTACCTCTTTACAAGGACACTGACATTGTAATTATCTGCTGTCACATGAAAATGTGTTCCACTGTAGCTGGAGATAACATTTTCAAAAAACTGTAGTCAAACCAGGAGTTATCTCATGTATTACCTTTGTGCCAGGACAAATGTTCAACGTTCAAGAAAATTCACTTTCTCATAAATTACAGGACAAAATTACATGTTCCTCTGAAAGCTCTAAGTAAACAGATGTAAAAGTGAAGGAGCAATTCCTTGCCGGATACAAGTGTAACTTTTTCGCTGACAATAAGAAAATAATGCATTAAATGGATTACAATTCATCTTCCAAGGTAGATTATAATACAGTTTTCAATAGATTGTCCATGAGAAAACTCTAAACAAAGGCACCAATTGCACACTAAATTAAAATACAGTAGTAAGGGTCGTAAAGAGATCTCATAGGGCCCCATAGCAAAACTTAGTATGGGCCATCCTGTCCCAAACAGTTTCCAATTCCCACTATGCATGTGTTAAACACTACCAGGCAATATGCAACTCAAGATGCAGCGCCCTGGATTTCTGCCGAATTTACCTAATTTAATTTTATTTAAAAAACTTAATAAAAAAGATTGTCCTTGGCCTCACCCACCTTATCCAACTACTATGTTCAAAATAGTGGAACAGTTGCTTGAAAAATGTAGAGCTCTTTCTGAAACCATATTTCTTTATGTATTTACACCAGACAGCTGGCATAAATACATTGCTAAATCTCACCATACAACTCTAAATGACTGCCTCCCATCACATAATATATTATACATCTAGCTGCCTGCAGACACCACTAGTGGGTGGGAGCAGGGCCGATGCAAGGATTTTTGCCAACACAAGCGAAGCTACATTTTGCCCCCCCCCCCCCGCCCCAGAAGTTGAACTCTATGGTTCAGTTGACCCATTGTTGTCCGTTTGCAGCCGTAATACAGACGCTAAAATGCTCCAATAGTTCAGCCATGTGAAAGCAGAGAGGTTTTTGTTTTATGTAAATACAGCTTAAAAATAAGCGAGATAAAAGTCACAAATAAAAAACAAACAAACCAAAATCAATGTAAAGAATTATAAGAAGGCAAATAGCGCATGCACTCAACCGCCATTTTCTGACCCATTAATTTCTATGGGGCTGAATTTTTGCAACTGTTCTGCAAATTACAGAGCAAGTCCTATTCTTGTTCATACTTTCAGATGATAACAGGCCTTGCAATTGATGGGTGTGAGAAAAATACAGAACTCACGCAGAAGGACCCCCCTCGCAGCTTACCTGGCCCTGGTCCCGTCTGCAGCAGCTGGCTTTTCCTCTGTGTGGTCCTGGTGTCTTCTCTCTGCTTCAGACAATTGCTTTTCCCCCTCTATGTCAACTTTCTCCCCCTCCATGTCACATTTCACCCCCTTAATGTCACATTTCTCCCCCTCAAGGCCTCAATGTCACATTTCCCCCCCTCCATGTCAAATCACCTATGTTACATCAGCCCTCCATGTCACATTTCTCCCCCTCCTTGTCACATTTCACCCCCTCAATGTCACATTTCTCCACCTTCATCCATGTCGCATTTCTCCCCCATCCATGTCACATCACCCCCTTTGTGTCACATCATAATCACATCATTACCCCCTATTGTGTCACATTTCTCCCCCATGGCACATTATTTTTTCTTTAAATTTTTCATGTCACTATGTATCCAAAAATATTGCACAAATCACTTTTCAAAGATATTTCATACTGACCACTAGAACAATTTGGGCAGATTTATTATTGTCCTTATGCCACTTTTCTGGCGTCAAAAGTCATATACAGTTGCAAGAAAAAGTATGTGAACCCTTTGGAATGATATGGATTTCTGAACAAATTGGTCATAAAATGTGATATAATCGTCACAACAGTAGACAATCACAGTCTGCTTAAACTAATAACACACAAAGAATTAAATGTTACCATGTTTTTATTGAACACATCATGTAAACATTCACAGTGCAGGTGGAAAAAGTATGTGAACTGTTGGAATAATAACTGGTTGAACCAACTTTGGCAGCAATAACTTCAACCAAACGTTTCCTGTAGTTACAGATCAGACGTGCACAATGGTCATGAGTAATTCTTGACCATTCCTCTTTACAGAACTGTTTCAGTTCAGCAATATTCTTGGGATGTCTGGTGTGAATCGCTTTCTTGAGGTCATGCCACAGCATCTCAATCGGGTTGAGGTCAGGACTCTGTGCCATTCCAGAAGGCGTATTTTCTTCTGGTTAAGCCATTCTGTTGGTGATTTATTTCTATGCTTTGGGTCTTTGTCCTGTTGCAACACCCATCTTCTGTTGCGCTTCAGCTGGTGGACAGATGGCCTTAAGTTCTCCTGCACAAAATGTCTTGATAAACTTGGGAATTCATTTTTCCTTCGATTATAGCAATCCATCCAGGCCCTGACGCAGCAAAGCAGCACCAAACTATGATGCCCCCACCACCATACTTCACAGTTGGGATGAGGTTTTGATGTTGGTGTGCTGTGCCTCTTTTTCTCCACACATAGTGTTGTGTGTTTCTTCCAAACAACTCAACTTTGGTTTCATCTGTCCACAGAATATCTTGCCAGTACTGTTGTGGAACATCCAGGTGCTCTTGTGCAAACTGTAAACGTGCAGAAATGTTTTTTTTTTTTGGACAGCAGTGGCTTCCTCTGTGGTATCCTCCCATGAAACTCATTTTTGTTTAGTGTTTTACGTATAGTATATTCGCTAACAAAGATGTTAGCATATGCCAGAGACTTTTGTAAGTCTTTAGCTGCCACTCTAGGATTCTTCTTCACCTCATTAAGCAGTCTCTGCTGTGCTCTTGCAGTCATCTTTACAGGACGGCCACTCCTAGGGAGAGTAGCAGCAGTGCTGAACTTTCTCCATTTATAGACAATTTGTCTTACCGTGGACTGATGGAGAGCAAGGCTTTTGGAGATACTTTTATAACACTTTCCAGCTTTATGCAAGTCAGCAATTCTTAATCGTAGGTCTTCTGAGAGCTCTTTTGTGCGAGGCATCATTCACATCAGGCAATGCTTCTTGTGAAAAGCAAACCCAGAACTGGTGTGTGTTTTTTATAGGGCAGGGCAGCTGTAACCAACACCTCCAATCTCATCTCATTGATTGGACTCCAGTTGGCTGACACCTCACTCCAATTAGCTCTTGGAGATGTCATTAGTCTAGGGGTTCACATACTTTTTCCACCTGCACTGTGAATATTTACATGGTGTGTTCAATAAAAACATGGTAACATTTAATTATTTGTGTGTTATTAGTTTAAGCAGACTGTTATTGTCTATTGTTGTGACTTAGATGAAGATCAGATAACATTTCATGACCAATTTGTGCAGAAATCCATATCATTCCAAAGGGTTCACATACTTTTTCTTGCAACTGTATTATGGTGCAAAACTTATTTGTGCTATAATTTGCGACTTTTCACACTACTGTGTGGGGGCACAATGGAGGCTTACCTACTGTATGGGGGCATAACTACTGTGTGGAGGTACTTAGGGGAAATAACTACAGTGCAAGGGCACAAAGGGGACACCCTATGCACGCCTCTGATAATGACCTTCCTTAGCCTTTTGTAAAATTTGGGAGATATGAATCTGTCCCAATAAGCTCCTATATCCTGTTTTCTGAAGCTTACTTGTCAGTTTTTGTGGTGTAGGCTGGGATAGAGTCAGCAAAGGGTGAAGAATTTAATGACAGCTATATTGTGTTGCTGAGGGTCTAGATAATGCAGGATGGCAACACAGTAGACTATACACACAAATAAGGCTTTGTATCCATCTTTCCTATCACTTACTGGTCTATGTTGGATAGGACTATACTTTCTGGAAACTGTTATAGCCTATAAAATATCTTATTTTGACTTCAGCCACCAACAGGTTATTTCCCTATCTAAATAATTCCCTATTATCTATTTCCATATCTAATTAATTAAGCTTAAATTAAACACATAGGGCGTCATTTATTAAGACCGGCATTTCAGACAACAGTCTTAATAACCCCTGCGCTGGTGCAGAAGTTATGAAGAGGTGCCGGCCTCTACAAAACTTTGGCTCATCCACCGGTCTAAATGTAAGGCAGCTTCCTTGCTGGGATAAATTTAGACCATTTTCTACGCCTAAGGGCTCTTTCACACCTGCGTTCTTTTCTTCCGGCATAGAGTTCCGTCGTCGGGGCTCTATGCCGCAAGAATCCTGATCAGTTTTATCCTAATGCATTCTGAATGGAGTGAAATCCGTTCAGGATGCATCAGGATGTCTTCAGTTCCGGAACGGAACGTTTTTGGGCCGGAGAAAATACCGCAGCATGCTGCGCTTTTTGCTCCAGCCAAAAATCCTGAAGACTTGCTGCAAGGCCGGATCCGGAATGAATGCCCATTGAAAGGCATTGATCCGGATCCGGCCATAAGTTAAACGTCATTTCGGCGCATTGCCGGATCCGACATTTAGCTTTTTCTGAATGGTTACCATGGCTGCTGGGACGCTAAAGTCCTGGCAGCCATAGTAAAGTGTAGTGGGGAGCGGGGGAGAAGCATACTTACCGTCCGTGCGGCTCCCGGGGCGCTTCAGAGTGACGTCAGGGCGCCCCAAGCGCATGGATCACGTGATCGCATGGCACGTCATCCATGCGCATGGGGCGCTCTGACGTCATTCTGGAGCGCCCCGGGAGCCGCACGGACTGTAAGTATACCGCTCCCCCGCTCCCCCGCTCCTACTATGGCAACCAGGACTTTAATAGCGTCCTGGCTGCCATAGTAACACTGAATGCATTTTGAAGATGGATCCGTCTTCAAATGCTTTCAGTACACTTGTGTTTTTCCGGATCCGGCGTGTAATTCCGGCAAGTGGAGTACACGCTGGATCCGGACAACGCAAGTGTGAAAGAGGCCTAAAACAGGCGTAGAAAATTATAAATGTTCTCCGCCCACGTCATGCCCCCTTTTTTTAGACTTGGCGTGAGCAAAAAAAGAAAAAAATAGGGAATAGGGAGAGGGGACAGGGAGAGGGTAAATGGGGAAAAAAAGGGAAGGGACAGGGCGCCAAGGGATGCCAATCAACGAAGTAGAAATCAGAATGTGAAGTAAGGCTGATCCCACTCGATTAAGTAAGTATTCAAACAGGGAATGGAAATTTGAGAAGGAAATGTACCCAAATATTGAAATAATCTAGCAGGATTTTGCAAGCATTTCCATACTCAGGTAGAATGCCCTCACCTTGTCATTTTGAAGCGGTATTATATCTGATTATCTCTTATAATGAACACCTACAACATACGGTAATTGCGCCATGAACTAATCCAAATGTATTACAAAAATCATCTTTATTAAAGCAAATTTTAATAACATTTTTAGGTACATTTTGTTTGGTTTAGTAGCTCAATTTAATTGTAGATGTTTTCTATTTCCAAAGCTTGTATGAAACTTGCTGACACTGAGGTGCTATGTGTAGGATGCTATATGTGTAACACCCCAGAGTTGTGTTACTACACGCCTCTACCCCGCTACTATCTCCTAAGAGCCTTTATACTGTCATCTGATATAATTTACATTATGTCCTCCTCAAATGTGCATATAAATCTATGTTAAATGCAATTGTTCATGTAATTAGCCTGGTTACCAGTAGGTGGCAGCAACTCATTGGCAGGTACAAGTTACAGTTTAGTGTATCTGAGCTGGAATGGATAATTCCAGCTTAGCTCCCCATCTGTGGAGAGGTGGGCTGGTCCCACATCCTGCAGCATGGGTGGAAAAGGAAGTTAGGATGAGTGTAGCCCAACCCCTGCTAGGGGTAGGGTGTGTGTGTGTGGAGTTCGCCTGCATAGGGAAGACAGCAAGGACCTAGTCTCTGCTGAGACTTGGCCAAATACCCAGTCTGATCACCTTCAGCTCCGCTGGATGAGAAAGGCAGACACTGCCGACAACCTCCAGAGCTCCAGGAAGAAAGCATCCCCTGAGCATCCATCTGTGAGATAAGTCCATTGCCTAAAAGAAGCCAATTCCTCCCCAGTTAGTCTGTCCCCACACAGCAGAAGCTACATTTAAAGCAGAAGTACTCATTCCTGCCAATCCTTGCTAAAACTTGCTGGGACCAAGCTGTATGCTGCTTGGATGCAAGTTATTTCAAGTAAAGCCAGATTTAATCTTCATCTAAAGGTCTGGACGTAATTTATTCAGCAAAGTTCCTCTATTACTCCTACTATCACTACACTCAATTTTATTGCAATTGAGCCAGGAGTCCAGCTGTACCCAGGTAGGAGACACTGTGACACAACTACCACAACACTATAGAGACATATAGGCCATTACCCGTTACACCCCCACTCTGGCATTCCTAATCTGGGACGTGTATTATTACACCTTGGAAGGGCCCTGGGATAGTACCCTGTGCACGCTACAATTGGCGTCACAAACAAATACAGAATATTATCTCCCCATACCTGGCCACTGCATATGTCTCTTTATGAGTAGATAATGACTACAAACGTTTCACCACATCCCTATCTTGTCTTGTCCAGGCATAATATATCAGGTTTAATAATTCTGGGTAGTTCAGGATTTGTAGGCTGAGGAGGACATTTAAAGAACATGTATCATTGAGTTTTCACATGTTAGGTTTTGAAAGGACAACACAAATTATTTTTTATCGTTTTATACTGTAGCATGCATCATCTGTCTAACCTTTATTCTGGCAGCTACCACAACTACACCTGAAATTCCTTCCAGAGGATGTCCCTTTGTATCTCCTGACCTTTGCTGAAAGATGTTATTAAATTGGGCTTATTTTTTACAGTTGCTGGGATATTCGTGAGTAAAGTGTACCAGCAAGATACTATTGGTGGCTTAAATGGAGAAAAGAGGTTAAACCCTTTTTTTGTGGGGCGAGCTATAGCTTGTATTGATATCATTTTGGAATACATACAAACTTTTGATAATTTTTTACTTACCTTTTTGGGGAGGAAAGGTGACAATTCTGGACTCTTTTTTAACACCATTCATTGCACTGGTTACATATCCTCCCTCTCTCTTTCTAACCAGAATGTGGCATTTAAACGGTAAAACTGCCAAGATCAGAGTTATCCCCAAGCAATCACAGCAGGGTGTCAGCTATATAACACAGCTGGCACCTGCAAGTGATGGTACAGGCCCAGCTCATGATCCCAAGCATTCACTGTGACATACTGTTGCCATGCTGGGTTTAAACTATGTACATACAGTACCGTGGAGAAAATGCTGCAAAGTAAGAATGTTTCAAAAATAGAAGTGTTAATTATTGGCTCTAAATTTATTCTGCAGCAGAACTGTCTTTAGCGTTAAGAAGACCAAGAAGTCGTGGAAGTGATCTCAACATTATTGATTCTGTCTGGGATTATATCAAGAGACAGAAGGATTTGAGCAAGCATACATCCACAGAAGATAAGTGGTTAACTCTCTTAGATGTTTGAAACAACTTCTCTGACTAGTTTCTTTAAACCTTAGAATGTTTTTTTTTGTTTTTGCGTTTTCATTTTTCTTCCCTGTCTTTTTTGAGCCATAACGTTTTATTTTTCCATTCACATATCCATATGAGAGCTTATTTTTTGCTGGATAAGTTGTACTTTCTAGTGCCACCATTTAATATGGCATACAATGTAGTGAGAAGCGGGAATAAAATTCCAAATGGGGTGGAATTGGAAAAAAAAATGCAATTCCTCCACAGTTTTATGGGTTTCGTTCCTACGGTGTTCCCTTTGTGGTAAAACTCACCTGTGCTCTTCATTCTCTGGGTCAGTACGATTACAACGATACCACATATGTATTGGTGTTTTATGTCTTAATAATGTAAAAATAAATAAAAACTTTGAAAAAAAAATGTTTTACATCACCATATTCTGACCCCCATAACTTTTTTATAGTTATATCTACTGAGCTATGTGGCAGCTCATTTTTTGCAGTACGATGTTAGTTTTAGATGTAGTTTTTATTTATACAATTTTGGAGTGTGTGTGACTTTATCACATTTTATTACTTTTTTGGGGGGTAAGAGAAGCAATGAAAAAAATGGCGAATCTGCCATTTTGACCCTTTTTTGCAGTATTGGAAAAATATTTTTTCATATTTTAATAGTACAGGTGTTTTCAGATGTGGTGATGCTCATTATGTCTATATTTTTTTTATGTATGTATTTAATTTTTTATTCTATGGAAAGGGGGGTGATTTAAACTTTTAGATTTTTTTTATTTTTTCATATAGTTTTTTATTTATTTTTTATAGTTTTGTAGCTCATGCTTGAGGCTACAAAACTCTGTTTTTTTAAAATTCTGTACCATTATGCTTATTATATATCTATATTGGTACATAATGGCTCATTTCTTATGTTGGCAATGAAAAAGAGATGAAAAAATTGCGAATCAGCCATTTTGACCCTTTTTTTCGTTACGCCATTCGCCGTATTGGTAAAATATTTTATATTTTAATAGTATGTGCGTTTTCAGACGCGGTGCTTCCGTGGGGTTTTGTCCCGTACTTCCGTTCCGCAAAAAGATAGAACATGTCCTATCTTTTTGCGATCCGCTGCGGCTGCCCCACGGACTGTGTTCGTGCATTACCGCCCGCAGCACGACCATGGGGTGTCCACACGTTCGTGTGCAGGGGGCCTTAGACTGAGATCCCTGTGGACTCTTTTCTAAAATAGCCCAGTTTATACTGCTGTCTGATCTACCTTAATATTTTTCAAAGAAATATTTTGCCTCCGTTGTTTTCCATCTCACACTGTCTCTGATTAAGTTCTGTAGTTTTGCCCTACTTGTAGAGGCTGCTGATAATATCAGCCCTGGCAGCCTATTTAAAGGGTTATTCCAGCTTTTGACAAGTTTTTACTTTTGCCCACTACTGTGCTGTACATAAACAAAGAAATGCACTGACCCGCTAACCACTGCTGAGTTCTCAAAGTTAATACAAGGCACTTACTAATGTATTGTGATTGTCCATATTGCTTCCTTTGCTGACTTGATTAATTTTTCCATCATATTATACACTTCTCGTTTCTAGGGGTTACGGCTACTGCTGCAGGACAGATACGAGGTGTTCCAGGATGGGACTCTGCACGCTCTCATGGTCCCAGCCATCAGATAGGCCGGCCCCTTTCCCTATACTGTGCAAGCACATCCTCCACTAAATACAGGGAATTGAAAATGTAAAAAAAAATTCTGCCATTATTTTACAGTTTTTTTTTTTATAGCGTTCATTGTGCAATAAAAATTTCCTGTTATTCTGTGTGACATAAAACAACTGCGATACCAGATTTATATAGTTTTTCCAATACTTAAAAACATATTAAATATGTTTATGGATTTATTGATACCATTTTGGTGTATGTATGCCTTTTTGACCACTTTTTATTCATTTTTTGGGGAGGGAAAGCAACCCAAAAAAATGTGATTTTTATTTATTTATTTTATACACTTATATAGCTCTACTCTATTCCGCAGCGCTTTACAGACATTAGCATCACACTATCTCCAATGGGGCTCACAATCTAAGGTCCCTATCAGTATATCTTTGGAGTGTGGGAGGAAACCAGATTACCTGGAGGAAACCCACACAAACATGGGGAGAACATGACAACAGAAACTCCATGCAGATGCTGTCCGGATTTGAACCTAGGATTCTGACATTTTGATTATTTTCTTGTTGTGCTTTTCACCATACCATATTAATACTTTTATATTTTAATTGCTTGGGCATTTTTAGATGTGGGAATGCCAATTCAGTTTTTTTTTTACAGTTTATTTACAAAATGAGGAAAAGGTGGGGTGTTTTCTCTCTTATATTGTAGACTGCACTGGTTCAGATATGTCCATAGCACCAGGGTTAAATTTCAAAAACAAGAATTACATGCGTTCAGTTCACGGAACACAAAAACACAGTGGACCACAGCATCAGGTTTACATGGTTAATGGTACAAGGTTTATATGTGGAACAACATACTGGTTTTCTTGGACTACTTGGTAACAGAGATAGAGGAAGGCTGGAAGCTGTAGTAGGAAACCTACTCAACATCCTCTGGATCACAAACTGGGGGGTCATCAGAACCCTACACCGCTGGGTTGAAAAGATCCCAACCAGCATAGAGGCTAAGACAAGTGAATTCGAACATCTCAAAGGGGCCCTTAGACTGGGCTCCGTTAAAACCAGTGAAAAAAAGAATTTCAAGATAACCAGTAAAGGTGCAAAGCAGGACAGAGAAAAGAACTTAGTTATTCCCATATAGCTGGGATATCTGAAAAACTTTTAAATAATTTTTAATAAACATTGCATCCCTGTTTGCCTTAAATCTGGCAACACAATGAGGCAACAACTGGTTCACCTAAAAGACCTAATGCCAAAACACAAAAAGAGCAATATTGTGTATCTAGTCCAGTGCAGTAAGGAGTGCCAAGAATTGTACACTGGGGAAACAAAACAGCACCTACACCTGCATATTGCCTAGCAAAAAGAAATCACTGAAAAAGATAAAAACATCCTGCATGATATGATAAATAAATATGCGGATGTACATGGCTACATTTAACCACTTCCAGACCAAGCTGTTTATCCTCCCTCCTGACCAAGCCTAATTTTGCAAATCTGAAATGCGTCACTTTGGAAAAATTCACTATTTTCTAAATTTGAATCTCTCTGTACATATAGTAATACCTCATAAAATAGTTATTAACATTCATTATATGTCTACTTTATGTTGTCATCATTTTGGTAATGTAAGGTTATTTTATTGTTTTAGGACGTTAGGCTACTTTCACACTAGCTTTTTTGCTGGATCCGGCAGGGTTCAGCAAAAAAGCTTACATTACTGATAATACAACCATCTATGACTGATTTCAATACAGGAAAATATTAACGCTAGTGTGAAAGTAGCCTTAGAAGGGTTAAAATTTTAGAAGCAATTTTTAATATTTTCAATAAAATTTCCAAAATCATCTTTTTTTAACCACTTCCAGCCCAGGCCATTTACCCCCTTCCTGTCCAGGCCATAACGTTGGAACGCTTTTACTTATCCAAACCATTCTGAGATTGTTTTCTCGTGACACATTGTACTTCATGTTAAAGGTAAATTTGGGTCAATATGTTTTACCTTTATTTATAAAAAGAATCCAAAGGTTAATGAAAATTTGAAAAAATTCACTGTTTTCTAAATTTTGAATCTCTCTACTTTTAAGATGCCTCAAAAAGTATTAATTATTAACATTACCATATTACTTTATGTTGGCATCATTTTTATAATGTAATTGAATTTTTTAGGACGTTAGAAGGTTTAGAATTTTAGAAGCAATTTTTGATATTTTTATGAAAATTTCCAAAGTTAACTTTTTTAGGGACCAATTCAGTTCTGAAGTCACTTTGTGGGGCTTACATAATAGAACCAACCCATAAATTACCCTATTTTAGAAACAACACCCCTCAAACTATTCAAAACTGGTTTTAGAAATGTTGTTAACCCTTTAGGAATTAAAGCAAAATAGAGGTGATATTTCAAAATTTCACCTTTTTTGCAGATTTTCCATTTTAATAATTTATTTCCTGGAACACATCAAGGATTAACAAAAAAAAACTAAACACATTTATTACCCTAATTCTGCTGTTTACAGAAACACCCCATATGTGGTCATAAACTGCTGTATGGGCACAACACAGGCCTCAGAATGCAAGGAGCGCTATATGGTTTTTGGCGGGCAGATTTTGCTGGAATAGTTTTGGGCACCATGTTGCATTTGAAGAGACCCTGAGGTACTCCCACAGTGAAAACCCCCAAAAAGTGACCATATTTTGGAAACTACGCCATCCAAGCAATTTCTAAGGGGTGTAGCGAGCACTTTACTCAACAGGTGTTTCATAGAATTTATAATATTTGGCTGTGAAAATGAAAAATTGCATTTTTTGTTGCTTAAGGCCAAAACTTTCTTTTTCATAAAAATAACAGGAGAATATGCCCTCACAATTTGCTACCCATTTTCTCCTGAATACAGTAACAACCCATTTGTGGTCGTAAACTGTTATTTGGGGATACGCCAGGGCTCAGAAGGAAAGGAGCGGCATCTGGAGTTTCTAACATGGAATTTTCTGTCATGGTTTTTGAAAGTAATATCATTTTTTATTTTTTGTTGAATGATCTGCGTGATGGCTTATTTTGTGTGGGACAAGCTGTAGTTTTTAGGGAGGTGAAGTCACACAAAAAAGCTGTGTAATTTTTCCATTTAGTTTTTTTACACTGTTCACTTGATGGGGTAGATCATGTGATATTTTTATAGATCCAGTCATCACGTACACAACAATACCAAATATGTCTATTATTTTTTTTGACGTTTTACACAATAAAAACTTTTTTAGAAAAAAAGTCATGTTTTTGTGTTGCCATTTTCTTAGAGCCATATTTTTTTTCATTTTTCTTGCTATAGTCTTGTGTAAGGGCTTGTTTTTTGCGGAATTAGGTGACATTTTTAGTGCTGCCATTTTAAGGTACATGATATTATTATGGAGCCGATGGTTGCGGACGAGTTGATACCAAATATGTGTATTTTATTTATTTTTCTTAAATTTTTAACATTTTTTAAATAATGGATTTGGGGGGGAATTTTTTATGTATTTTTTTAAACTTTTTTTTTCTTCTTTATTTTACACTTTGTGTCCCCCATAAGGTCATACAAAACCTCTGGGGCACACTTAACTTCACTTTTTTTTTCACTATTGATTTCTCCAGTAACTGGGGCTGACATAGTAGGAAATACACACCCCAGAGAGGAAGACCCGACAGCTCCTGCACCTCCCGGTCCCCGGCGATCACATCACCACCGGGCCGGGACAGGAAGCGGCAGATCGCTTCTCTTTGGGGTGCCCTGCTGTCACTGACAGCGGGCCCCCCGCTCGGCAGCTGCACGATTAGCATGCAGCTGCAATCTCTAAAAGGACTTTCAGAAACATCCATTCAGAGATAAATCCGACCGCCCCCAGGACGTTTATAGTTAATGGGCGGTCAGGAAGTGGTTAAGGACCAATTTAGTTCTAAAGTCACTTCAGAAACCACCCATAAATTACTCCATTTTAGAAACTACATCCCTCAAATTATTATAATCTGACATTTTAGAAATGTTGTTAACCCTTTAGGTATTCCAAAGGAATTAAAGAAAAATAGAGGTGAAATTTCAAATTGTCACTTTTTCTTGCAGATATTGAATTTTAATCCATTACGGGATCACATCAAGGGTTAATAGCAAAACAAACCTCAATATTTATTACCCTGATTCCTCAGTTTACATTAACACCCCATATATGGTCCTAAACTGCTGTATGGGGACACGGCAACACTTAGAAGGCAAGGAACGCCATATGGTTTTTGGAGGGCAGATTTTGCTGAAATGGTCTTTGTTGCATTTGAAGAGACCCTGAGGTATCCCTACAGTGAAAAACTCCAAAAAGAGACCCCATTTTTGGAAACGACACCACCCAAAGAATTTTTTAGTGGTGTAGTGAGCACTTTGACAGAACAGGCGTTTCATAGAATTTATAACACTTGGCTGTAAAAATGAAAGATTACATTTTTTTTTTACAAGAAAATGGTGCTTTAGGACCAAACTTTCTTTTTCACAAAGAATAACAGAATAATATCACCCATAATTTGCTTTCCCATTTGTGGTTGTAAACAGCTGTTTGGGGATATGCCAGGGCTCAGAAGGGAAGAAGCGGCATCTGGATTTTCTAACATGGAATTTGCTGAAATGGATTTAACGGCCATAACTTTTTATTTTATTTTTTTGCTGAGACAAGCTGTAGTTTTCATTTGTATCATTTTGGGGTACAAAAAAATATAAATTCTGCCTGTCAGTGTTTTTTATTTTTATTTTCATGTTTTAAGTTCACCATGTGATATATATGATATGTTAACTTTATTCTGTAGGTTGATACAATTATGGCAGTACCAAATTGATATAGTTTTTTTCATGTTTTTCTACTTTTGGATAATAAAATTACTTTTTACATAAAAATTTTTTATATTTTGCATCGCCATATAAATCCATCCATACCATTTTTATTTTTCTGCCAATGTAGATGTCTGAGGGATTGACTTTTGCAGGACAGACTGACTTTTTTATCGGTACCATTTTGGTGTGCATAAGACTTTTTGATAACTTGATATTGTGTTTTTTGGGAGGTGAGGTGACACCTGATGGCATTCACCTGATGGGGTAGATCATGTGAAATTTTTATAGAGCTGGTCGTTATGAATGTGGCAATACTAAATATGTCAATTTTTTTAGTTTTACACAATTAAAGTATTTTAAAAAAATATGTTTTTGTGTTGTCATATGTTGTTTTTTATTTTTCCGGCGATGGTCTTGTGCGAGGGCTCATTTTTTGCAGGATGAGGTGACATATTCATTGGTACCATTTTGGTGTTTATACAAATTTTTGATGGCTTAATATTTGTTGAGGTAAGGTGACAAAAAAAAAAGCTTTTTTGCCATAATTATTTTTTTACAGCATTCACCTGATGTGTTAGATCATGTGATATTTATATAGAGTCAGTCATAAAAGTCACGGTAACAGTTTACTGTAACTGGGTCTGGCATAGTAGCCCCAGTTACAGGGAGAATACAGCCCCCAAAGAGGCTGTACAGCAGTATACTTTGCCATGCAGCCTCACTGCAGGGCTGATTGAGGTCTAAAGAAGACCAAGTAAACCAGGCCAAGGCCCTACAGAGTATTTTCCGTAAAGTATAGGTCCTCTTCATGTAGGAGGACATGCATTCGATGAGATCTTTATTTCTATTTGTTGATTTTCATGTTCATTTAAGGCTACTTTCACACTCGCGTTTGGTTTGGATCCGTCATGGATCTGCACAGACGGATCCGTTCAGATAATGCAAACGTCTGCATCCGTTCAGAACGGATCTGTTTGTATTATCTTTAACATAGCCAAGACGGATCCATCTTGAACACCACTGAAATCAATGGAGGAAGGATCCGTCCCCATTGACTTACATTGTGTGTCAGAACGGATCAGTTTGGCTCAGTTTCGTCAGACGGACACCAAAGTGTCCGTCTCCAAAGCGGAATGGAGAGGGAACGGAGGCAAACTGATGCATTCTGAGCGGATCCTTTTCCAGTCAGAATGCATTGGGACCAAACTGATCAGGTTTTGTAACGCTTGTGAGAGCCAAGCCGGAAAGCCAAGAAGCCAGTGTGAAAGTGAATTCACCTCTGCATATATTTAGCTGGATACTGACAGCTATACTGTGTTATGCTCTTCATGTATACATATACAAACCTTTAATAAAATCAGATTATACCTAAAACAAGAACCGGCAGCAGTCTGACCGTCTGGGCCGGAATAGGAAGGTGCATATCGCTTCCTTAGATGTACAGACAGCGCTCGTTCAGCCTATTCGTGTGGAGCGGTCCCTGCCTTCTCTATGGGGAGCCCTGCTGTAGCTGACATCAGGCCCCCTGCTCAGCAGCAGCATGATTAGCGTGCAGCTGTGATCTCTGAACCGACATTCCAAAACATCCACTCAGACATAAGTCTCGAGGGCCCAGACATTTATAGTCTATGGGCGGTTGGGAACTGGTTAAAGAAATCACTGAAAATAATTGCATTTGCATAATAGATACAAAAATTATAATAATCTGAGATTCTTAGCCAATATATTTTAATCCAAATAGATCTGTGCCCACCAACCATCGCAAGATGATCTTAGTCAGGCAGGAACCAACTCTATTTGATACCTGTCTCTATGTCATTGGGCATTTACATTCAGTAGAGTAGCGCCTGCATATATATTGTGCAGCTACTTGTTACCTCTGTGTGGATTTTAAGCATCCAATGAAAGGAAGAGCAGGCACAAGTATATGTATCACCTAATCAGAGCAACCTGTGGAATTGGTGGGATAATAGAAGTGCACTGGAGACAGCCACTCCTTAGGTAGGATAATAGCAGTGCATTTAGACTTGGAGGTAGCTACACCCTCAAGTATATACTACTGACAAAAAAAATCACTTAAAAAATAAAAACATCCTGCAAAATATGATAAATACGCAAATGTACATGGCTACATTTAAAGTAGAGAAATCACTGAAAATAATTGCACTACAGTAGATAAGAAAGTTATATATAAACTAAAGCCTCATTCTGATATGATAAAATCTGAGATTCTTAGCGAATATATTTTGATCAAAACACATCTGTGCCCACCTACCACGGCAAGATGATCTCAGTCAGGTAGGAGCCTACTCTATTTGATACCTGTCTCTCTATGCCATTAGTTATCTACATTCAGGAAAGTAGAACATGCACACACACGTGGACAAAATTGTTGATACCCTTCCATTAAAGAAAGAAAAACCCACAATGGTCATCGAAATAACTTGACATTGACAAAGGTTACAAATAAAAATGTACTGAAAATCAGCTAATGCTTTTTATTCTAGTTCAACAGAATAATACAAAAAAAATAATCAGACTGGCCTAGACAAAAATGATGATACCCTTACAAAATCTTGAAAATAATTTGACCATAGGGACATGTTTACACATCCACCCATAGGATATAAACTTCTTATGGGTTGATGTTTAACTCTGAACGGACATTCTGGAACGTCCATTCAGAGATCTCAGCTGCACGCTAATCGTGTGACAGTGACAGCAGGGCAACCCAGAGAGAAGGCAGGGACAGTTCCCAGGTGGTTCCCAGCAGGAAGCGCTGTTCTGGCCCGGTGCTTATGTGACCGCCGGGGCCGGGAGAGTGCAGGAGCTGTCGGGTCTTTCACAAACCTCGATCAGCCCTGCACTGAGGCAGTACAGCACAGTATAGTGCTGTACAGCCTCTCTGGGGGTGTATTTCTCCTGTAACTGGGGCAAAAAAAAAATATGAAGTTAAATGTCCCCCAGTGGTCTTGTATGACCTTATGGGGGACACAAAGTATAAAATAAATAATAAAAAAAGAAAGAAAAAAGTTTCAGGTGTAAAAAAATAATAATCCCCAATTAAGTAATTAAAAACATACATTAAAAATAGGAAAAATAAAATAAAATAGACATATTTGGTATTGCCGCGTCAGTGACAGCAGGCTCTATAAATAAATCACATTATTCACCCTGTCCAATAAACACCATAAAAAATAAAAACTGCGTCAAAAAAAGACATTTTTGTCACCTTACATCATAAAAAGTGCAACATGAAGGGATCAAAAAGGCATATGTGTCACCACCAGACATCTGAGAAGCTCTGACAGACATTCTTCAGAACCTCCTCCTTGAGGTTCCTTTTGTTTTGCTTTCGTTTTCTCATCTCGTTAGCCTCTCTCAGCTGTCATGTAGTTGCACTGATTGCATCCCTTTAAATCCCTTCCCATACTGCATCACTTTGCGGTTTATACAACTTCCTGGAGTGTGTGCATGCTGGATGCTACTACTGAGTCTTCTACAGATAAGTTTGTTCGTTCATTTGTATTTTCCTGTTTGCTGGATCCTAGGTGACCCTGACTCCCTCCGTATTAAGTGTAGGGAGCTGGTGGTCGTGTCCCCTCACTATTATAGGGTGTTCAAGTGTCATACAGTCGAGGAACGAGGATATGCAATCATCTACCATAGAGATTTTTTCATAGGCTGAGCAGTAAGGCAGAGAGCCAGGTCTGTTACAGGGCTTACCCTCTGGTTCCTTCGTTTTGGATCCAATCAGTCGGATCTTCATTTTGTGTCTTCTAGTTTCTGTACACCTTCCGTGACACCACCAGACTTTGTGAATTACCCGAAGTATCGGAATGTCAGTCCCCACTTTATCTAGGGATCCATCCTCTAACACAGTCGGTAAGTTCTTCCATCCCCCCCCCAATAGAATCTGCGCGATTCGCCCCGACTTATTAATGTCTTCTTCACTCCCCCACCCGCGTAAATGCTGTAGTTGGGCAGCTAAGTAATAAATCCATGGGTCTGGAGCCTCAAGTCCCCCATCAGTTTTTGGTCGACAAAGCGTAGCCAGTTTTATATGCGGAACCCCTCTCTTCCAGATTAAATCTCTGAATATGGCATTAACCGTGACGAAAAATCGGGCAGGAACCCATATAGGTGCATTATGCAACAAGTAAAGGAGTTGTGCCATCAGTATCATTTTTAGGACCCAGGACCATTCCCCCCCATCTCCCCTCCCCCCATCCTCAACCTACAAACATCTCTCTCCTTATCTAAACAGCACCTGGATTTACTCAGGTCTGTGGGCAGTTACACTACCTATTGGCAGAGCAAATTCCTTTAACCCTCACAATCCCTGGTAGGGCGGAAAATTCACAACTTGAAAGATAAACTGTTAAACAGTGAAAAGTAGTGATATGAACAGTATGGATAGCATCCTGCACCAAACCTCAGTTATTATTGCTATGGACAATATTAGCAATGTAAGAAACTCTATGCATTTTTCATTTTTGGGGGGCATCTGAGCTCCAACCATTCGCTTAACGTTGGAAGGGGCTGAGTATAGACGCCAACAACCGACTGTATAATCCTACACAGCCGGCAGTTAACATTCAAGAAAATACAATGCCATCATGTATCAAAAACCTCTCAGTCGCCCTGATTCTTTTCCACCTGAAATTGTCTTTCATGACGGTCCAGCCATTTAGATGCCTCCTTCGGGTCCTCAAAGAAGCTTGTGGTTCCAAGGGCGGCTATCCTAAGCCTGGCCGGATACAGCATAGAGTATGTTGCTCCCAGCTCCCGCAGACGTCGCCCCTGGTGGTAAAGGCCTGGTGGGGACTCTGTGCGCGCGTTCAATGGCAAATAATGGGGCCAAGACACCTCCTGTAAATTGATCTTTGAGACAGTTTAAAAAAAATTCTGTGGGGTTAGAACCTTCCACTTTCTCAGGCACTCCAACTAGCCTCACATTATTTCGTCTCAGCCTATTTTCCAGATTGTCTTACTTAGCAGCGATTACATCAATTCTGCGGGAGTGATCTGCAGAGTCTCTTTTAAGAGGGTGCACTGCATCTTCTATTTCTCCCATACGATCCTCCAGAGACGTAGTGCGGTCTGCCAATTTTCGCAGATCGTGCCTGACAATAGATATCTCTTCCTTAATGGCTCCCATCTGCATGGACATAACATTAAGTGACTTGCCCCACTTAGAGATGGCCTGGAGAATGTCCTTAATAGTCGGCTCCTCCATATCAGATCCAGGGACATCTGGGTCCTCAGCCCCAGGGCCGGCTCCAGGTTCATGTGGGCCCTTGGGCGATAAATCCCAGTGGGCCCCCGTGAGGCATTTTTTTACATTGACATGTCCCCCTGTGGCTCCCACACGGTATAATGACCCCCAGTGACCCCTATACAGTATAATGACTACTAGTGGCCCTTCACACAGTATAATGACTACTAGTGGCCCTTCACACAGTATAATGACTACTAGTGGCCCTTCACACAGTATAATGAACCCCCAATTCCCCCCCCCCCCGTATTATGACCCCCTGTGGCCCTGCATTCCGAATAATAACCCCCAGTCGCCCCCATTCAGAATAATGACCCCCAGTAGCCCCCACACTGGGGGAATACTGTATGGAGGGGGCTCTGGGGGTCATTATACTAAATGGGGGACACTGAGGGTCATTATACTATGTAAAGGGCCCTCACAGTATAATGACCCCACAGCGACACTCCATGCAGAATAATGACCCCTAGTCGCCACCACACTGGGGGTTATACTGTATGGAGGGGGCACGAGGGGTTATTATATTTAATGGGGGCTCTGGTGGTCATTATGCTAAATGGAGGGTCAATGGGGATCGTTATACTAAATGGGGGGCACTGGGAGTCATTATACTGTGTAAGGGGCCCTCACAGTATGATGAATGACCCCCCAGTGGCCCCCTCACATACCTATCATTGCAGGGGAGCTGGTCGTCCTGTCCATCACTAACCGCAGCTCCCTGCGCTCTTTCTCTCCTCCGGCCCGCTGCAGCAGTGAGCCAGGCCTGGAGCAGAGAAGGAGATGTGCAGTGATGTAGCTGGAACTGACTGGGCCCCACAGCAAATTTTAGTACGCCCCCCTCCTCCCCAATGTGTGTTCACATCACGTTTTCCTATCGGTTTGATGTATACAAATGTGCAGCGCTCCACGTTTTTGTATCCTGCAGAGTCAAGTAAAAAATGCATACGTTAACGTATATGGTTTTTTACAATGGAACTGTATGGTGACCGGACGCCACTGTACGGCATCAGTCTGAGGCATCTGGTAACGCATACATTTTTGGTATACATTAAATGGATGGCACAAATGGGATGTGAGCCCAGCCCTAGTGTCAGAATAAGCCCCAGTACACAGCAGAGCAGCGTGGCGGAGAGGGAGGCCGCCATGTACTGACAGAGCGCTGCCTGGTCCTGGTGGTCAGGGATGAGGACTGTGCTTCCCAAGGATCATTTTCTACTGGGAAATACAGTGCACAATATAATACACTAGAATCCATATAATATAAAGATATTAGCCCTACCCCCAAATAATAATACAATTAGGGGGTCATTTATTACATAGAAATACGTCTGTTAGGCTACTTTCACACTTGCGTTCGGGGCTCCGCTTGTGAGTTCCGTTTGAAGGCTCTCACAAGCGGCCCCGAACGGATTCGTCCAGCCCTAATGCATTCTGAGTGGATGCGGATCCGCTCAGAATGCATCAGTCTGGCACAGTCTGTCCTCCGCTCCGCTCAGCAGGCGGACACCTGAACGCTGCTTGCAGCGTTCGGGTGTCCGCCTGGCCGTGCGGAGGCGCGCGGATCCATCCAGACTTACAATGTAAGTCAATGGGGACGGATCCGTTTGAAGTTGACACAATATGGCTCAATTTTCAAACGGATCCGTCCCCCATTGACTTTCAATGTAAAGTCTAAACGGATCCGTTTGCATTATCATGCAAACGTATACGTTCTGAACGGATGTAAGCGTTTGCATTATAGGTGCGGATCCGTCTGTGCAGATACCAGACGAATCCGCACCTAAACGCAGGTGTGAAAGTAGCCTTAGGCTACTTTCACACTAGCGTTCGATCGGATCCGTTCTGAACGGATCCGATCATATTAATGCAGACGGAGGCTCCGTTCAGAACGGATCCGTCTGCATTAAATTGGCAAAAAAAAAGCTAAGTGTGAAATTAGCCTGAGCAGATCCGTCCAGACTTTTACATTGAAAGTCAATGGGGGACGGATCCGCTTGAAGATTGAGCCATATTGTGGCATCTTCAAACGGATCCGTCCCTATTGACTTACATTGTAAGTCTGGACGGATCCGCATGCCTCCGCACGGCCAGGCGGACACCCGAACGCTGCAAGCAGCGTTCAGGTGTCCGCCTGCTGAGCGGAGCGGAGGCTGAACGCCGCCAGACTGATGCAGTCTGAGCGGATCCGCATCCATTCAGACTGCATCAGGGCTGGACGGATCCGTTCGGGTCCGCTCGTGAGCCCCTTCAAACGGAGCTCACGAGCGGACAGCCGAACGCTAGTGTGAAACTAGACTTAGGCGTATTTCTGACACAGATTGTGGCACAAAGGTCCTTAGCACCGCAATCTGTATCTTTTCCCGCTCATGCCAGGTCTAAAAAAGGATGGCGTGGGCAGGGAAAGGGATACAGTTATGGCCATGCAGTTATTGGATACCACCGCCATATAGTGATAACACCGCCATACAATGATAAAACCACCATACAGTGACCGGATAAAAGGGTATAAGAGGGCACAGTACAGGGAATGACTATGGGCACTGCACAGGGTGTGGTAAGAGGGCAGAATGCAGGGTATAAGTGGGCACAGTACGGGGTGGGGGGCACAGTCACATGACCCTGTGACGTTAGAAGGTCCTTATGGTGAATGCTGTTCAGATGCCACCATAATGAGAGGCAGAGGAGTGAGACAGGGGCCCTGGGTGGACAGGAGGGGTGGACACAGCAAGTAGGGGGAAGGGGCTCTGAGGGGGATTCATACAAGTAGTGGCAGGAGGTCTGTGCAGGGCAGCAACAGGAGATAGGAGGGTGAAACAGGAGCTCTGGATACATGAGGGAGGAAAGGAGACAGCAGGGGCCCCATGAGGATGAGATAGGACAGGATATGGGGGGGCAGATGTGGGGGGGGGGGGCAGGTGTCATGGAGGCAAACTGCTTAATGAAACAGTAACACAACTAAATAGAATGAAGCAGCAGCCGATCGAAGAGACCCCCCCTTCTGTCCCACAGACAAGAGACATTCACAGTGCAGACTGCAGACTCACTCACAGACTGTCTTCAGCTCCAGCTCCAGCCCTCGGTCTCTCTCCTCAGGCAGCGTGTGTCCTGTGTAGAGGGGGCGTGTCTGAGTCTCTGCAGCTCAGAGGGCCCCACCAAAGGGGTACTGCGTAAGTGAAGTGACAGCAGTGAGAGCTCCCATCTGTATTGATGGAAGTGCTCATAGCAGCTCAGTGGGCCCCCCCAGGAGCATTGGGCCCCGGCACTTGCCCGGGGATGCCGGGTTATGACGCCGGCCCTGCTCAGCCCCCTCTTGATCCTGTATGGCAGCAAATCTATTAGGGTGCCTTTTCAGCCCCATCACCTCCTTGGCCTCCTCCCTGTCTAAATCCCTTCACAGCTGGCGTCCGAGGCATGTCTCACTCTGGGGGGTGCAGGGGTGCGCGCATACTGATTCAGCCTCTCGGACGCTTCTTGTTGCAGGTCGCTCACGCGGTCCCGGCGTTTTGGCGTGGCATCCCCGGCGCCAACTTGCAGGCTCTTTCCGGCACCTCTCCCGTCTCTCCTCCTGGACATGGCAGCAAACCACCTGGACCTTCAAATGTGACTAGGTCCACAATAAACCCCAAATTCAGGCTGTTTGTACGGATAAATGTCTGAGGCCGTGCAGGAGGTCTGCAACTCACGTCCGCTCACATGTCCGGCTAGCCACGCCCCTATTAGCACATAATCTAACCTATCAGATGAACATTGTAAATAACAAAAAATTTAAACGGTGCCAAAACAGCTATTTTTTGTTACCTTGCCTCACAAAAAGTGTAATATACAGCAAACAAAAATCATATGTACCCTAAAATAGTACCAACAAAACTGCTGGAGTGACAGCATGTTTGTAAAATCAGTTTTGATTACCTTGAGGGGTTTAGTTTTTAAAATGGGGTTATTTTTGGGTGGTTTATATTATGTAAGCCTCACAAAATGACTTCAGACCTGAACTGGTCCTTAAAAAGTGGGTTTTGGAAATTGTCAGAAAAATTTCAAGATTTGCTTCTAAACTTCTAAGCCTTCTAATGTCCCCAAAAAGTAAAATGACATTCACAAGATGATCAAAACATGAAGTAGACATATGTGGAATGTAAAGTAATAACGATTTTTGGAGATATTACTATTATAAAAGTAGAAAATTTTTAATTTGGAAATTTGATAATTTTTCCAAACTTTTGGTAAATTTGGTATTTTTTTATAATTAAAAATGAATTTTTTTTTACTCAATTTGACCACTGTCATGAAGTACAACATGTGACGAGAAAACAATCTCTGAATGCCTGGATAAGTAAAAGCATTTTAAAGTTATTACCACATAAAGTGACACATGTCAGATTTCCAAAAAATGGCTCTGTCAGGAAGGGGGAAATGGCCTGGATGTGAAGTGGTTAACTAAGGTGTGTAGTGTAATTAGCATCACATGTGTCTTTCAACTTGTAATCAGTCAGTCTGCTTATTTGAAGGGTGAAAATTAGTCACTGTGCTGTTTGGTATTATGGTGTGTACAACACTGGACCACATGGACCAAAGAAACCTAAGGAGAAAGTTGTCTCCTGAAATTAGAAAGAAAACTATAGACAAACATTTTAAAGGTAAAGTCTATTAGACCATCTCCAAACACCTTGATGTTCCTAATATTACAGTTGCACATATTATTCAGAAGTTTAAGGTCTATAAGACTGTAGCCAACTTCCCTGGCTGTAAGAGGAAAATTGATGACAAATTGAAGAGACGGATAATACGAATGGTAACTAAAGAGCCCTGAGCAACTTCCAAAGAGATTAGAGATGAACTCCAAGGTTAAGGTACATCAGTGTCAGATTGCATCATCGGTTGCTGTCTTAGCCAAAGTGGACTTAATAGAAGATAACTTAGGAGGAAACCACTGTTGAAAGCAAATCATAAAAAAGCGAGACTGGAATTTTCCAAATGCAAATTAACAAGCCAATAAATATTCTGGGAGAATGTCCTTTGGATAGATGAGCAAAAACTGGAGCTTTTTGGCAAGTCACATCAGCTCTATGTTCACAGATACAAATATAAAACATGCAAAGAAAACATCATTGTACCTACATTGAAACATGGAGTAGCATCAGTTATATTTTGAGGCTGCTTTGTTGCATCTGGAAGAGGGTGTGAATCTGTGCAGGGTACAATAAAATTCTGGAGTGAAATGTGTTTCCCATTGGCAGAAAGCTTGGTCTCAGTCGCAGGTTCATGCGTCCTCCAACAGGATAATGTCCCAAAACACACAGCTAAAAATATCCAAGAGTGGCTAAGAGCAAAGTATTGGATTATTCTGAAGTGGCCTTCTATGAGCCCTGGTCTAAATCCTATTAAACATCGTGGAAGCAGCTGAAACATCTAGTCTTTAGAAGCCACCCTTAAAACCTGAGACAGCTGGAGTGGTTTGCTCAGAAGGAGTGGGCCAAATTCCTGTGGACAGGTGTAGAAGTCTCATTGAGAGCTACATAAATTGCTTGATTGCAGTGATTGCCTCAAACCATTGTGCAACAAAATAATAAGTTAAGGGTACCATCATTTTTGTCTAGTTTCATTAGTTTGTTTTGTAAACTATTCTGTTAAACCACAATTTGAAAGCAATGTCTGATTTTCATTAGTTTATTTTCGGTAAATGTTTATTTATGTTTATTTTTGTTAGTTTCAAGTTATTTCAGTGACCATTGTGGTTTTTTATTCTTTAATGGAAGAGTACCAACAATTTTGTCCGTGTGTGCATAGTGTGCTGCCACTTTTTAACTTGAGTGCATTTAAGCTTCAATGAGAGGAGAAGCAAGCACAGCTATATGTGTCACCTAATCAGATCAGCCTGAGGAATAGGTGGGATAATAGAAGTGCACTGCAGACAGCCACTCCTTATCTATTATGTGAGTGCAATTATTTTCAGTGATTTCCCAGCACAGAAGACCCAACACATGTGGCCAAGACTCAGATGTGTACCTACATCTTAAGGACAAAGGACACTTGTTTGTTTACGGCAAGATTTTCATATTAGACACATAGGAGGACTGGTTTAAAAGAGGTGTGAAAGAAGCTATTTATGTCACATTGGAGAAACCAAGATTGAATAAAGTTGGAGGGGTGCAACATCTATTGTCGGCACTGGGACTCGCCCTCTGGTTTGGGACCCTCACCCAGTCCGACCTCTTCCATACCAATTCCACTATATCGTCAAGATACCATGTGATGAATTCTTATATTCAATGCCATTTTATTGATTAATGACATGTTTTTATTGATTTCTAATTGATTTTTAATTGATTTAAGGAGTTTTAACTATGTACATAGAAGTATTGCAATAGGTAGAACTTAATTTCATAAAAAACGCATTACCCTAAAAAAAAACGCATGAAAAACGCAACCAAATCGCAACATGGCGATAATTATATATTATTATTCCCGCCTGGATTGTTCAACCGGGACTTGTCATTTACCAAAGAATTGTTTAAAAAGGAGGAGGTTCAGGAGTGTCCACCATTACCACCGTTTTTTTTTACCTACACAAAATAAGGGCCAGAGATAATGTAATGACCAGTGTCACGCACAGGGAGGAAAACAGGGAAAGCCCTGCCTAAGGGAGAGGGAAAGGTGGTGACCCCTAACTCACCTTGCGGCTGGCACCTGACTGCCCTGACGTCCCTAGACGGGTTCCTCACCCGTGCGGCGATCACGTGCCTAAACCCTGGCTTTCCCTGAAATGAGCCCTAGATAGTGAATGGGCCGGTGGGATCGCTAGTCCTCACCACTGCACTAAGAGGGAAACACCAGGGAGAGGACAGACAAACACAGACAAACACAAACACCCAGGTGGACGACAACAACTGTCCACAAAGGTCCAACAGGGATCCGGAGGGTAGCGTTCTGAATCAACAGTCAGAGAACGCAGCAACACAGCTCCAGTGGGTCAGGATAGATGTCCAGGCAGGAAGCTCTATCTCTGGCAACCAGAGAAGTGTGAGAGAGGAATATAAGGAGGTTTGGGAGTGCTGGACAAGGAACAGCTGAGGAGAAGGAGCTACGGATCCCTGAGTGAGCCAAAAGGGTTTGCAAAGCAAACCCAGAAAGCTACCATAAGGAAAACAGCCCTATCTTAAATAGAGCTTGCAGCCAACCGCTGCGACTTCCTGACCCCGGGTATAACGGAGTCAGGCGTGGTTCTCGATACCCTCGTGACACTGGATGAATGAGAACCTTCAAAGATGGATTTTGTCAAGCTTATGGATTCTGGGGCTACAGAAAAGGGTATTGATCTTTCTTTGACCAGATGCTTATACCTTCCATTGTTGTCACTACCTGAACAACTTATTCTTACTTCTATAAATGGCTCAGGTTATTCCAGACTAAGCTGCTGTCACTCCAGGTAGGAATTCTTCATTTTGAAACAATTAAATTTTTGGTCCTTCATCATTCCCATGTTGCTGGGAGTACCATAGCCATCCGAGCATCAATGGGAGTTCTCTTTTTGAATATCATCCCACAGAAGCTCATAGATTCGAGTGAGCTGTAAAGTATTATCAATATACTTCTTCGTGGAGGGTGGGCAGGGTGATTTTGAACTCGTAGTTTCAAGTTTTTGAATGGTAAACTCTTATGGGTAAAAGGCATGCAGACTGAAGACATTAGAAAAGCTCCTTCTGGAGTGAGAACTATGTCACACAATTATTTGTGCACTTATTTTAAAATATTTCATGCAAAATGTGACCTTTTGTAAAAAGGTTTTATTCCTCCATTAGGTCAACATAAAACCTGCATTTTAAATTTTACAGAAGAATATTTTTTCATTACGGGCTTTTACTTTACTTAAGGAGCTGCTAATTCTCTTGTCTCACTCTTTTTCCCTAGAAGATATGGTAGGTTCAGCATGTGGTAAAAAAGATGTGGGATGTAGGCCTGTGTTCTTTCAAATAGCAGGACTAAAAATCACTCCATACAGAGCTGGTCTCTTTAAAGAGACTGTTGAGGAAGGGGTAAGACGTATGTATATATATATATATATATATATATATACAGTGGGATGCAAAAGTTTGGGCAACCTTGTTAATCGTCATGATTTTCCTGTATAAATCGTTGGTTGTTACCGTTGGTTGTTGATAAAAAATGTCAGTTGAATATATCATATAGGAGACACACACAGTGATATTTGAGAAGTGAAATGAAGTTTATTGGATTTACAGAAAGTGTGCTATACTTGTTTAAACAAAATTAGGCAGGTGCATAAATTTGGGCACCACAAAAAATAAATGAAATCAATATTTAGTAGATCCTCCTTTTGCAGAAATTACAGCCTCTAAACACTTCCTGTAGGTTCCAATGAGAGTCTGGATTCTGGTTGAAGCTATTTTGGACCATTCCTCTTTACAAAACATCTTTAGTTCATTCAAGTTTGATGGCTTCCGAGCATGGACAGCTCTCTTTAAGTCACAGCACAGATTTTCAATTCTATTCAGGTCTGGGAACTGAGATGGCCATTCCAGAACGTTGTACTTGTTCCTCTGCATAAATGCCTTAGTGGATTTTGAGCAGTGTTTAGGGTCGTTGTCTTGTTGAAAGATCCAGCCCCGGGTCAGCTTTAGCTTTGTCACTGATTCCTGGACATTGGTCTCCAGAATCTGCTGATACTGAGTGGAATCCATGCGTCCCTCAACTTTGACAAGATTCCCAGTCCCTGCACTGGCCACACAGCCCCACAGCATGATGGAACCACCACCATATTTTACTGTAGGTAGCAGGTGTTTTTCTTGGAATGCTGTGTTCTTTTTCTCCATGCATAACGCCCCTTGTTATGGCCAAATAACTCAATTTTAGTTTCATCAGTCCACAGCACCTTATTCCAAAATGAAGCTGGCTTGTCCAAATGTGCTTTAGCCCACCTCAAGCTGCACTTTTTGTGCTGTGGGCAGAGAAAAGGCTTCCTCTGCATCACTCTCGCATACAGCATCTCCTTGTGTAAAGTGCGCCGAATGGTTGAACGATGCACAGTGACTCCATCTGCAGCAAGATGATGTTGTAGGTCTTTGGTGCCGGTCTGTGGGTTGACTCTGACTGGTCTCACCATTCGTCGCTTCCGTCTATATGAGATTTTTCTTGGTCTGCCACTTCGAGCCTTAACTTGAACTGAGCCTGTGGTCTTCCATTTCCTCAATATGTTCCTAACTGTGGAAACAGACAGCTGAAATCTCTGAGACAGCTTTCTGTATCATTCCCCTAAACAATGATGGTGAACAAGCTTTGTCTTCAGGTCATTTGAGAGTTGTTTTGAGACCCCCATGTTGCTACTCTTCAGAGAAAATTAAAAGAGGAGGGAAACTTACAATTGACCCCCTTAAATACTCTTTCTCATAATTGGATTCACCTGTGTATGTAGGTCAGGGGTCACTGAGCTTACCAAGCCAATTTGAGTTCCAATAATTAGTTCTAAAGGTTTTGGAATCAATAAAATGACAACAGTGCCCAAACTTATGCACCTGCCTATTTTTGTTTAAACAATTATAGCACACTTTCTGTAAATCCAATAAACCTCATTTCACTTCTCAGATATCACTGTGTGTGTCTCCTATAAGATATATTTAACTGACATTTTTTATCGTAACAACCAACGATTTATACAGGAAAATCATGGAGATTAACAAGGTTGCCCAAACTTTCGCATCCCACTGTATACTTAAATGCCCCCCCCATAGGGACAGCGTTTAGATCCAGGAGGTGGGGCGGTTTTTGTTTCCTAACCAACCCCCTCCTAAATGCCAGTTCCTGCAGTGGGGTGGATATGTCTCCAGGTGGCTGGTGACTTCAAAGGCTAATGGATCAATAGATCTGAGGCCTTTTGTTGAGTTTATCAGCCTAGTTACTATGCTCTGCCCCACCTTGTGTTTGTGACATGGCTGGGTGTGTGGTGCTGCTAGCCTCAAGGGGCCAACTGGCAGTCCGGAGTGCAGGCATACGTCACAGTCACACTATGTTGTCACATCCCTGAGGAGGGGGGAGGTGGGCTGTTTCTGAGGCTGATATAGGAGCCCCAAGCTAGGAAGAGGGTCGGTTGGAACTGGACTACACACAGGGACACATGGAAACAGCTCCTTGAAGGAAGAGAGGCCGATATGCCCCTGGAGATGGCTGAGTATACCTTGGCATGGCATTGTATCTCTGCCTTGCAGTGCCAACCACATTTACCCCTTCCCTGCCCAGCAGCATCACACTCCCCATTCCTGCATATACCCCTACCTTGCCAACCCTGTTCCCCTGCTCCGCCCTGCTGTACCCCTGACTGTATTTCTGTGTCTGTGGCCTGCATTCACCCCTGCAGTGCCACAGTTAACCCTCGTTGTTCCCTTAGGGATAGGATTAGAACCAGGTGGGGTGGGCTGCTAATATATGTGTGTGTGTACTGTATTAGATAGCTTTGTGGGTGGAATTTGGGAACCGTGTAGTGCAGTTTAGTGCTGTATTTATAGTACTGTATTGTTAGTGTATTGCGTGCGTAGTGTACTGTAGGTATTAATAAATATCTTGTTTTATTTGTAACTATCTGTGTAACGTGTGGTTATTAGCGATAGTTAGTTCAGTAAGGCGCATGCAGCTAGTTTAGTGATTAGCGTAAGGCAAAGTATAGTGAAAGTATTGTGTTCTTTATTTAAAGGTATAAATAGGTGGAGTCATCGGTAGACGGCTCCTCCTATTTATGAATATCAATTATCGATATTTGCATAAATATTGGTGATTAATATTCCCCCTTTACAGAGACCAAGCACACTGCCTAACTGATAAAGGGCTACTTAGCACCAGAGGCCCCAAACCACTAGCCTGGGATTAACTTGAATGAGAGGCTACTGTACATGAAGCAATGGAGCTGTAAACATTGAATGCCTGTTACTACTAGGGAAGCAATTGAATAACATGTACTGTATAATGTATCGTTACTTATTCTACTCTTCCTCTACCATAGAGAACACCACTCAACTAACTTTGTAGGTCCTATAGGCTTTGAATGGAATGGATTGCACATTCATGACTGCTGCCCTATTCAGATGGTGGACCTTAGACCTCCATTCTTGTGACCAGTGAGGATCACAGTGGTGGAGCTCCCAGTGATCAGACTTATCACCTATCCTCTGATACATGTTGATTCTGGGACAATTAATTTAAACTGTATTGACACAGAAATTGTATTAGAGGGTTAGATACCTTCCTATTATACAACAAACAAGAATTATTTCCATATAAATGGGAAAGCGTTTTTGATGAATCCTTTCAATATTCACATGTATTATACTGTATGTAACCACAGTTACTAAGCAGAAGGATGAAGGAGCTTTGCATTTTTGGCTGGAGATGTTCTTAAAAAAAACATGAAGATCATCAATAAGCAATGCTGCTTTTAAGTAGATATTGTTCAATTTCAGACATTGCAGTGGGTGATAACTACTGGTTCTTTAATATTCATATACTTTTCACTTCTGTAGAAAGGCAAGTCAGTCTCATTGGATATAAATGGCCCATCTCATGTAGCAGCAGTGGCTCTTGTTATCAATTTTTGTCACAAATTACTGGTTTCCAAGCCAATGTGATTAAAGATGAGCATATTTCATATTTTGAAATTCATTCACACTTCGTTTGTTGGTAAAAGGTGAATTGCGTTATGGACTCCATTACCACCTTTATAGGCATTCCGTTATTCATTCCGTGATAATAGAAAACTATGGGCTGCAAAACGGATCCGTCCCGTTTCCATTATGCAGGGGAGACCAGAGGAAAAACCCGGAGAGACAGTGAGCCCTGTTCTTCACAGAGCCCCTGGTGGTGGGGATGAACTGGGCCATGGGCTCACTTGTCACCCCACCCAGGAAGGTCCCGGTATACTTGGCCCCTACCTACGGTGAACCACACTGGTGAAACCACCAGCGGAACAGGCAACAGAACTGGAACCAAAAAAAACACAGGACATAGATCAAACAACAAGACAAACAGGAACCAGCACAGAAGCAGATGCCTGGACCCCATGGATGGAAGTATGGCGGTCTCAGGCAGAGCTGCACACAGACTAGAGAGCTTCCCTCCGGAGAACCCAGGAGCCTTCTCAAGAAAGCAGGACATACAAAGGACAGGAACAAAAGCAGTAAGGCAAGCAAGACAAGAAACAGACTGGGTCAGAAGCAGTAGGCACTGCCAGGCTGGACATGGAACAGACAGGATCAGAAGCAGTAGGCACTGCCAGGCTGGACATGAACTATACCAGGTGACACCACACAAAAGGGCAGATGGCAAAACCCACTGGGTCAGCAGCAAGGGGCTAGACCCAGTAAGGCAGAAGATAGACTGACCCTCCTGGAAGAGCAGTAAGGTGCTACACCCAGCAAGACATAAGATAGACTGACCACAAGCCCCACAGCTCACAGATAGATATAGCTGCATAAGGAGGGCACCTGATAAGCCACACCTAGGAACAGACCAGAGGAAGTTAACCCCATCAGAACCAGGAGTACCAGAACCATAGAAGAAACGATACAGGCCACAGTTCACAAACAAGGCCGCAGCCAGCACGCATCGCAGAACCAGCATACATGGGAACACCCACATCCAGTACACAAAGTGCATGCAGCCAGCCAGCACGGCACCGGTGACACAAACCACAGAGATGCAGACACGGAAGCCACAAACACAGGCCACAGTCCCAAGCAACCAGCATACACAGGTGACAGCCTGCAGGCACCCTACATGGCAACAGTGCCAAGAACTGCACAGAGATGCAAACAAGGAGAGTACACACATTCTCGGGCATAGTACACACGAGACACTGCAGCCAGCACGTAGCCCCAAGCAACCAGCATACACAGGAGACAGCCTGCAGCCAGTACGCGAGAGCTCTCCTCTCAGCTGGCCAGTGGAAGTTTTTGGGGATGTATTTCGTGCTGCTGGCGGCAGTATTTTCTGATGGACTGTAGTATTTGTCTTTGTTGGGGTAGTATAATGTGCCACAATATGGTATTACTGGCCCTACATTCCATCAATTTGGACCAGACTACAAAACGGGGCCATTTTTAGTATTTTTTCCAGGGCCACTTTAAGTTCCAAGTCTGCCCCTGCAATATACAGCAAATTTTTGAAGGCCCCTTTCCCAGAAACTTCTTCACAACCCCCTCCTTCCATGCAACTCCCACTCCTGTGGCTAGTCAAGATCGCTCTCTTAGACCAGCTGCTCCGTCCATTTTCTACTGCATCACTCTATATAATGTAGGGTTGCCACCCGTACAGAAATGACCCGGAAAGTCCAGGTTTGAAATCCTGTGCCCGGGTACAAGCCTTTCTCAGACCCGGGCACAGGATCAGCTATGAATTATGGCGGCAGGTGCAGGGCACAGGGAGATGAGCGCTTCCATTGTGGAAGCGCTCATCTCCATAGTCATCTGTATCGTCGTCCTTTAGGACAGCGATACAGACAGCTGTGCTGCGGCAGGGGAGGGAGAGGCGTCTCCCTCCCCTGTTCCTCTGATAGGCTGCGGGTCTTGTGCATCGTTAGAGGTAAGTAAAAGTTGTTTTTTTTAGAGAAGAGAGGCACCTGAAATTGGCACATATGGGGGAAGGGGTGGAAAGAGGCACCTTATACTGGCACATATTGGAGAGGAGGAGAAATGAGGCACTTAAAACTGGCACATATGGGGGAAGGGGGGGGAGAGGCACCTTATACTGGCACATATTTGAGGGGAGGAGAAAAGAGGCACTTGAAATTGGCACATATAGGGGAAGGGGTGGAAAGAGGCACCTTATATTGGCACATATTGGGGGGGGGGATGAGGCACTTAAAACTGACACATATGGGGGAAGGAGGGGAAGAGGCACCTTATACTGGCACATATTGGGGGGGGAGAATGAGGCACTTGAAACTGCCACATATGGGGGGAGGGTGGGGGAAGAGGCACCTTATACTGCCACATATTGGGGGAGAGAAATGAGGCACTTGATACTGGCACATATAAGGGAAGGGGGGGGAAGAGGCACTTTATACTGGCACATATTGGGGGGGAGAGAAATGAGGCACTTGATACTGGCACATATAAGGGAAGGGGGGGAAGAGGCACCTTATACTGGCACATATTGGGGGTGAGGAAAGAGGCATCTATGGAGGGCGCTTCTTACTGGCACATTATTTGGGGGCTTCTACTGAGTCCACAAAGAAGGGGTATTTTATATGGGGGGGTCTGCATTGTACTAGTATTATCAGGGGATTTATCTGTTTCTGCAGCATAGTATTGCAAACTGCAGAGACGAAAAATGGCGACAAAATGGTAGTCTGGTCTGAAGGTCCGAAAGGAGAAGATGAGGAAAGAGAACATCTACATCATCAAGTAGATGTCACTGGATGTAAGAGGTATGGGGCGCTGTATTTCTGTAGGGATGGGATCAGGGGCGTAACGATCGCGGTGCGACCGGGGGTGGAGGCAGAATATGGGCGTGGATGGAGGCGGGACATGGGCGTGGCTGGAGTTGGGACATGGGCGTGGCTGGAGTTGGGACATGGGTGGGGCCTGGAAGGGGGCCCTTCCTCCCTTCTGTTCGGGTTTGGCTTGAAGAAAAGGTGGCAACCCTAATATAATGTCATTGTATAATACTGACAATAAAATCTTATAGTCCGCCTCCTGGGTGGGCCCCTTGTGACTTTGGGCCCCAAAGTAGCTGCCTCCCCTATAACTACGCCCCTGACAATAAACTTGAATTTGGGTTGGGGCTACACAGTGACATGTGTTGCGTGACATTGCATCTAATGATTATCAATGGTGTCACAATACGACACACGACTTGCCATGACTGGGACATGACAATCGCAGAAAGTCTAACGCTGTTGGATTTTTGGTTGCAGATTACAAGTCGCATGCAACTTTGCCATCATAGGCCACAATGCAAGCTGCATTTCTGGGATTTGGCTGTGTTTTAACAGTCAAATCACAGATCTTAAACCGTCAGGAGACAAGTTGCAGACAAAATGTTGTTTGTCACATGACTTGCTGTACCATGACATTTCACCGTCTAGCTTGAGCCTTAAACAAGTCAGTTGTCTCCCTCATCTGCCCCACATCATAGCCATGATATTTTCAGGCAAGAGAGCCCTTCAGTTCTTCACTGAAATGCCAAGTGGTAATTTAAAATTTGGCCATTAGGTCATCTATTTGGTGTTTTGCGAAAAACGCTACAGTATGAAATCTTATATATAGGAATTGTGGCTAGCATATTGATCTAATGAGAGCCTTGCTAGGATTCTAGGGTTCTCAGGAGAGCCATTCTAAATGGACTTTAACTAATACTTGTCCAAACTGAGAGTGTATGGTGGAGTCGGAAGAGATAGCTGTTGGACAAATGAGTGGTCTGCCAGCAGCTACTGAAGATGTATGGCACCTTTATGATAGAGGCTCAAGCAATTTGGAACAGAGCAAGGCATTCAAATAAAAACAATGATAATGGTAATGAAACAGAGCGATTATTGTACCAAGGAAGCAGGGGAATTAACTGCTATGGGGCCGAACTCAGGAAGAGCCCAGGAGGAGGACAAATGGATTTATTTTCAGGTTCTAGGGAGTGGAGAGTATGGTGCTCCTAGTCCTAGTACTGATATGTGTTCTTCTCCAGGAGCTGCACTAATTCCTGGCAGCATACATGCGATGTCAGGTCACAGTGTAGTACTTGCCTAGACACGGTGCTGCATGAAGAGCGGAGGCTCCAGCGGGAGGTATTTTTTTGGGTCCTGTGTAAGGTCTGCATTAAGTGGACTGAGGGGGAAAGCAGTCAGTTCTACATTACGCCACTGAATTTCTATATATGTGATAAGAAAGTTTTACAGTAGACTTTGCAGCAATGATGTGATATAAGAGCTCTCTAGATTCCTGCAAGCATTTTATGATTTTGAGGGCTCATGCACACGAACACATTTTCTTTCCATGTCTGTTCCGGTTTTTTTTGCGGACCGTATATCCACATTTCCGTTCCGCAAAAAAATAGAACATGTCCTATTATTGTCCGCATTACGGACAAGGATAATACTGTTCTATGAAGGGCCAGCTGTTCCGTTCCTCAAAATATGCAATTCACGCGGATGTCATCCGTATTTTTTGCGGATATTTTTTTTTGTAGACGCCAAAATAAATACGGTCGTGTGATGAGGCCTTAATGCTTTTCTTCCATCCTATTCAGTGCCTTTTGGGGATTGGCTTTGAGGTTTGGCTTTAGGGTGATGCGAGCCTGACAGTAATAAGAGGTCACAGGAATGCCACACAGCATGCTATGGAACAAATAAAAAAAAGCTTAATTTTACCTACTTTACTGTGTAGCGATTAAATCTAATTAAATCCTTTCATATTCACAGTTATTCATGTCTGTTCTTATTTCATAACATAGTTAATACTTATAGTTTTATATATTCCTTTATTTGAGAAGGGGTAGCATGCGCTCAGTGTGTAGCTTTACACACATTTAAACATGCATCAAGGATAACAGCAGGGCAGCACAAACTCGCTATTCTCTTTCATACTGTATTTTCTATCATGATCGCTAATGTATTATTAAGGTAAAGTAACATTCTAGCCTGTTCCAGTTTATGGGTTTGGTTGGAAGGTAGCAACAAAACATGCAAAGGAGGATATCCCAGGGTTAGGGTACCCATACACATTAGTCTAAAGTTGATTAAAATGGATGATTATAACAAGTCCCACCTCTGGTGTGCTCAAATTTCAGCCACAGTTATTTTTCATGCAGTGAAATTTAAAAGTCTACAATCATTTTAGCCAACAGATGATACAGTCATTATCTAATAAGTCGGCTGTGTTTAGATTGTTCCTAATTCACGAGCGATCCTTCTGTGAAAGAACACTCCTAGAAAGGTTATTCATCCTTCACCTGGTGTCCAGTTTAAACAGCTGTAACAGCCAATATGGACTAATTTGTATTACTATGTTGGTGTAACAATCGTTCCCCAGACAAACATTTGATTATCTTACTAGCAATAATGGTTTTCCTGTTGTCTAATTTTCTCCTGTTTATTAACATTGTGGGCTGTTGCTGTGCAATGCCTTGCACTTGAGTCTGGGTCAGGTGATCACCTTGCTCAGACTGGTTTATTAAGGGAGGAGTTTTTGATTGGTTACCCTTCCTTTAAATGTTTTGTTGCTGGGTATAGCAAGAGCTCTGTTCATTGGCATCCAAAATCCTTTTATTCCTAGCATACTGCTGTAGTCTATATGAGTGGTGTCAGTGTAGCTTGGGATCTGTAGTCTTTCTTCCTTTCATTGCTGACAGCACTCAGGTGTGTAGCTGTCCTATGAAGATTTTGATTTGTCTCAGACTGTCTTGTGTTTATAATGCAGATTAGGGTCAGGTTCTGTTTGTGTGCTTATTTCTGTTCACCGTCATTCAACCTGTATCACCATTCCCCATCTGCTCTATTGCCAGACTATTAGCTACTTTATCTGTTTGACATCAGCATTCAGTTCCTGTCAACTAAGTTTACTTCTCTGTACTTGTTGTCTGCCTCTCAGTTGTTGTCCAGTTTGTCCCTACTGTAAGTCCTGGGGGTATCAGAGTACTGGGAGCCACAGTTAGTACCTTAGAAAGGCGAATGCCATAGGAGAAGTCCAGTTCTGCAGTCTTGTTAACAACTGATGTCATTACAGATTTAACCATGAACTTACTTCTAACTAATGTGTATGGCCACTATAAAGGCTGAACTGACTGAACAAGCACGTATTGCAAATGAATCGATCATTCCAAATAATTCCCAATTGCATGTAGCAATCATCCCCCATGTAGGAGAATGAGCAATTGCTACTGCAATTGGTACTATCCCTGCTACAGCTAATATTTCCTAGCACCATCCCGATTCATTCCCTCTTATGATAATAGGTTCAACAGAGGACAACATGTATCACAACTAGTCGTGTTCTCTAGGTCCATTCATCTTTTAAACTGGGAACACTAATTATTCTTGTGGTTGTTATACTGGCAGTCTGTACCTGCTGTTGTCTTTCCTCTCCCATCGGGCAGGGCAACTGGAACAGTCACTTGTCTAGCAGCTCTGGCATGATGGCAAGCCATGCCCACTATCCTCTCCGTCCTCCCGGCAGGCCAGGCCACTAGAGCACACAGTAATCTGTCTGTTAGACATCTTCCAGCCTCTTCTTCTGGCCTGCAACCCCTAGGGTGCATGCTTGTGCTCTACTTGTTCTTAAAAAGGCCAGCTTATGTGGCCTAATCTGTTCCAAGTCAATGGCTGCTGTTATAAGGCACCTTCCCCTATGGGTGCCTGAGTAATTGGTTCTCCAGCTTGCTACATACTATTTCCTGTGGTTGACATCTGCCTGTTTACCAGGTTTGACTCCCTGACCTGACATCTGTCTGATTCCTGTATTGACCCTAAGCTGCTTGCCCTGACTTATTGCCAGTATAAAGGATTATACACTCTGCCTGCCCAACTTCGGCCTGTCCCCTTGGTATCAGTCACCAGTGTCTCTTGATACCCCTGGGTCAGCTGTCACTGAACAGCAACTATTTCATGAGGTAGAGGCCTAGTGGTTCCCCTGCAGTGTAGTCCAGATCCCTTTACAGGGGTTAATGGATAAAGACCAGGAAGACCACTTAGATAATGCCTTTAAAAGTAGCTTCATGCCAAATCTTTCCTGTGACATATTGGGTCCAACTTCATAGCCACTTCATGACAATAATCCCCATATTGTTAGGGTGCTATGGTACAACAAACTTAACAGGTACAGCTACCAATAGGTGGAAGCGCCTCTTCGGGGTGGCTAATCAACCTTTTCAGAATAGGGACAGCCTTTAGAATTACAATTACTTATACCATTGTGGATATTACTCAATGTCACTTTTTGATGAAACTTTACTGAGGTGCATTTTGTTAAAAATCTACAGCCATCAGACGAATGGAACAGAATGGACTTCTTGAAGGAAAAAAGAAAGTTTTTTTGCCCCTGAACCTTTCTTTCATCAGACGGAGGCAGTGCCCCCTTATCTTTCGATGAGATTTTTTACATGGAACAGATTTTTAGCATATTTTTAGTACAGACCAATTATAGTGCATAGACTCACAAAAGTAGTCCTGGTAAAGGTTTCTATTGTCATTGTCTATATACAGTCCACAAATACATAATAAAAGATGAGCAGCTGATACTCTGGCACATAAGTGGTGAATTATTCATAAACGTTATAATCTTTAGGAAAGCGTACAAGCATAATAGACATGGATGCTATGTTTTTCAGCATAAAACTAACAGTCCAAATGTCTCTTGGCTTCTTCACAAATGTATTTCATTCCCTCTGAAAGCAATAGTGACTCTGTAAGCCAACACCATTTTTAGATATCTCTCACTGGATGATTTTTGCTGCATCTGCTTCATTTGTCATGTGGCCTTTATCTGCTTTACATTCATACTCTTGTCTCATTATAAAAGTGGGGGCATTTTTTATACTAAGTATACTACATACCAAGTAAAGTCACATGTAAAAAAAAAAGTGTGTCCTGCAGCTTTAAAGAATTAGAAAATGGCAAATGCTGCAAACCTTTCATTGATTACTTCATAACGCTCTCTTCAATGACAATTGAAGTAATTTGTATCTGCGGCTGGTGAGTCATGACTATGGTATATGGCTCTAAACATGTAGATCAATATATGTGGCTTGGGAATATTAGATAAATGTTGCTTTTGTTTCTACTGCAGATGGCTGTGACAGAACCAACTGGCAAAAGGAATAAGAAGGAACTGTTTTGGTGCCAAGAGACTAAGGTTGACATGTGCAACTAATGGATAAGCAAATGCAAAGGGATTTCTGCTGTTTTGGCAAACCTCATAGACATAGTAATTTGGCCATGCTCTAAATCCTAAAACAGTATTCTTGTTTTAATTTTTACAATTGAATCAGAGTGAGCATTCTGTAAAAGTTTAATCTCCACCCATACAAAACTGTACAACACTGCTAGGTTATTGTAAAAATGTCTTCCATTCAATAATATGTAGTTTTAGCTCAAAATGTTTCATTTTTACAAGGGTTAGTTAACAGGAGAAAAAGTACCCCAAAAATTGTTACGCCATTTCTCCCTCATACAGCAATATATATGGTTGTAACCTGTTGTTTGGGCACACAGCAGGGCTCAGATGGGAAGGAACATTTGGCTTTTAAAACCCAGATTTTACTGGAATAGGTTTGGGTGTCATGTTGAACTTGCAGCACCCCTAAGGTACCAGTACAGTGGAATCCTCAATAAGTAATTGCATTTTTTGAAACTACACCCCCAAGAATTCAGCTAGGGATGCAATGTGTCACACATTTACCTGTCTACGCTTCCACTCGGTGGTGACGCATTGTTACTATGGCAACCAGACCCGCTGACAGTGAGGTTACTCAACCTATCAAGGAGCCAGGAAGCCAGAGCAATCAAGCTCTGTGCCAGTGTGCTTCCTGAGGTGGCCACAGATCACTGTGATTGCTATTCTTTGCCTCCCTAGCTAGCTGTGTGTTTGTTCTGGATTTCTGACTATTTGCCAGTTTCTTTGACTTTGGCTCTAATGTGATTTCCCCGGGCCCAGTTGCTCATGGGGGCCCAAGGCAGCTGCTTCTTGAGCCCCGCTGGCCAGCGGCGTAGCGTGGAGGGGGGCGTTGCCTCGGTGCAAAATTCCAGGGGGCGCTAGCAGGGCCGCACCGCCAATTAGGCAAAGGGCATCTATGGGGGCTCCTGTTGCTGGCACATGATTGGGGGGCATCTATGGTGGCACTTGTTACTGGCACATGATTGGGGGGCATCTATGGGGGCACTTGTTACTGGCACATGATTGGGGGGGCATCTATGGGGGCACTTGTTATTGGCACATGATTGGGGGGCATCTATGGGGGCACTTGTTACTGGAACATTATTAGGGGGCAACTATGGGGGCACATCTTGCACATTATTGGGGGGCACTGTGGGGGCATTTCTTAATGGCACATTATTGGTGGCACTTTTTACTGGCACATTATTGGGAGAACTAAGGAGGCATCTACTGAGGCCACAAAGAAGGGGTATTTTATATGAGGGAAGGGGGAGAGGAACACTATGGGGGCTTCTACTGAGGCCACAAAGAAGGGGTATTTTATATGGGGGGCTCTGTATAAGGGAATTTTATACTGGGGAACATTATGGTGGGTACTATGGGGAAGTGGAGAGAGGAGTACTATGGGCTAATCTATGGGGGCACTTAGAAGGGGTATTTTATACTTGCAAATTATGGAGAACACTGAGGGCATCTACTGGGGCACTATATATGGGGCATTTTTTACTGGTACATTATGGGGGCAGTAGAAAGAAGGGGGAGAGGAGCACTATGGGTGCATTTACTGGGGGCACTATATAGGGGCATTTTATACTGGCACGTTATGGGGGCACTATGGGGACATTAGCTCAACTGGGGGCATTAAAAGTGGGTATTTTTTGCACTGGCACATTATTAGGAGAATTATTATCAGGGGGTTTATCTGTTTCTGCAGTATAGTATTGGGGAGCACAGCGGCACAGTATTGGGGGTGGTAGGATGATGAAAAAGTAGTAAACTAATATTTTGTTTGTCAAACTGCAGAGACGAGAAATGGCTGAAAAATGGGGGTCTGGTCTGAAAGGAGAAGATGAGGAAAGAGAACATCTACATCAAAGAGACGTCACTGGATGTAAGAGGTATGTGGTGCTGTATTACCCTGTATGTAAGGGTGGATAGAGGGGTTAGTAGTACAGTACTATCTGCACATTGTACTTTTGTGCTGATTCTTTTTTTCTTCTCTATATTAAGGGACACTATAGTCACCAGAACCACAACAGCTAAACGTAGTAGTTCTGGTGTCTATAGCATGTCTCTGCAAGCTTTTTAATGTAAACACTGCCTTTTCAGAAAACAAGGAACACCTCTAGTGGCCACTCATCATTATTAAAGCTTACTACTCTACGAGGTGTGTGGATTGTTTTGTGTGTGTGTCTTGGTGGAGGGCGTGATTGCATGCTAGAGTATGGGAAGCCGGGATCCAGGGGGCCCAAGTAAATTCTTGCCCAGGGTCCAATCAATATTAAAGATGGCCCTGCATGCAGTATATATGGTAACTTTATTCTGCAGATTGATACAAATATATATATTTTTTGCATCTTCACATCTAAGGCTACTTTCACCCTAGCGTTCGGGGCTCCGCTTGTGAGTTCCGTTCAAAGGCTCTCACAAGCGGCCCGAACGCTTCAGTCCAGCCCTAATGCATTCTGAGTGGATGCGGATCCGCTCAGAATGCATCAGTCTGGCACCGTTTGTCCTCCGCTCCGCTCAGCAGGCAGACACCTGAACGCTGCTTGCAGCGTTCAGATGTCCGCCTGGCCGTGCGGAGGCAAACGGATCCGTCCAGACTTACAATGTAAGTCAATGGGGACAGATCCGTTTGAATATGACACACTATGGCTCAATTTTCTAACGGATCCGTCCCCTATTGACTTTCAATGCAAAGTCTGGACGGATCCGTCTGAGGCTACTTTGACACTTAGAATCTTTTTTACAATATAATGCAGACGGATCCGTTCTGAACGGATCCACCGTCTGCACTATATGAGCAGATCCGTCTCAGACGGATCCTCTCTGAACGCAAGTGTGAAAGTAGCCTAAGACTCATAACTCTTATTTTTCCTCCAGTGTATCTGACGGAACCCTGTAACCCTGCTCCATCAGGATCATGCAATTGCGTTATGGGTGCCAGATGGGGGATAGAGTGAGATCGCTCCATCTTTAAACTCCTTAGCTACAGCATTTGCTAAAGACCGCAGCATCTATGGGTTACATAGCCAGTAATGGTGCTGGCACTGATTTCAGCTGTTGCAGCAGGGTGTATGTTACTGAAATGCTGTAAATGTTTGGCATGGTGCATTAATGTTCAGCTCACCACGCCATACGTTTACAGCATAGAGTGGGAAGGGGCTACAGGAGTTGTCGCAAATGTTTCAGAATATTCTCAAAATGACAACCTCAGATTGACTTCTAGAATTTTATGGGGTAACAGAACAATAATCCATGATCAAGAGAACACTTCTATAGACTGAGAGCTTGTAATACAAATAAGTCTACCCTATGGTCAGTGAAAGTCAAATAAACTATCTGCAGAACAATCATGGGAGCTAATGTAAGACCATGCTGACCTCTTGTGGTGGATTGCAAAAATGCAATACCCAAAATAACAAGTGTGTTTTCTGGGTTCATTACATAAAAATAAAAAAATTGATTTCTTTATCATCATCTGCAGCAACAATCAGTTTTGGTTCCAATCTGATCTAGGACAGAACATAATAAAAAGCAATAAGTAAACAAACACTGAATAGAACAGACCTAAACCTCACTATAAAATCATCAACTCCGATCAACACATTCCATTTTTGTTCTGCTGCCTTTAAAGGGAACCTGTCATCACAACTAGCTACATGTAGTATTGTCAGGCAGGCTGATTGGATCCCTTTCTTGCTTCTGTGTAAAAATTTAGCATTTTGGAAAAACACAGTATCAGTGTAATGCCAGCGCTGTCAGGCAGGAGTCTGATATAGTCATGATATGCAGGCTTCCCTGCCTGGCAGCCTTTGATTAACACTATTATCTCTATATAGTAATTAGGGAGAAAGCTGTCAATCAGCGGCATGAAGGATGTGGGGGCCTTTATGAATAACTCAGACTCCTGTCTGACAGTGAGTGAATTATGCTCAGTCTGTATGGATGGGCAGTATTTTCCTTTTTGAATGTGTTTTTTGCCTTCTTGTTTTTAACTGACAATTGCCTATCTTATTGATGTTCGTCTCTTCTTCTGTCCCTAATGTACAGCTCAACATCTGAAGATGTCTGTGCTAACTATGCCACAGTATTTAGAGGAATTGTCCTTAGAAAAACGGGTGTTTTTTTTAGGGGTGCACCGAAATGAAAATTCTGGTCCGAAACCGAAACCGAAAATTCAGGATGCCCTTGACCGAAAACCGAAACCGAAAAATGCCTTTTTGCCCAAATACTTTTAAAATACTTTTTTTAAGTAAAAAAAAAGGAAAGTGAATTAAAATATAAAGTTAAACAGATACATAGATATTATACACACAATGCCACCCAAAGGCGTTATTTAAAAAAAAAATGTCACTCTCCCCCTCCCTCCTTTGTCACTCTCTTCCCCCCTCCCTCCCTTGTCACTCTCATTTCCCCCCCTCCCTTGTCACTCTCATTCTACCCCCCCTTGTTACTCTCATTCTACCCCCTCCCTTGTCACTCTCATTCTACCCCCCCTTGTCACTCTCATTCTACTCCCCCCCTCCCTTGTCACTCTCATTTTACACCCCCCCCTTGTCACTCTCATTTTACACCCCCCCTCCCCCTCCGTTGTCACCTCTAGTGTAGCCTGTGTAGCGTGGCCGAGCTCTGTTCGGTCCGCGGTACAGGAGCATTTGTTTCTTGTACCCGGCCAGACTGAAAGGAAGTGCACACTAAGTGAGCACTTCCTGTCAGTCCGGCCGGGTACAGGAAACAAAAGCTCCTGTACCGCGGAACGAACAGAGCTCGGCCACGCTACACTAACAGCAGTAGCACAGAGCAGACAGAGCAGACACAGCAGGCTGCGCAGCACTGAGCCGGAGATTCTTGGCAAGCGTTTAGGAGGCACAGCATGAGGGGCGCCGCCGGCCGGCCGCCCGAACTTATATAACCCATATTTTCTGCCGATATGTACCAATATCGGCCGAAATGGATTAGGCCCATTTTCGGCCGCCGGAATTTCGGTGCACCCCTATTTTTTTTTTTTATTTCTCCTGGCTTAAAAGCCAATTAACACATTTAAGGAGGGATCTGCTACTTATAGCTTTAAAATATTTTTCTATGAGTAAAAAGACTTCAGATTCTGGGCAAGAGAGATCTAACTATACCAAAATAGTGAATTCAAAGTTATGACCCAAAGTTAGACAATAATTTTCTATTCAGGAAAGAGAATGGGGCAAATTTATTAATGCTGTCTAAAATTAAGACAGTGTAAACTTAACTAGACAGTCTTAAACTGTGCCAGATTTATCACAGTGGCTGATGCTGGATGATAAATCTGGCACATCTATAGGATTGTCTAGTTTAGGTTTACACCACCTATTTGTTGTCGTAAGGTCCATTTACACAGCTCAATTAAGCAGACGATTGTCGGGAAGGAAGGGTTCCTTCCTGGCAATCGCCTGCTCATCAGTGAAGGAGACCGCTGCATTTACATGCAGCCATACGCACGTCCCCATAAAGAAATATTGTTTGCTGGCAAGATTGCGTTTAGACAGCATGGTCTGCTGCTGGTAAATGATGAACGAGCAGTCACCTTTACACCAGCAGATAATCGCTAATGAGCGTTCCAGTGATTATCTGGCCTATTCTTAGCCAATGTAAAGGGGCCTTCAGTTTACTTAAAAAAATGGGCCAATTTTTGGCGCACGGTGTTGCATTTTAAACAACACCCCTTTCTGGTAAGCTTCAGTCATGGCCAAAATGCTACAATGGCATTTCACTTGTTGCCATTCTACCGTGTGTGCCAGAGTTGGCAGCTTGTGGGTTTAAATTGAGGCCATTATGTTCAATGGAGGTTCATATTGCCACTGCTTCCTGTATCCTGATGTGGGTTCTTGTGGGTATGAATTCTGCCATTTGCTTGTATCTCTGCTCTAGGCCATGTGATCAATGTACAATGACATCACATGTCCTAGGTAGAGGCCACAGCACTCAGTGCCGGCGTCTTCTAACAGCAGATCGGTAGGGTCCAACACCTGGGATCCCCAACGATATGATATTGATGACCTAACCTGAGGATAGGTCATCAATATTATCAGATAACCCTTTTAAATCTGCTATATAAGTTCCGAGTTCTGTGTCAGTCTGTAGATGTCTCGGGTGCTGTGACCTGTCCTGCTTGTGCAATTTGATAAATATAAAATATATGGAGTCTGTCTGTGCCCTGTGTTGGAGTTTATATCTCAAGTTTTTGTCTGAATTTGACCTAGTGTTGTATGCCATTATCCTATGTCTGTGCTATGCATTTTGCTTGACCTTGCTTTGGATTGTATGCGCTCTGTTAAAGTCTGTATGGAGTTTTCTATCTCTGTGTATGCTGGCTTTTGTCCGTATTTCTGTAACTGCTGTGTCTAAACTCTGTCCTAGTATTCTGTACCTGTTCTTGCTAAGTTTTTGCTCATGTATCTGCTATGTCTGAACTGTGTCCGAGTTCCAGAAGTCCACTCCAGTAGTCTGTATGTTTGGCTTATTTAGTCTGCCTGCATGGATTCCTGATCTGTTCGTTTGCCAGTGTTCCATGTATTGTGCCATGCCTGTGTCTCTGGTGTTTTTACCAGTGCTGCTGACCTCAGTAGGTCAAGCTGCCAAGTATACCGGGACCATCGCAAGAGATAGCGGTCTGGTTGCTAGCTCACAGTGAAGTCCATCCTCATACAGTGGTTAAAGGATGAATACCGGCAAGGCGTCAGAACAACATCTTTAGTGTTTGGCCCAATGTCAAACCAGTTACTTGGCACAGACGTTCCACAGCCATTGTACATACGCAAGTCTATAACACAAAACGTTTTGAGACTGACAGAAAATTTAGTTTCCACAAAGTTTGCCTTCATTTTCAAGACTTCTGCAATTCACTCTGGCATGCTGGAGACCGTGGAGAGCAGCTTCTGGGCCAAATGCTGACTGATAACTGATTTTTGTCTGTCATCTGTGATTTTTGTTTGTCCAGATGCTTTTTGAGAATTGATCACAGATTCTCAATGGGATTAAGATCTGTGGAGTTTCCTGACCATGGACCCAAAATTATGTTTTGTTCACCGAGCCACTTAGTTATCACTTTTGCCTTGTGACATGGTGTTTCATCATGCTGGAAAAGGCATTGCTTATAACCATATTGCTCCTGGAACATTGTGAGAAGTTGGTCTTGTAGGATGTTTTGATACCATTTTTATTTATGGTGGTATTTTTAGGCAAAATTGAGAGTGTTCCCACTCCCTTGGCTAAAAAGCAACCCCACCGTTCTTCTCCAATCATTTATCCAGATGTCCCAAATAGGCTGAAGGTAGCTTCATCAGAGAAAATAACTTTGGAGTCCAATCCCTGTATTTTCTGCCAGAATGTCAGTCTGTCCGTGCAGTTCTACTTAGGAGGGAATTGGCTTCTTTGTTGGCCTTCTTGATTCCAGGCCATCCTCCAAAAGCCTTCACTTGTGTGTGCCAGCAGTAAAGCATGCTGAGATATATGTGGGCTTGCTTCTCAATATTGCAATGTTCCAGCAGTCTTCCAACATTTTGCTACTGAAATGTTTTGTTTTCTTACCACTGCATCCTGGTCTTCTACAAGGATTTGCTTTCTTACCAGCAACAAGGGCAAACACACACTCTTTCTGCTATTCTGCACTAGCCTTGTACTGTGGGTCTGAAGGCACTTGTTTGGAATTCACTAACTGCTACTGACAGTTCACTCGAGAATTCTCCTGTCCAAAGTTCCCCTTAGCTTACTTATAAAATGGATAATAGTAATTCTTGGTCAAATTCACAACTCAAGAGATACTTCACATCTCTCCTAGTCCTCTCCCGTCCTGGTGTTCTTTGTTAAAGTAAAATTCTATTTTGTGGGATAGGCAGCTGTCCTGTCCCACAAATTTACTAATGGGAAACTCCGTCCTTGTGCCATCTTTTTCAAAATAAATTCTATGCTGCTGACAGAGCAAAATTATTACTGAAGACAGTCTCTGTCTGTCAAGTTAATGTTGGAGTAAGCATGACATCTCTTACAGGTGGTTAAGTGCACTCATTGACACAAAAATAATGCACCAAGAAGTTGTTGGAATTGAATGAAAATTAATATGTGTTAATGTAATAAGGATATATCTAACGTATTACAATATTAGAGTGATAGGGTAAGTGTATTGAGGAAAACTACAATTAAAGAGAGGCTCTAGTGCCCTGTTGGGCCACCTCTAGCCTGGATACAGTATGAGATATGGTTGGGCATGAAGGCTTACATGTTTTGGATTGTATCCTGCAGCACATTTGCTCACAGATGTTGCAGCTGGGCCTGTAGATCCTGCACTCTTGTAGGTTGCCGAAGCTGGCGTCCCAGCTAGTTCCATAAATATTCAATTGGTGAATCTGGAAAATGGGCAGGCCAAGGAATGGTTGCAATCTGGCTCATATATTCCTGTAAAAAACCCTTTCTGTATGTGTGTGACTATTATCCTGCTGAAAAATGCCAGTTAAAAGCCTTGTCATGAGAGGCTACACATGTGGCCGCAGGATCTCCTGCACATATCGCTCAGCTGTTAGTGTCCTTTGCATCACTATTGGGGGGTGACCGGTTAACATACGTGATGGCTCACCAGATCATCACACCAGTAGATGAAGCAGTGTGGTACTTCACAGCAAAGGCAGGATTGAGCACTTGCCACAAAGCCTCCACAGTTAAACCCGACCGTCAAATTTCAAACAGAACCTGGATTTGTTAAAGACAATGCTGCCCCAGTCCGTAGCAGTCCAATTTTCTTGTTCAGGACACCACTGCAAATGAAGGCAATGGTGGCTGGTTGTTAAAGGGACTCTGTCACCAGTTTCTAACCCCCCCTTTTATAACTATGGTTCTCTCCATGGTCCCCTTCTCATTACAAAGCTGTTGTTATAAGTTAAATCCGCCATGTAGTTTTCATAAAAATCGCTTTTATCTAACCTGTCAATCTTCAGGATAAGGTGCCCAGGGCGTTTCTGATGGTCTGAATCTGCCGCTTTTCGCCGCCGCCGTTGGTGCCCAGCTCCTCCCATGATCCTTTCAGCGCCACCTCGATGTAATGCAATCCGCCTCCGGCTCTCCTCAGTGCCCCCTCCTCCTTTTCAAAGATCTCGCGCGTGCGCACAGGCCTGTGCCTGATGCGCCCGTGCGGACGTTTAGATTCTGCCTCGTTGAGCGAAGTGCGCATGCGCGAACATGCGCGAACGCGCCCAAATGCGCACTTCGCTCCACGAGGCAGAATCTAAACGTCCGCACGGGCGCATCAGGCACAGGCCTGTGCGCACGCGCGAGATCTTTGCAAAGGAGGAGGGGGCACTGAGGAGAGCCGGAGGCGGATTGCATTACATCGAGGTGGCGCTGAAAGGATCATGGGAGGAGCTGGGCACCAACGGCGGCGGCGAAGAGCGGCAGATTCAGACCATCAGAAACGCCCTGGGCACCTTATCCTGAAGATTGACAGGTTAGATAAAAGCGATTTTTATGAAAACTACACGGCGGATTTAACTTATAACAACAGCTTTGTAATGAGAAGGGGACCATGGAGAGAACCATAGTTATAAAAGGGGGGGTTAGAAACTGGTGACAGAGTCCCTTTAATGCCAAGACACCATTTCCTTTTGCTAAGCACCTGGTACGGCTAGAGATGGGTGTGTTGAAGGAGGCTTGAAGGTAATGAAGGGGTCACTTGTGTCTGGATGGCAGACAACAAAATTGTGGGAGCAGCTTGTGCTGGTTGTCAGATCAAATGATCCTTTCTACTGGTTGTATGTCTGGAGCCTGTTTGCCATGTGTGCATGCCCTCACATATTCACTGCTCCCAACTAGGTCAGAAGGGCCTAGATAACAGGCAATTCACCAAAACAACCATCCTGCTTCTCTCAGTCAAATCTGTTCCCTCTCAAAAGTCAACTGGGCAAAATCAAGTGTGCTGTAGAGGCATGTTCAGCAGTCAACAATCTCCCACCAAGAGGTACAGAGTGAGAGTTCTGTACAGTATTAGAATGTATTGGCTCCGATGAGCCTCTTTGTGCACCGTAGTTGCCTTGTCATACATTTGATGTAGACGCGGCTTACAACCAATTTTATTACAAACTTAACAGTAAAACTAAGATATGCATTGAGATCCATATTTAGTTTTTATTCGCATAAGTAAAAAAACAGTTCACATACTAGCATATAGTAGAAGAAACATATTTGTTTATTTAGTCAGTATCTTTTTTTATCTTTTTATTTTTAGCAATGCAATTACATGTTCTCACAATGCCAAATACAAACATTTTCAGTATGGCTGGATGAACACAAGTAACCTGGCATGGACAAATGCCTAGAATGGTATGAAAGTTATTCTTCACACAAATAGAACATCAAGATATGTCTCATTTTGGGTAAAACTGTGAACCAGTAGCAGATATAATTTAGTAATTTTTTTCAATATTATAACAAATATATTATTGAGGACATGAAAAACTTTTGGTTTATAAAGAATATGAAAAATATTAGTGAGGTGTGCAGCCACACACCTGCACAGACATACCCATCATACACGCAAGTCACCATTTGTCATCATATAGAACGTCTCAAGTGACAAATATTGAATTAGAAATTACTGTACCACTCACGAGTCAATCAATACAAGCAGTTTTCATTAATAAACTTGTGCACCAATAATTTTTTTTCTCTAGATACCTATGTATATAGTTTTAGTTTTTCTTGAAATGTACATTAAAAAAAACAGTTTATTACAAACTCACTAAGGCCACTCATGCATTAAATATGGGTAGCAGCTTCATCTATCTCAGATACAAGGACCTTAGAAAAATGCTTGGTTAGTGAATTCTGGCATATAATGTTTAGTTTGCCTTTACGTGTGGTGTTTTTTTGGGGGCATTCTCCGAGTGTTTAATACTGATGGGCTCAGGATAGGTCAGCAGTATGTGATCTGTTGGCTCTGACTCCCAGCATCCCTATCTATCAGCTGGATGAGGAGGCAATGAGGCTCTGTTGGGCGCCGCAACTTACTGCGAGTGCTTGGTAGTGCAGCTCAGCCCAATTCACTTGAATGGAACTAAGCTGCAACTAGGCAGTGTGACTAATGAAGAGGGCGTCTCTACAAAGAGCTGATCGTCGGGTTGACACCCCCCCCCCCCCCCCCCACACACTCAGTATTAAACACTCTGACAACCTATTCAACCTGGTTGACTCTTTTATCCCTCTATACGAAAAAGTGCCAGACTGTCAAGCCTGATGTAAAACACCACAGACCACCTGCATGAGATACAGAAACGGATTCAATAGATAGCATGTGACCATCAAAAGCACACCCTGTAGAAAGCATTATGCACAGTACACAAACTACATTACTAGAAGACTGGCACGGTATCAGTCATCATATGACCGGAAATACAAATTCGACAAAGTCAAACCACTTGAACCTCAGTGCAAAATGTAACGTAACTGTATTCCAAAACACAAGGACCTCTTTGTATACATTACTTAAAAAAATGTGGCTAATGGAAAAAATATCTCCAATTACTATCCAATAAGAAATCTCCCGTTCGGATAGTATTTGCACATATCCATGCAGATAAGAAGCAAACACATACAGTCTAACAATGGCATTTTAAGAAATACAACAGGATTATCGCATAATGAAAAGTCAAGCTTAATAGTTAAGCCGTGCAATTTCTGTACAGTTTTCATGTAAACAGCTGATACACAAAAATTTATGATGCAGTAAGATTGGAAGGACACTTATGGGCGAGAAAGGGCAACTTAAACAAAAATCAGCCGGTGTGACATTATTCAAGCAGATAAAAGAAATACATGCCAAGACAGCCCAATGTACTTAAAGCTGTGCAAGTACATATTTCATTATCAGTATTATAAAATGTGTGCCTAACAATCTCATTCTAACAAACCTTAATAAAAAACTCAATATAATAATGTGTTGTGACATAGGGTTAACTACCATATGGAAACCTTCAGAATCCCATTATCTTAAAACATCAAAAAGAAAGACCCATACGAGGTAAACGTAAGCTCTGGGTTCTCAGAGTATAGGAAGTGTCATATTAAAATACATATCCCTATGTGCTCTAACAGAATCGTAGAAGAAACTCTTGCCCAAAAATTAATCTCCCTATTGTAACTGTCCTTCATACGTCTAAGGAACACGTTTTGCCAACCCTGAGCCTGCTACATAGCAGCGAAAAGGTTTCAAGTGGCTGTCTGAACTGATGCCACGGCCAGTGAATAAAACCACCAAAAGTCCACTCTACTACAGACTCAATACTTGGGTCTTCCCAATGCCACAGCATGGATTGTCAGATAATTTTGTTTTTAAAACATTTTATACAAAGCAAGAACATTTTTGGTTTAGTGGTCCTTTAATGTTATGATGTAGAAGCCATTCACAAAATATTGAAGTGCTATTTAAAATAATTCTGCAGATATAACCTAAAATATATCCTCTAATGTATTAGGCTACTTTCACACTGGCGTTTTGGCTTTCCGTTTGTGAGATCCGTTCAGGGCTCTCACAAGCGGTCTAAAACGGATCAGTTTTGCCCTAATGCATTCTGAATGGAAAAGGATCTGCTCAGAATGCATCAGTTTGCCTCCGTTCCGTCTCCATTCTGCTTTGGAGGCGGACAGCGGGTGTCCACCTGACGAAACTGAGCCAAACGGATTAGTTCTGACACACAATGCAAGTCAGTGGGGACGGATAAGTTTTCTATGACACAATCTGGTAGAATAGAAAACGGATCCGTCCTCTATTGACTTTCAATGGTATTCAAGACAGATCCGTCTTGGCCATGTTAAAGATAATAGAAACTGATCGGTTCTGAACAGATGAAGACGGTTGTATTATCTGAAAGGATCCGTCTGTGCAGATCCATGACGGATCCGCACCAAACGAGAGTGTGAAAGTAGCCTTATTTACAATGGGGTTGACAATGTAGAGATCTTTAAGCAATATTTCTGGTTCTTGCAAAGTATTATCATGGAGTATAACCATGGTAAAGCAGGCAAGGGTATGCCTAGAAATCTCTACATCCCAATACCCCCCAGGTAAGAAAGAAAAAAACAAAAAAACTTAAGTTGTAATTTGGGTTCCACAAAAACAGTTTTCAAACCACAACCTGGATCTGAATACTATTGTAATTGCGTGTAATTAAAACGTATTATAGCTACCAGTGGCGTAGCTAGAAATGACTGGGCCCCACAGCAAATTTTTGAATGGGGCCGCCCTCCCCCAGTATTTGTTTCGCAACCCCTTCCTTTCATGCCGCCCCCAGTCCTGTGGCTAGTAAAGATCGCTCTCTCAGACCAGGGCCGGCAGCTGGACCATCCGTCTATACTGCCACTGTATATAATGTCATTGTGTAATACTGTTGAGGGGGTCCTGACAAAATCTTTTAGTCCTCCTCCTCCTCCTTAATGGGCCTCAAAGCAGCCGCTTCCCCTACTTCCCTTATAGCTACGCCCCTGATAGCTACTGATTTATTCATTGAAATCTATTTGTATAGCGCCATCTGCTGTTTGCTCTTTTCTTATTTCTCTGTCCTGCTCACATGCTCAGTTCCATCCCTCAATTGCCACTAGCTGCAGCAGAATGGACACATCCCCTGAGCTGCCAGCTTCAAATAAATTTAGCAGAACAATTGGAGCAATGAATGGGGAGCGCTCTCTGGAACCATAGGAGGTACAGGGCTGTAGCTTTGTTGTAAAAAATGAAAAATCATACATGACAACCTCTTTCTATCAATCATGGGATAACCCCTTTATCTTTGCCAATTCCTTATAATACATGCACAATACATGTTTAAATCAGAAAAAAAAAGCAATAATGGAGTAAGTCCTAGCCAAATAATGGATTGTACAATAGCTAAATTGCTATGAAGATATGATTGCAGAATTGTGTGTTAAATCTATAAACCGAACATTAGCTAAAAACAGGAAACTCACATACTTACTATAAATAAAAACACTATACAAGAGCGTACAAACAAATATGAAAATCAGCATTATGTGATGTTTCAGATGGAATAGAAAACAGCCTTTTTTTAAATGCCAATCAATGGGAAAATGGAATGTATGCGAGATGTAGGAAAATAAGTATAGGTTTTTTAAGTACGAAAAAAAAGTCTCAAAAAGTTTAACATGTCAAAACATAAGGCATTTACAAAACATCATTCTATGGGGAAGGGGTTCTCTCTCTATGATGTTCAATACATAGGTTACCATCATCATTATGGCACCAAATAGCTTCCAATATACTACCCACTTATTGGGGGTGGGCTCAAGTGATAAAAATAAACTTCTTAAGAGTGAGAGTGCTTGTGTGCTTCTTCTAGACCAACTGTCTCCAACCTGTTGCTCTACCTATGGCGGAACTACAATAACTACCATGCTTTCAGAGGCACAAGAGGTTAAAGCATACTCAACAGCTGGAGACCAGGGATGCCCTACCTGCGGCCCTCCAGCTGTTGCAAAACGACGACTCCTAGCTTGGACAGCCTACAGACATCAGTTCCTGTTGGGAGTTGTAGTTCTGCAACAGCTGGAGGGCTGCCGGTTGGGCATGACTACTCTTGACAGACACTTTTAAAGGAGTTGTCTGGGATTGAAAAAAAATGTCTGCTTTTTTCCATTCTAGAAAGAGCCCCTGTAGTCCAAGACCTATGCCTGATATTGCAATGAAGCTCCGTTCAAAATAGATGGGATTAAGAGCCATCCCATCTATTTGAACAGATACATGACATGGACCATACACAAGGGTGGCACAGCTTATTGTATTAAACATACAAAAAAAAAAAAAAAAAAAAAAAAACTTGCTAAGCCTGACAAACCCATTAGGGTGAGGGCGTGCAAAGTCATTGAATATCCCAAAGGATAGGGGATAACTATTAGATCAGTGAGGATCCTACCTACGCGAGTCACCCCCCACATGAATGGAGCGGCAGGTCAGGCATTAATCTCTATGGGAGTTCCAGAAGTGGCTAAGAGCTGTACGCACAACTCTATGAAACTCCCATAGAGATGAATGGAGTGGAAGTGTGCATGCCCAACCTGCATCTCCCTTCATTTCAGGGGGGACACCCACAGGGTAAAGGATCCTACCGCTGGGACCCCCACCAATCTAACAGTTATCCCCTATCCTGTGGATAGGGGATAACTTTTCACAACCAGAATACTCATTTAAAGGAATACTCCTAGAAGACCTGTATTCAAGCCCTTTAGTATGTTCAACATAGTGGGAAAAAAAAGGTAGAAGATCTTATTGTGAGCTAACAGTTCAGCGCTTTCACAATCAAAATCCATATTTCAGTTTCCAGGCATAGGGTAGAAAAGCAGAGAAGCGACGAGGACGGTCACTATGAGGCCTAATGCACCTATGAACACAGTAAGCAGGCAGAATACAGGGCTGGGAGACTTTGTAAAAAGAATCATCGTAAAGGAGCACTTCTCACACATAGGCTTGAACCTGAACTAGTCATAACTTGATCAAACAATAATTGACAGAAATAATACACTGAAGGGATTCTGGGAGTCCCTTTTACAGATCATATACTTGACTAACGTACAAGTTACATTTACCACTGATTTTGCATTCACATTGTGTGACAATAATAGTATTAATTCTGAAATTATACATTACTCAGCATTTATATAAGAATGTCTACTGCTGAAATGCATAAAACGTATCACTACAATTTTATTATAGAAACTGCCGCCAACATAAAAGACCAAAACAAAATACACAATTCTGTTGGACATACATAGGGTACAGTGATCAGATTTATTACTGAAAGCACCTTCATAAAACAGGTACATATAAGAAATATGAAACTTAGTGTGAGATTTGGATTCCAACACTGAAGTACGCAAAGAAATGTCTGACAAACTTATTTTGTGGACCACATTAAAGCTACAAAGATACACATATATTACAATAATACTGTAGCTTTTTATATTGCAGTAAGCCATCTATAACTAGTTTAAGCAGAAAAGTGCATATTTACTATAAATTCTAAAAAATATTAGCTAAAGGAGGTGAGATGCAGGTCATAATGTACACGTGATAGATTTTACGATACCAAACATCATATTAGTGTGCACTTAAGTTGCAAGTACAATTTATTCAGCAAAACACTAATAAAAAAAATATTTTAAAAAAAAATTAAAAATATCGAATTGTACTTTTTAATAAAAAAATGCCCCTATTATGTGTACAAACACTGCTATTTCTAAGTGTTATGAGACAAAAAGCACTTTAAAGCCATGCCTGCCATCTATCTGAAAAGGACATTTCGGATGACCACCACCCAGGGCGGGTGGACTGGCTAATTTGCCCTAAGCACAGTGCTCCTTCCCAAAGATCCTTTTCAGTTGGATGTGAGGCACAGAATACGGTACTCAAAGTTTTGGTTACTGGAAAGTGTATCTTACTGGAAAGGTCTGCCATGGATTTTGATGTAAATCCACAACGACTTCCGCACAAGTTACATAAGGTTTAGATCCAAATTTAAAATCCACACCACATCAATTTCTAGGCTGGTTTTTCTAATGCAGAGTGTGGAGGAGATCAGCTTAAATTTCATCCACTTTATGGCTACAGTAAAATGCAGCAGATTTTCCACAGCAGAAAATCTGCAGATTACACACTGTGTGGATGTACTATTAAGTGTGTAATTTAGTAAGAGCCTAGCTCATTTTATCTAGATGAAGTGTAACCATGGTGAGAAACAAATTTCATATATTATAAATTCTAATTCTCCATTGTAAAAAAAAAAAAAAAAAAACTGATATAAAAGGGTATGGCCAGTTTACATTACTAGCTGCGCATATGCTGGAAACCTATGCTGGTGCACATGTGCTAGTTCCGATGAAGTGAATGGAGGGCGCTGACTGATGGTACCCTCCATCAGCGGCCATGTTCGGAACGAAGCACCCAGAAGAAGGGGAGCGCATCTGCATGTAAATATGCATTAGAGTTTGGCTATATGGCGATCTTGGTCGTCTGCAAGGATCTTAGTGTAGTGTTGTAAGCATAGAACCCAGAATTGCAAAAAACCAACACTCCTGGATTTTTTTGCGATTCTGGGGTTGCCGTCAACTTGAGTCGCACTTGACTTAATTTAATTCTATTTATCTAGCCGAACATTTAGTCTTCTTAAACTATCGGACATCAGTGCCGATGGTTTAACAATGCTTATTACTAGCTGCATGCATGTGATGTTCCTAGCTCATGTGCAGCTAGTAATGTAAAGTAGCCAACCCTTTTGAGAAACAATGTAATGCCAGTACTCATATCTAAGGGCTTGTTCACATCAGTGCTGTATTTTCGGTAATTTAGAAAACCAGGAAAAAAATAATTATATGTTAAATAGATTGAATGATGGATACAAATATAATTCTATAAGTCAGTTACCGACTTCAATGTTTGGAAAAAAGACCAACAAATCGTAAACAGAAAGCTTTGTTCCATTAGGTTTCAGTTTTTTTATTTTTAGGAAAAAACAGCAATAGGCAGGACTTTTCTCCCATCAAAAATAACCGAAACTGACAGAACAGATATAAACTGCACATAACTGATGCCCAAAATAACCCACTCAAACCAATGTGGATTAAAGCAAATGTTTTTCTGTTCCTGATGGAAAAGAAATAGGGAAAACACATGACGTGAAGAAGCCCTTGTATTTACACTAGATATGAACTTTGTGTTTTCTTTATTTTTTAACTATATGCACAATTAAGGTATGTCCACTTATCACAATTTAGACAACAGCGAATACAAATGGAGCAGATGCTGACACATGAGAACTCCTTTTCTTGTTTTCTATGCTCTCAAGCTTTTTTTTTTTTTTTTCACGTGAAATGTAGTCTAAACCAAAAGTAAGTGAAAATATGATTGTTTTATTTATTTTACTTTATACCTACATTATAATTCCAAGAGAAGAAAGAACACGAATGTACATGCCACCTAAGTGCTGTATTTTAGGAGACTTCCTAAAGGAAAATGAGGTCATTGTTGGCTAAAAATGCGCAAAGATACGCACTCTGTTCAGGTTTTACTCCATTCTATTATATGTTCCATCAAAGCCTGGCAATGTTCATATATTATATATTTTATATACTGTTTATATACTTTTTATATATATTTTACAGCCAGGATTTTTTATTTTATTAGTGGGTATATGTATCTGCTTAGTCCTATCTATAAACTAAATTTCTCTGTCTGCTAACATCATAAATGTGAAAAGCAGAAAGAGGCACTTACTGGTTATACCAGTGAAAAGTGGAAAAGGCACAAAACTTTCACCCAGTACGCCTACTAAAGTTAAGCAGCAAATACAGACCATTGGGTACGGACATTTCATAGCCACCAATCCCTAAGCTCATGTCAAAGTTCTAGAAGACATATTCTGTCAAAGGCAAATTATGCTGGGACTAAGACAGGGACATTTGTGACTTGTGTTACACACATACATGAGAAGAACTCTCCCACTTTAGGAGGAAGAGGGGAAAAAAATTGACTAAAATAAAAGTGCAATGGGATGTTAGCTATAGTAGCAGCCCAAAAAGTCATCTACAGTACAAAAAGCTCCCAAAAATTTTTCACTGCACATTATCGATAACAGATACCAGGTGTGGGTGGACGTTGGGTGGCCCTCTGAGGATCTGTCCGAAACTGTGCAACCCATTTACATATATGGCCTTGCGCATGGGGTGAGATTTTATAGATGATAAAATAGCTTTGTGCATAACTGTAGTCCACAAGCAAAACTTAGCTCAGGATCTGTAACGGATACTTACAAATCTTTATTTTATAAGGATATGCTTATATAGGTTAAGTGTTTTTGTACTTCTTCCATTTCTAAATATCTTATTAGATATAAATATATAAATAATTGTTTTTTCGGTCTGTATCTCCTCAAACCTTCTTGCCCAATGGGTCACTGCCAACCGTCAATTCTACAGCTTGCTGGTCAAATGTTACGACAATTTAAGATTCAGTTTGCATTGCTTGTGCTTGATGGCCTACGCAGTGTTTTTTTGGCATTTACCCAACACATGATGAATGTGGTCCTAATACACAGCTCACATACACACTACAGCATACTAAAATCAAGAACTAATAACATGTAACATTAGAAGAAAAAAAAAGTGAATTGCTGCAATACGTGAAAGACAATACAGGTTTTAGGGCTCCTTGGCACAGACAATTTGACTATTCCTTATAGTACTTCATAATAGTATAAAAGTTCTGTTAAATTGTACAGTTAGTAATGAAAAACATTAGTACTAAGGCGCTGCAAGAAAAAAATAAAATACAGAAAATAAAATGAGTTAATTAGAATAGATTTCCTTCAAACCCAAAGAAAGACAGATTTATTGCTGTATGGAGAATGGTACCATCGTTATCTATGTGAGTATTTTCTTGGTAGTGAATGTTAATGAGCTGAACTTACAGCATTCCGAGATGTCAAAATCCGCCGGAAATGGATTACGTAGAAGCGGTAAGGTATTGTTTAGCATGCGCTGTGAGCAAAAGGAAGCAGCTAAAAGGGAGAGCAGACTATTGCCCTACAGGATTTCTATGAACACTATTTTTTCTCCTTCAAGATCTGGCATTAACAAGACACAGAAGAACATTAACTGGAGTCAGCCATTTTGAAAACAGAGCTCCCGCGATCATGAAATAATAGGTGGAGTGAACGATCAGTACATCATATGTAACACCCTGCCCCAATGAAACAGGGAAACGCATCTCTTATAAACTCTTAAACAGTTTTATTTGCATCTGCTTCTTGGAGCTGCAAAAGAAATGGAAACACTAGTTCTTTGTCCTGTGACTTTAAGTAGAAATGGTGGATTACGATGTGAACATTCCTTATGGGACTAGGCATCAAGCAGACACGTGACGGTTATCCAGGCCATTTTTCCATAGGACAAAGCTAGAGTTGCATCTGTGTGTTTGCTTGCAATTTCACAGTATGAACTTTCCCAGTACGTTGAGAAAAACAGCTGGCATAGCTGAAGAGTTTTTTTGTTTTTCCTTTAATTAACAAGTCGGCCCTTCCGTGGTGCTCTGTGACATGAGAAAGGATTGCACAACTTCTTCTGTTGACAAGGGACTGGCATTTACATCCTCAAGGGCATCAGTGACTGAAAACTGACGATCTCGCAATCGGTTCCAGTTTGCCAATATATTATGGTATTCAAACACTTTCTCAAAATTACCCACAGAATTGTACAGTTTAATGAGGCCCCTGTAGTCATATTCCAGTCCACTGTAACCTTCACCAAATAACTTCTTACCTGGAGAAAATACATAAAAAGACACACGCTATCAAACCAAAATCAGTAATGGAGTACTAACTGAAATAATATTACACCATTGTTAAAGCGGTTGTCTGAAAACTAGAATCTTAAGCGGCCCCTGTAAACAGGAGTGCACCACCAATGAGGCCAGGTGAGGCCATGGCCTCAGGCACCACCAGGTAGGGGCAAGAGGCGGGCAATGGAAGGGCCATGGACAATAAGCCCTTTCAAGTGGTTAGGTTAAAAAAAAAAAAAAAAAAAAAAAATGCCAATGGGGGGAGAAGGGGGGTGCAGTTTCATTTTTTTCGCCTCAGGCAGCAGAAAGGCTAGGTGCTCCCCTGCCTGGAAATTGTCTAAAATACCAAAAGAATCAATACCCCGTCCCCTTTCTCCACTGATTCTTTAAATCGCTGAGCTCCAGTCCAGATGTCATCTTCCTGGCTGCAGCGTTGGTGTTCCATGCAAAAAGCACGCAGCCAATCACTGGCCTCGACAGTGTATGGGAGGTCACTGCTGAGGCCAGTGAATGGCTGCAGCGGTGACCTGTTTGCATGGGACATTACCATTGCAGTCAGGAAAACAAACAGCAGTGGGTAGGACCAGAGTAATGCAGGAAGAAGCAGTGGAGAAAAGGGGTGAGTAGCGATTCTTTTGTTATTTTAGACTATTTACAGGGAATGCTTCAGTTTCTATTTAACTCTTGCCCACCGGTAGCCAATCAGTATTACAAATGTTGACCATTTATAAAAACCATTACTGCAAAGAGGTATTTCCCAAGAAAGAGAACCATCTTGCCAGCTCCACCTATTGGAAGTGGCTCCCTATGAGTCAAGATCCAACTTTCCAACAAACCTTGTCTAGTCCCAAGGCTTGTTAAAAATTGGATCTTGACTCAGAGCCACTGGTGGCACTGGCAAGAGGGTTCTCTTTCTTGGGAGACACAGTTTTATATATTTGTTTCCCATGGTGCACTGCCAATAAGTCTCCATACCATGGTGTACTTCCAGTAAGTCTCTATACAGGACTGGTTTCTAAAGAGATTCTGCACCGTTCCTGAGCAGTTAACACCATTGGAAAAGACATTACAGTGAAATCCTGCTCTACATACCAATAGCTATAGACCGAAGGTAGAGCTTCTCTGCATTTTCATACTGATTCATGTCATAATTATAGAGAGAGGCCAAATGTCCCACTGAGAGTGCTACTTCATAGTCTTCTTGGCCAAGCAGTTGCTCCTTAATCTGAATAGCCTTGATGTGCATTTCCTCAGCCTCCTAAGTGACAAGTCAGAAAGTATGTCACTAAGGTTATAATCACTGCCAGCAAATATTACAGATTAGGTTGTCACTAAAAAGACTTCACAAATGGAGAATTTAGAAGTGGACTGCTTAGAAGTATCAGCTTAAAAAAAGTACCCAAAAACAATTGGAAGTGCTGAGAGTATATGCTCACCTTAAACTTTCTCATGGACTGATACAGCCTGCCAAGATTTCCGTAGTGTTTTGCTGTCTGTACATTGAACTCACCAAAGGCTTTTTTAGCAAGTTGTAGTGAAGAAAGGTGAAGATCATGAGCTTCTTGAAGAAGTTTTTGCTCAGTCTCCTTGTTGTGACAATCTATAGCAATCTCCTCTAAGATTAGTGCTTTGGATGGAGAAGAGGAGAGAAAGTTAAATATAATAAAACTGCAACATTTACAATTCAATAAAATGTACTATAAAAATTACTGAAGTTGATATTTACACAGGTACTATACATATACAGGTAGCATACAAAATACTCTTCCTAGTAGTGCTAGTATATCTTTTGTGGTAAACCAATGAAATAGTACATAGACTGAAAACTATTTCTTTTGACCATGTGTGTTGTTGATCCTCTGTTGCAGACGAGGTGGTCAGAGGGTGGACTGCCTGAGCATAGTTTTCAGGGACTCACTTATGGGCAACTTCTGTTTCCCTCTGCAACCATGTAAAGTCAATAAAAATTTATAAGGAAATGCTCAATACAATCTGAAATCTGTAGTAGTGCCACAATTTTACTTTAGATCCCAGGTGAACCTGTAAAGATCTAGCTGTAGAGCCATGTGGTCTCCCATTTTTGTCCCGAATCCTGCATGACTGTGGCTATAAAAACTGTGTTTAATCACAAACTGCATTAATAAACATCAACTGCTGAAATCAATTATACCACTAATAGGGAGATCTTTAATATAGGATATGCCATACATGTCTGATAGGAGCGGAGAACAATCTTACAAATGGGAACCTAAAGGGAATGGAGAGCAAGGCACTCATTTGGGGGCCATCCTCCATTCACCACTATGGGACTTACGAAAAAAGGTAAGAGCTGGCTAGGCTACTTTCGGTAGACCATTAGCAGTGAATGGAGGAGTGGCTTGGCGTGCATGTCCTGCTCTCCATTCAGTGCTAGGGGACTTCCATACACAGCCTAGTCTGCTTGGTCAGCTATTTTCAGTAGTTCCATAACTGTGAATGGGGAGGACACCGCACATGCTCAGTGAGCTCTCGATTCATGGAGGGGCCCTGTTCTTGAAACATTTATCGCACATCCCATACATGTCCCAGATGGGACAACCCCTTTAATATTGAGTAAGAAAAAGAACTACAAGTAAAGAAAATAAAAAAAATAATGGAAATTATGCATACCTTTAACTCTTTTTGAAGAAGCTAATAAAAGATGGTCTTCTGGGAGTATATGAGTGATGATATCTATGGCACGTTCTGCATGAAATCTAAAATAAAACACAAGTTATATATACAATAAGACATTACCGTAAACATTAGAGGGGTTATCTGGGAATTGGTGGGGGTCTGACACCAGGGACCCCCCCGTTGATCAGCTACCTAGTTGCAGCTCAGCCCCATTCAAGTGAATAGGACTGGGCTGCAATACCAAGCACAGCTACTATACAATGTACAGCACTGTGCTTAGAGAGCAGGCTGCCCTCGCCAGAGTTCCAGTAAGCACAGCGCCTCCTTGAGGCACCTGATCAGTGGAGGTGCGAGGACTCTGACCCTCACTGATGTGATAATGATGACCTATCTTGAGGATGAGTTATCATTATCAATTCCTCGATAATCCCTTTCCAAGTTCCACTGCAATCCCAATTTTTTTTAAAAACCCAATTGTCTTGCTTTAGAAACAATCACAACCTTCTTAAAGGGGTTGTTATGATTAGAAAACATAGCTGTTTTTCCCCCAGAAACATAATCACACCTTTCTAGATGTTAAAGAAAAATTATGTTTTCTAATCCTGGAAATACCTTTAAGCAGGCTGTGATTGGTTCTGATAAAAGAAAACCCTCATTGTCTTGTAAGGTCAATCACAACCTACTTAAAGGGGTTGTCCGGGATTAGAAAACCTAGCTGTGCCCCTTTTTTGTGTGTAAAGTATTGCAGACCAGCCCCAGTTGTGATGCAGTTGGGCTGCAATACCAAACACAGTCACTAGCCAAGTGTGATGCTGTATCTAATCATGTACAACCCTCCTGCAACCATGAGAAGTGACTAGCAAGATATGGCATCACAATGATTTTGGAGGTGCCAATCTCAGCTGTCAAGTAAGGAAAAGCTTTTTTCCCTGTACAGCTGTGTACCCGTTACCCACGGAGCGGAGAACAGCAGCAGTCAATGGGAATGTGTTGCAGCTGCCTGCTACGTCCATGCAGGGAAAACCTGTTAAGGAGCCACAGCGCTTAAAGGGGTTGGCCACTTTCTGGTTCTTGTCACCAATGTGTATGCAAGACAAATAAATGCCTCTTAATATCAACAAAGGCTATTTTAGTATGTACCATTTTGTATATTTTAGAAGCCGTGTCCTCTTGTTAGGCAAATCTTTTGTACTGTTCGCGTAGAGGTCCTGTCCATAAGATGGCTGCAGATTGAGGGTCATGTGACAGATCAACTCTATTCAAACACACTGCACCTGCTCTAAACATCCAACAGTGAAGCGCAGATAGCAGGGGCAGTGTATTTGAAAAGAGGAGACATCACACAGAGGTGATATGCCTGGTCACATGACCCTCCATCAGCAGCCATTTTATAGATATGACCTCTATGAGGACAGCACAAAAGACCTGGCCATCAAGCAGACATATCTTATGAAAAATAGAAAATGGCACAGAATTTCAGACTATATTAGTAAGTGCCATATAGACATCTAATAAACACATTGGTCAACAGTAACCAGAAAGTGGCCAACCACTTTAACTAGCACTGCCAACCACTTTAACTAGTTCTTCTAAAGTGCACCGTCCCACGCAACATTTGCCGTATTTACAGTGTTCCTCATTACATAAATGTGGAAGTTTAGGATGGGAATTCTCCGCTTAAACAGACATTTTTCACTTTATTTTCTGCTCATTCCCCAAACCAATTTTGGCAAGAAAAAAAAAAAATAATCCAGACCGGAACACAGACCAAAATACAACTATGTAAAAGTATTCCTTACTCACAAGTACTGTGAAAGAGACAATGGCAGGTAAAAAGAAATAGCAGAAAATACTCACAATGCATTATCAAACTTCCCTGAACTGTACTGATGGACATAAGAAGAGTAGGCCAAGTCTTCATGAGCTGTTGCCACGTGGATATTTTTTCCTCCAAATACTGACTGTCTGATATCAAGGGCAGTCTAAAATCATCCAGAGGAGATATTTTAAGGATTAAAAGGGCCACTAAATCCAGAATTCAAACACAAAATAAGAACAACCAACAAAACCAGTTGTGTGCCTTTGTTCTTTGCTTTTGTTTTGCAAGAAAAATACAATAGAAAAGCAGTCCATTGTTCTGTCAGGCTGCAGCCATGTCTTCTCCCCCCTCTGATGCTAGCGCAGGTGATACAGGAAAATTAGGAGTTGGGGGGCTGGGTTTGGTCTGGATAATTTTGTCTACAGAGGGAGCGTGGTCATTTTGTTGGAAGGAATCTCTTAGTAATAGTACAAAATAGATTTGTTAACAGCACCAACTGTAGTATCAGATGTAGTATATATATTGTAACACCCAGCTTTCCCAGACTGCTGAATTACACAATTTGCCTTATTAAGTGGTGATAAATCCCTTCATATAGCTAGACCAACTTGCCATTCAGGGTCCTGGAAAAGCTAAGTGGCAAGACTGTGCAGCTAAATTGGTGACAACAGATTATGTTGCTTTGGTATCATATGACAGATTCACACAATATATCAGGGGGGCATTGTGTGTATTTTATATAACCAATACTCCCTCATCACTGCCCCACAATGATCGTTACCCAGCTTTCCCAAACGGCAGAATGCCAGATCACTTTCAAATAAAATATTCCCGGAGCTCTTCTCCATAATAATAAAAAAAAAAATGATGATTTATTTAATCTTTGTTAAAACGTTTTCCACTACTATATATGTGATAACTAAAATGACTTGCGCGTTTCAGTTAACTCCTGTATACTTACTCATGGCCTGAATAGTATATACTAAAATGTTTCATGTTGACATGTCAGCTGCAATGAGCCATTTTTTACAGACACATAATTGGGATTTGACATACTTACTAATATATGGTTGTAAAAACATTTTTAGACCATGACTAGGGCATGGACATTACATAGAAACATAGAATGTGTGGGCAGATGAGAACCATTTGGCCCATCTCGTCTGCCCAATATATGTATTTTAATTGAAAGGCACAATAAGTACAGTATATATTATATATTCTATTCTCTTGCCAAATAATATATCTGGCATACACATGAAATGTTTTGTGTCTACACATAAAATGTTTTGTGTCCTTCATAGACAGGGTTAATTTTTAGTGATGTGTTCTATGCACACCTGACCTGTGAACAGCAATGGGTGGGAAAGTATTACGAGACTTAAATGAGTTGGGGTACACACACACACACACACACACACACACACACACACATACACACACTATTCAGAACATGAGAAAGGATACAGGAGGTGGGATCCGCGTCCCCACCTATCCCTTGGTTGAACTTGATGGACGTTTGTCTTTTTTCAAACGTATTAACTATGTAACTATGAGTTGTTTTTCGAAACGCGTAGAATGTTTTATTAATCACATATATGGTTGTGGAAGATTTTAGAACATTAACCACCTCAGCCCCCCTAGCTTAAACCCCCTTAATGACCAGACCACTTTTTACAATTCTGCACTACACTACATTCACGGTTTATTGCTCGGTCATACACCTTACCACCCAAATTAATTTACCTCCTTTTCTTCTCACTAATAGAGCTTTCATTTGGTGGTATTTCATTGCTGCTGACATTTTAACTTATTTTTTATATAAAATCTAAATTGACCGAAATTTTTTCAAAAAAATGACATTTTTCACTTTCAGTTGTAATTTTTCAAATAAAACTACATTTCTATATACATTTTTCTCTAAATTTATTTTTCTACATGTCTTTGATAAAAAATGCAATAAGTGTATATTTATTGGTTTGCGCAAAAGTTATAGCGTTTACAAACTATGGTACAAAAATGTGAATTATCGCATTTTAAAGCAGCTCTGACTTTCTGAGCACCTGTCATGTTTCCTGAGGTTCTACAATGCCAAGACAGTAGAAACACCTCACAAAAGACCCCATTTCGGAAAGTAGACACCCTAAGGTATTTGCTGATGGGCATAGGGAGTTCATGGAAGTTTTTATTTTTTGTCACAAGTTAGCGGAAAATGATTGTAATAAAAAATAAAAAATAAAATAAAGTCTCATATTCCACTAACTTGTGACAAAAAATAAAATTTTACATGAACTCACCACACCCCTCACTGAATACCTTGGGGTGTCTTCTGTCCAAAATGGTGTCACTTGTGGGGTATTTATACTACCCTGGCATTTTAGGGGGACCTAAAGCGTGAGAAGTAGTTTGAAATCCAAATGCGTAAAAAATGCCCTGTGAAATCCTAAAGGTGCTCTTTAGAATTTGGGCCCCTTTGCGCACCTAGGCTGCAAATAAGTGTCACACGTGGTATCGCCGTACTCAGAAGAAGTAGGGCAATGTGTTTTGGGGTGTATTTTTACTTATACCCATACTGGGATGAGAGAAATATCTCTGTAAAAGTCAACTTTTCCCATTTTTTTTATACAAAGTTGTCATTTTACAGAGCTATTTCTCTCACCCAGCATTGGTAGATGTAAAAATACACCCCAAAACACATTGCCCTACTTCTCCTGAGTACGGCGATACCACATGTGTGACCCTTTTTTGCAGCCTAGGTGCGCAAAGGAGCCCAAATTCCAATGAGTACCTTTTAGGAGGGCATTTTTAGACATTTGAATTCCAGACTTCTTCTTACGCTTTAGGGCCCCTATGCCAGGGCAGTATAAATACCCCACATGTGACCCCATTTTGGAAAGAAGACACCCCAAGGTATTCCGTGAGGGGCATGGCAAATTCATAGAATATTTTCTTTTTTAGCACAAGTTAGCGGAAATGGATTTTTTTTGTGTTTTTTCTCACAAAGTCTCCATTTCCGCTAACTTGGGACAAAAAGTTCAATCTTTCATGGAGTCAATATGCCCCACAGCGAATACCTTGGGGTGTCTTCTTTCCAAAATGGGGTCATTTGTGGGGTGTTTGTACTGCCCTGGCATTTGAGGGTCTCCACAATCATTACATGTATGGCTAGCATTAGGAGTTTCTGCTATTCTCCCTATATTGAGCATACGGGTAATGAGAATTTTTTTTTCCGTTCAGCCTCCGGGCTGAAAGAAAAAAGTGAACGGCACAGATTTCTTCATTCGCATCGATCAATGTGGATGAAAAAAATCTCTGCCAAAAATGGGGAAGGCGTCTGTCAGGACACAGGAGCTCCGCCCAACATCCAAACCCACTCAGCTCGTATGCCCTGGCAAACCCGATTTCTCCATCTACATCAATCAATGTGGATGAATAAATCATTGCCAGAATTTTTTATTTTTTTATATACAAAGTGTTTGCCAAAGCATATGAACACCGCCCCTCAGCTCATAAGCCTCGGCAAACTTATCTTTTTTACTGCAGAGGAGAAATAACAGAAAGAGAAAAAACAGGCCGCAACGCAATACATTTATTAACTTTAGATAACATTTGAAACAGAACATCAACTTTGAAAAACTTTATTGAACTTTTGGAACATTAACTTTTTTGCTTACCTGTGATTTTATTTTATTTTTTTTAACCTTTATAGGACAAACCTCTCCTTCCCCATGGGACAATGTGCAAAGTACAAATCGCCCAGAGATGTGGCGAAGTACATTATGCACTTTGTCCCAGGTGAAAGGAGAGGTTCGCAGCAGCTGTGAGTGAAAGGGCCCCAAGAGCCCTGTGTGCCTGTCCTGTGTGACGCAATCCCTATACTAATAGTGTACCTGTGTGTGGTACTCCCCTAAACATAGGGCAGGGTGGTCAGGGCAGTCAGGACAGAAATAGCGGGTGTCACGCCTTATTCCACTCCTGCTACAAACACAACATTTTTTTCGGGGTGGCGGTTGGTTTGAGGTACCAGCAACGACATTGGGGAAATGTCGCTCGTGTAGACTGCTCACTACACTGGTGGTTGGGGCCACAGAATCTCCTGGATACAGGAGGTTCTCAATGATCTCTTCCTGAAATTTGAGGAAGGATCTTGTCCTCCCAGCCTTACTGTAGAGAACAAAACTATTATACAGTGCCAATTGAATTAAATATACAGACGCCTTCTTATACCAGCATCTGGTCCTGCGAAAAAGTAAATAAGGAGCCAACATCTGGTCATTGAAGTCCACCACTCCCATAAGCGAATTATAGTTGTGGACACAGAGGGGCTTTTCAAATGACTCCAGTTGCTCGTTCAATTTCGATTGTCGGGTCTGCGTGAATGGAGGAGAGCATGTAAACGTCACGCTTGTCTCTCCATTTCACCGCGAGCAGTTTTTCGTTACATAAGGCAGCCCTCTCCCCCCTTGCAAGACGGGTGGTAACGAGCCTTCGGGGGGGAAGCCCCGGCGACTAGGTCGCGCGGTGTCACAGCAGCCAATCTGTTCTAAATGCCTGAAGAAGGGCACACTTGTGTAGAAATTGTCCACATAAAGATGGTACCCCTTGCCGAATAAGGGTGACACCAAGTCCCAGACTGTCTTCCCACTGCTCCCCAGGTAGTCAGGTCAACCGACCGGCTCCAGGGTCTGATCTTTACCCTCATAGATCCAAAATTTGTGTGTATAGCCTGTGGCCCTTTCACAGAGCTTATACAATTTGACCCCATACCGGGCACGCTTGCTTGGGATGTATTGTTTGAAGCCAAGGCGCCCGGTAAAATGTATAAGGGACTTGTCTATGCAGATGTTTTGCTCAGGAGTATACAAATCTGCAAATTTCTGGTTGAAATGGTCTATGAGGGGCCGAATTTTGTGGAGCCGGTCAAAAGCTGGGTGGCCTCTGGGACAAAAGGTGGTGTTGTCACTAAAGAGCAGGAAACGCAGGATGGTCTCAAATCGTGTCCTGGACATGGCAGCAGAGAACATGGGCATGTGATGAATTGGGTTTGTGGACCAATATGACCGCAATTGATGCTTTTTTGTCAGGCCCATGTTGAGGAGAAGGCCCAGAAAAGTTTTAATTTCGGAAACTTGGACGGGTTTCCACCGGAAAGACTGGGCATAAAAGCTTCCCGGGTTGGTATAAATTGAGTGGCATACCGGTTTGTTTCTGCCACAACTAAGTCCAATAGCTCCGCAGTCAAGAACAGCTCAAAAAACCCCAGTGCCGATCCGATCTGAGCCGTCTCAACCCGAACTCCAGACTGGGCGGTGAAAGGGTGAACTACTGGTGCGGCTGTAGTTGGGGGCTGCCAATCAGGGTTTGCCAGCACCTTAGGGACTCTAAGGGCCTCTCTGTGCGGTGGCTGCGACGGGGGAACTAATGCATGTGCCACCGTACCAGCTTCAACTGCCCTTCTGGTGCTCGCCACTTCACCATGTTCTACGGCAGTGCTGGTACTAGGTCCAGGATGGGCTGCGCTGCTGGTGTATGCCTCACCACGTAATCTGACAGCGCCAGCCCCACTCTGCTGACCTTGAAGCGGATCCTGCGCAACCTGTGGTCTAGCAACACGGGGTCGGGCACGCCTGGTGGTATCAGGGACCTCAACCTCATCGTCCGAACTTTGGGTCAGACTGCCACTGCTTTCTACAGGTTCGTATTCTGACCCGCTGGATTCGTCAGATGAGGGTTCCCATTCCTCATCCGACTGGGTCAGAAGCCTGTAGGCCTCTTTAGAAGAATACCCCTTACTTGCCATTTCGTCAACTAAATTTAGGGGGCATTTCCTGAGACTACCCAAGAAAAAATGCAAGCCTGTCTTACAAATGGGAGGCTAGCGAAGTACCAGAAGCCGCTGCAATTGATAAAAAAAAATATCAAAAATGATTTTTTTTATCGCCGCAGCGCTTGTAAAGTGATTGTGCAGTGATAAAAAAAAAATAATAAAGAATTTTTTGTCACTGCGGCAGGGCGGGCGTGGGTGAACGCACATGTGGGCGACCGATCAGGCCTGATCAGGCAAACACTGCGTTTTGGGTGGAGGGCGATCTAAGGAGACACTAATACTATGATAGATCTGACTGTGATCAGTTCTGATAACTTACAGATACTATAAAAGTACCAATGCTGATTAGCAATAAGCTAATCAGAAAATCAGTGACTGTGGTGCGGTGGGCGCTAACCGACACCAACTACCTAACAAAGGGGCCTAAACTAATCTAAAACCTAACAGTCAATACTAGTCAAAAAATAAAGTGACAGTTTACACTGATCAATTTTTTCCCTTTCACTAGTGATTGACAGGGGTGATCAAGGGGTTAATTGGGGTGATCTGGGGCTAAGTGTAGTGTTTGGTGTACTCACAGTGATAGGTGCTCCTCTGCTGGGACCAACCGACGAAAAGGACCAGCAGAGGAGTACAGAAGCCATTTAACACCTTATATTTATAAATATAAAAGGTGTTAAAAAAAATTGAATCAGAAGCCATTTAAAAGTCACCAACCTGCCAGTGCTGATCATTGGCTCCGACGAACTTCTGATTTAACGATTCCCGGCCCGCACTGCGCATGTGCGGGCCGGCTCTGCCCGAAATCTAGCGTCTCGCGAGAAGACGCATCGGCGCATCTAGGAGGAACAACAGTGCCGCCGCCAGGAAGCAATCCTGCGTGCGGCTGTCCTGAGGTGGTTAAATAATGAAATAAATAAAGCATCAAATTTTTTTTTATGGAGAAGAGTGCTGGGAATATTTGACTTGCAAGTGGTTGAACTGGATCTGAAACGGAGGAGCCCGTGCACAGCTCTCATGCGCTGGGAGGATTGTGAAATTACAAACAGGGCTGCGGTGAGCTGTAACATTTACTTATTCTTTAGTACTTAACGCAAGAATGCCAGATCAGCCTATTTATGAATAGGTAAATCCCCAGGGTTGTGGAATACCTAGCTGGATTTGCTAGCCTCGGTCTGTAAAAGCCGAGTAAGAATCCCCGTCACAATTACACCTTGCCGTAGGATAGCTAGACAGATTTGTCATCCAGGGTCCCCGGAAAGCTGGGTAACATATAAGGAGCTGTAATAGGGACTGCTAAATACTAAGTCTGCCTAAATAAATCCTTCTTCTCCCTCCTAAATAGTGACACAACTAGGCAGATTTGCATTTTTGAGTCATCAGAAAGCTGGATTAAAACCATGTGGAGCTGTAAAACAAAATTCAGAATACTAACTTTACCAATATCAATTCCCCTCCTTATTCCTAAGTAGTGCCATAGTGAGGCAGAATTGCCCTTCAGGGTCCTAAGAAATCTGGGTTATAAACCATGTGGAACTGTTACACTGAATCTACAATGATAAATCCCCCTCCCCACTCAAATACATACAAATGCAACCCAGACAATGGTTTGTAGCAACAGTCAGTGAGAGAAAAACGCCTGTTCTGTCGAAACCTTTGCATCTGTCAGAAATGTAGGAGATCTTACTCTCTAGTGATCATTACTGGAGCATGTAAGGCTGTGTTCACATCACGTTTTTGTCCTACGTTTAAACATATACACATTATGTATACGGCTGCCTCAGAATGTCATACGGGGTCAGTTACCATAGGGTTTTATTGTAAAAAATAAATAAAAAATTATACATCAGCATATACTTTTTTTTGCTGGACTTTGGAAAACTACGCTTTTCCATCCTGCAAACATATCTATTTATATGTTAAACTTGGGAGAAAAACATAATGTGATCAGCCCCTAATGGGTATCGCTAGAGAAGTGCTCTGCAGGATTTGTGGTAAAGATCCAGTATGGACAGGAGGACAGTGTAATGTGAAGGCTTTACTGATGTCTGTATGTTTGGTGTGACAAATCTGACAATCAGGACGTGGGTGCATTTCTGGGACATGACTTAAATAAAACTGTGTCATTCGGCACAGAGGGGACTAGATGGCGAGTGATTCTCGGAATACTTTTCTGGGGGAAATAAATCCATATGTCACAATCAGAGAGCAAGCATGCTCTGACTGATGGGAAGACTGATTACATGCACAAAAGTCCATGTTCGCTTTCTCCCACATATGTACGGGAGGGCTCCATCAGGAGCCCCTGTTGCAAATTATGTTAAACATATAGAAAAGAATAACACAGCATTCTACGCCTTCTTGTCTGTTAAAATGCTACATACACACACACACACACACACACACATATACACACACAAGCTTTCATCCTTTACAAAAAACACATCCATATAATGTACTGGTATATACAAAGAGCTGTAGCTGTAGAAACCAGTTAATTGTACTTCAGGACATATCAAAGATGGGAAGAGTGAGGTTTAGGGCCTATTCACACAACCAAATTTTTGGTCCGAGTTCAATACGTATTTTCTACAGATCTATAAATTTTTATGGGGCCACAAAAATGTGGACAGCACATGGAAATCATTCATTTTGCGGACAAGAATTGTCATTTTTTTTCCAATGGGGACCACAAAAAAAAACACAGGATGCACACGAACCGCATACAAATTTTGCGAATCCGCGATTTGCAAACCGCAAAATTAATACACAGTCATGTGAATATTAATAACAGTGCACTCTGTAGCCTACTGATTATAGCATAAAGCCTCATTCACACGTCCGTGCTCAAATCTGGTGGTCAGTGAGGCATCTGTGAAGCTGTCTGTAAAGGATCCATGTTGGGTCTGCGTGTCCGTTTTTTGCTGTCTATGTTTCCATGTTTCACTGAAAAGCTGAAAAATCATTTTCAAAAGCATCTTTTCTTAATGATAAGGGAAACACGGATGGCATCTGTGGTTTTCACGGACACATAGATTATAATGTACGTGATGGGTCTGTGAACAAATACAAAATAGAGCATGCATCTGTGCTAAAAACACAGACCCATGGACTGGGCTAAAGCACTGATGTCTAAAAACACACATTAATATGAATAGGGACGTGTGCTGTCCGTGGAGAACACATACAGCACATGTCCGTGAAACACTGACGTGTAAATGGGTCTTCAATACAGAAGGGTCAAGACCCTGCAGTGACCATTTAAAAGTAGAGACAGATAAAAAAAGTTAAATATACAAAGGTATCCCCAAGCATATATGGAGTCAGCCAGAGAGCAGGGACTCCCAAGCCATATCCATGAACTATATATGGAGTCAGAGCATACAACTTTGCGAAAATCAGTAATACAAGTGACCACAAGAAACTTGGTAATATGTGAGAAATGTTCTCCTGTTATCAGTTTTGGGAAGCACCTTGGAGATAAAGCGGTGTGCGCACTATAGATTAACCGTATTTGTGTTATTTATGTTTTTCAGAGTTTAGTGTCCCTTTAACCCCTTCTACCCTGGGCAGGTTTTCGCTCTTCTGCCCAGGCCATTTTTATTTACAAATGTGTCACTTTATGTGGAACACTTTTACTTATCCAAGCCATTCCGAGATTGTTTTCTCGTGACACATTGTACTTCACGATAGTCATAAATGCGAGTCAATATATTTCACCTTTATTTGTAAAAAAAAAAAAAATCCAAAATTTACAAAATTTTTTGAAAATTCCCAAATTTAAAAGTAGAGAAATAGAAATTTGAAAAACAGTTAGTTATGCCTCCTAAAATAGTTATTACTTCACATTTCCCATATGTTTACTTCATGTTTGGATCATTTTGAAAATGACATTTTATTTTTGGGGACGTTAGAAGGCTTAGAAGTTTGGAAGTAAATCTTGAAATTTTTCAGAAAATTTCCAAAACCCACTTTTTAAGAACCAGTTCAGGTCTGAAGTCACTTTGTGAGGCTTACATAATAGAAACCATCCAAAAATGACCCCATTTTAGAAACTACACCCATCACGGTATTCAAAACTGATTTTACAAACTATGTTAACCCTTTAGGTGTTCCACAAGAATTAATGGAAAATAGAGATGAAATGTCAGAATTTCACTTTTTTTGCAGATTTGACATTTGAATCCATTTTTCCAGTAGCAAAGCAAGGGTTAACGGCCAAACAAAACTCAATATTTATTACCCTAAATCTGCGGTTTACAGAAATACCCCACATGTAGTCGTAAACTGCTGTATGGCAACACGGCAGGGCGCAGTAGGAAAGGAACGCCATATGGTTTTTGGAAGGCAGATTTAGCTGAACTGGTTTGACGCCCCCCTGATGCACCCTTTGAAAACCACGGGATAAGGTGCCAGTTTTATTGGTACTATTTTGGGGTACATATGATTTTTAATTGCTCCATATTACCATTTTTGTGAGGCAAGGTAACCAAGAAAAATTGATGTTTTGGCACCATTTTTATTTTTAACAACATTCATCTGAAAGGTTAGATCATGTGCTATTTTTTATAGAGCAGGTTGTTACGGACGCAATGATATCAAATAGGTCCACTTTCTATGATGTTTGTTTCAGTTTTACATAAATAAAGCATTTTTGAAAACAAAAATTAGTTTTTTGTATCTGCATTTTCTGAACGCCCTATTTTATTTTATTTTTCTGCCGATCGTCTTGTGCAGGGGCTCGTTTTTTGCAGGAAGGATTGATGTTTTTATCGGTACCATTTTTGGGTACATATGATTTTTTGATCATTTATTATTACAAGGTGACCAAAATATTGGTTGTTTTGGCGCAGTTTTTATTTATTTAAATTTTTACAGCGTTTACCTGAGGGATTAGGTCATGTGACTTTTTTTATAGAGCAGATCGTTACTGACGTGGAAATACCCAATATGTCTACTTTTTCTTATTTAAGTTTTACACAATAATAGCATTTTTAAACCGAAATAATTATATTTTAGTGTATCCATAGTCAGAGCCATAGCTTTTTTTATTTTTTGACTAATTGTCTTAGGTAAGGACACATTTTTTGCGGGATGAGGCGACGGTTTGATCGCTTGGTGTTGCAAATTTTTTTTTTACAGTTATTTTTTTATTTTTATTTTAGAGCTGGTTGTTATGAACGTGGCGATACCCAATATGTATTATTTTTTTATGCATTTCACTTTAGCACAATAATAGCAGTTTTGAAACAAAAAAAAAAAAAAGATGTTTTAGTGTCTCCATGTTCTGAGAGCTATAGTTTTTTATTTTTTGGGCGATTGTCTTAGATAGGGACTCATTTTTTGCAGGATGAGGTGACTGTTTTATTGATACCATTTTGAGGGACATATGCCTTTTTGATCGCTTGGTGTTGCACTTTTTGTGATGTAAGGTGACAAAAATTGCTTCATTTTTTTTTTTAACACCTTTTGAATTTTTTATTGGTGTTTATCAGACAGGGTGGATCATGTGATATATTTATAGAGCCGGTCATTATGGACGCGGCGATACCTAATGTGTTTTTTTTTCAGTTTTTTATTATAAAATAAGGTATACAAGTTATACATTTTATCACTTTATTTTTGATGTTCACTTTTGAGGGTCTGATCTCCTCTGCAATGCATTACAATACATTTGTATTGTAATGCATTGCCTGTTCGTGTACAACAGTGAGTAGCACACTAACAGGTTGCCTAGGAGACCCAGCCTGAGGCTGCATCTCCTCAGCACTCGTAGAAGGCAGGTCCCGATGGCGTGCAAGGCATTGGGCAGCCTCTGCATGGCATCGGGCTGCCTTCTGACACATCAAGTACCCGCCACAGCAGCGCGGGGACTCGATGCGCTCCCTTACCCGACACAAACCCCTTCTATGTCACGGACAGCGGCACAGAAGGGGTTAAAGGTACTTTCACACTTTCGTTATTCTTTTCCGGCATAGAGTTCTGTCAAAAGGGCTCTATGCCGGAAAAGAACTGATCAGGCATAGCCCAATGCATTCTGAATGGACAGAAATCCGTTCAGTTTGCATCAGTATGGCTTCCGTTCAGTCACTGTCAGGCGTTTTGGCCGGACATAATATTGCAGCATGCTGCAGTATTATGTCTGTCCAAAATGCCTGATCAGTTGCCGGAATGCCGGATCCGGTATAAATTCCCATTGACTTGCATTAGTGCCGGATCATTGCAAAACAACTGAAGGACGGATCAGTCCTTCCGGTCTGCGCATGTGCAGACCGGAAAAACTGTGAAAAAGACTGCAAGACGGATCCGTCCATCCGCATGACATGTGGAGAGACGGATCCATTCTTGCAATGCATTTGTAGACGGATCCACACCCGGATCAGTCTACAAATGCTGTCAGTTGTCACACTGATCGGCAGATCCGGCAGGCAGCTCCAACGACGGAACTGCCTGCCAGATCACAATAACGCTAGTGTGAAAGTACCCTAATCCGCCGGCATTGGCTTTTACAGCGATGCTGGCGGATACAGCAGGGGCCTAGCTACTAGGGACTGCCGGGCCCATACAGTGATCGCGCGCACACTGCTCCAGTGCCCGCCCGATCATCATGACGTACCATTACGTCAAATTGCGGGAATGCAGTGGCTTCCATGACGTAAAAGTACATCATGTGTTGGAAGGGGTTACGAGGGAACAATGTATTTAACATATAACCTCCCAAAAGAAACTATACATAAACTAAGAAATATTAAATCATGTGATAATAGTTAATTACTGAAAAGCTTATTCATATGGGGAGTTACCGTACTGTTAGTCTGTGCATTTTCTAAGTGTAGCAACAGAGGGTTGGGATCAATCAAGCATCATTTGCACTACATTTTTGTTCCACATGCAAGTCTAGCTTTCACCATATGGGAGTTTGCAAATGTCTGCTCTGATGAAAATACTGGAGCACTTGTGACGGTCTGTAAATAGCTTTCACACTAAATTTCAGAATCTGAGCATTGCTTGGACTAGTACTGTACAAGATGGCACATAAGCTTGCAAATTTCTAGCCTCCTATTCTCAGCAACAAGTGGGCAAATTATTACCAATGTACCTGATATATTGCAACGGACTGGCATATGTTGTCAACATTGAGAAGGTAAAATCCATAATCTAGTAATGTGTCCGAATATTTAGGATGCTTGGAGCCAAAATTTTCCCTAAACAAAAAGCAAAATACAAAAACATTGGTTAGCATAAAAAAAAATGACCATCGATAGTAAAGGTGTCAGAAAACAACTCTAGTCTTACCGGGCAAGGTATACTGCATGCTTTATTAACTGTTCAGCTTTCTTGAACTCTCGCTTCACTACACATGCCTAAAGGGAACATTAAGATATAGTAAATTAGATGCAAATATAGGAACAATTTCATTTTCAAAATCTCTAAAAAAGAAGGTGATTTTTTAGAAAATATACACAATACACTGACTATTGTGCACATTACTGGGAAAGATTATCAGTATGGTGCTGGCCAGTAACCACCCAGGGGGCTGATGCACAGCAACATAAAAACAGAAGTCTTGTGTTTTAATGGAGATTACCGGAAGTTAGAAAGATTACCCAAGAATGACTAATCACCCATCTATAGGACAGGGACCCCTTTACATTGGCAAATTCAGCAGGCGATTGTTGGAAAGAAAAACGTTCCTTCCTAGCAATCGGCGGCTCATTAGTGGAGAAGACCGCTGCTATTACATGCAGTAATCTCCTCCTCAGTATAAAGACACGTTGTATGCCGGCAGCAGAGCGTGTTTTGCTCGGTCAACGGGTAATCTACACCGCCAGATAATTGCTAATGACGTTCCTATGAATGCTCGTTACCGATTATCTGGTGGATTCATGGCCTGTGTAAAGGGCACTTAGGTGAATCTGACTGGCGGGGGCTCCTGTCATTTGACTAGAGCAGCATTCGAGCATGTACACTGCGGCTCTATTCAACATCTATGAGACAGAAGGAGACAGAGTACAAAGTATATATCCAAAAGAAAAATACATGTGCAATTAAGTGTAGGCATTACCAATTCATTCATCCAAAAGTGTTATCAAATATAAGCACATTACACACTATTTAACTATTTATACGGGTCGGCAATAACAAGCCTAAAACTCCACAAAACCCCCTCCAATCCAATAGCGAACTCCCTCAACAACAATCAAAAACATGAAGGGAACATCACCATATGCAATAAATAGCACAATATAAGGAGCTATGTTAATTGTCAATCCTACAATAGTGCAAATAAATACAGCCAAAAAATAAATATACCTAACCACCAAAGAGAAAAGATAAGCCAGAGGCAGATGTAGGAGGGGGTTTGAGACAGAGCCCCACACATACTGCCTCTCAACCAGTGATTTCCTACAGGACTGCGGGGAAACAGCTGAGCGTTGTACTCTATTTCTGAGTGACTGGCAGTGACCATCACTCCATTCAAATGGGGACATTCTGCGGTCAGACATTTATCACCTATCCTGGGCATAGCTGATAAGCTGTCATTCTGGGCCATCCCCTTTAATAGGCTTTAGGCTGTAAGCTCTCATAGGCACAAAACTCAAGGATTTGTTTTAAATTTACGTTTTATTTTATGCTATTATGCTACAGGCATCACAATGCATATAATTGATTAAAAAAGAAAGAAAAGAAGAGTAAAGTATATGACCACAAGAAGAAGAAGAGGAATGGGGACACAACTGGGGGACACTGAAATATAGTACATTTCTATTAGCTAGAAATAGACACCATCACTTGTTAAAGCCACTTAAAACCCCAAAAAAAACAGCCACACATCTCAATATGATGGACCACCCCCCAACATATCAACAAGTCCAAGTCCTATAACACATGACAAGGGGAGGAAAAACAATGTAAGCAAATAGCAAGGCATTTGCATGCTGATAAAGCAGAGGTGGAAAAAAAAAAAAAAAAAAAAAAAAGCACTGGGTCTATTCACACGTCCGTAGTGTATTGCGGATCCACAATACACCGGGCCGCACTAAATAGAGAAGTCCTGTTCTTGTCCGCATCTGCGGACAAGAATAGTACATGATCTATTTACTTGCGGAGCTGCGGACTGGAAGCTCGGGGCCGCACTCCGGAAATGCGGATGCGGAAAGCACATAGTGAACTCTCCGCATCCATTCCGTCCCCATAGAGAATGAATGGGTCGGCACCCGTTCCGCACAATTGCAGAACGAAATGTTTCCATTCACATAGCTGTATTGTGGCTTGTTTTTGCAGGAATTTCTAATGGCACCACTTAATAGTCCATATGATGTAGTAGGACACTGAAGAAAAATTCTAAAAAGGGTGGAATTGTGGATAAAAATGCAATTTCACCATTCTTTTATGGGTTTCATTTTTATTGTGTTACTTATGAGGTAAAACCGATTTGTTAACTTCATTATGCGGATCAGTACGATTACAGCAATATCAAATTGTTATAGTTTATCTTGTGTTTTTATACCGTTAAAAACTAGTCTCGTTCGTATGTTTAACCACTTCAGCCCCGCTAGCTAAAACACCCTTAATGACCAGGCCACTTTTTACACTTCTGCACTACACTACTTTCACCGTTTATTGCTCGGTCATGCAACTTACCACCCAAATGAATTTTACCTCCTTTTCTTCTCACTAATAGAGCTTTCATTTGGTGGTATTTCATTGCTGCTGACATTTTTACTTTTTTTGTTATTAAATCGAAATTTAACGATTTTTTTGCAAAAAAATGACATTTTTCACTTTCAGTTGTAAACTTTTGCAAAAAAAAACGACATCCATATATACGTTTTTCACAAAATTTATTGTTCTACATGTCTTTGATAAAAAAAAATGTTTGGGTAAAAAAAAAAAAATGGTTTGGGTAAAAGTTATAGCATTTACAAACTATGGTACAAAAATGTGAATTTCCGCTTTTTGAAGCAGCTCTGACTTTCTGAGCACCTGTCATGTTTTCTGAGGTTCTACAATGCCCAGACAGTAGAAAAACCCCACAAATGACCCCATTTCGGAAAGTAGACACCCTAAGGTATTCACTGATGGGCATAGTGAGTTCATAGAACTTTTTATTTTTTGTCCCAAGTTAGCGGAAAATGATGATTTTTTTTTTTCTTACAAAGTCTCATATTCCACTAACTTGTGACAAGAAATAAAAACTTCCATGAACTCACTATGCCCATCACAAAATACCTTGGGGTGTCTTCTTTCCAAAATGGGGTCACTTGTGGCGTAGTTATACTGCCCTGGCATTCTAGGGGCCCAGATGTGTGAGAAGAAGTTTGCAATCAAAATCTGTAAAAAATGACCGGTAAAATCCGAAAGGTGCACTTTGGAATGTGTGCCCCTTTGCCCACCTAGGCTGCAAAAAAGTGTCACACATCTGGTATCACTGTACTCAGGAGAAGTTGGGGAATGTGTTTTGGGGTGTCATTTTACATATACCCATGCTGGGTGAGATAAATATATTGGTCAAATGCCAACTTTGTATAAAAAAAATGGGAAAAGTTGTCTTTTGCCAAGATATTTATCTCACCCAGCATGGGTGTATGTAAAATGACACCCCAAAACACATTCCCCAACTTCTCCTGAGTACGGCGATACCACATGTGTGACACTTTTTTGCAGCCAAGGTGGGCAAAGGGGCACACATTCCAGAGAGCACCTTTCGGATTTCACCGGTCATTTTTTACACATTTTGATTGCAAACTACTTAACACACATTAGGGCCCCTAGAATGCCAGGGCAGTATAACTACCCCACAAGTGACCCCATTTTGGAAAGAAGACACCCCAAGGTATTCCGTGAGGGGCATGGCGAGTTCCTAGAAAAAAACATTTTTGTCACAAGTTAGCGGAAAATTATGATTTTTTCTTTTTATTTTTGTTTCTTACAAAGTCTCATATTCCACTAACTTGTGACAAAAAATAAAAACTTCCATGAACTCACTATGCCCATCACAAAATACCTTGGGGTGTCTTCTTTCCAAAATGGGGTCACTTGTGGCGTAGTTATACTGCCCTGGCATTCTAGGGGCCCATATGTGTGAGAAGAAGTTTGCAATCAAAATCTGTAAAAAATTACCCGTGAAATCCAAAAGGTGCACTTTGGAATGTGTGCCCCTTTGCCCACCTAGGCTGAAAAAAAGTGTCACACATCTGGTATCGCCGTACTCAGGAGAAGTTGGGGAATGTGTTTTGGGGTGTCATTTTACATATACCCATGCTGGGTGAGATAAATATATTGGTCAAATGCCAACTTTGTATAAAAAAATGGGAAAAGTTGTCTTTTGCCAAGATATGTATCTCACCCAGCATGGGTGTATGTAAAATGACACCCCAAAACACATTCCCCAACTTCTCCTGAGTACGGCGATACCAGATGTGTGACACTTTTTTGCAGCCTAGATGCGCAAAGGTGCCCAAATTCCTTTTAGGAGGGCATTTTTTGACATTTGGATCCCAGACTTCTTCTCACGCTTTAGGGCCCCTAAAAAGCCAGGGCAGTATAAATACCCCACATGTGACCCAACTTTGGAAAGAAGACACCCAAAGGTATTCAATGAGGGGCCTGGCGAGTTCATAGAATTTTTTTTTTGGGCATAAGTTAGCGGAAATTGATTTTTTTTTTGTTTTTTCTCACAAAGTCTCCCTTTCCGCTAACTTGGGACAAAAATTTAAATCTTTCATGGACTCAATATGCCCCTCAGCAAATACCTTGGGGTGTCTTCTTTCCAAAATGGGGTCATTTGTGGGGTGTTTGTACTGCCCTGGCATTTTAGGGGCCCTAAAGCGTGAGAAGTCTGGAATATAAATGTCTAAAATATTTTACGCATTTGGATTCCGTGAGGGGTATGGTGAGTTCATGTGAGATTTTATTTTTTGACTCAAGTTAGTGGAATTATTTGTAAGAAAAAATTAAAAATTTCCGCTAACTTGGGCCAAAAAAATGTCTGAATGGAGCCTTCCAGGGGGGTGATCAATGACAGGGGGGTGATCAATGACAGGGGGGTGATCAGGAAGTCTATATGGGAGATCACCCCCTTGTCATTGATCACCCCCCTGTAAGGCTCCATTCAGACGTCCGTACGTGTTTTGCGGATCCGATTCATGTATCCGTGGATCCGTAAAAATCATACGGACATCTGAATGGAGCCTTACAGGGGGGTGATCAATGACAGGGAAGTGATCAGGAAGTCTATATGCGTGATCACCCCCTTGTCATTGATCACCCCCCTGTAAGGCTCCATTCAGACGTCCGTATGTGTTTTGCGGATCCGATCCATGGATGCGTGGATCCGTAAAAATCATACGGACGTCTGAATGGAGCCTTATAGGGGGGTGATCAATGACAGGGGGGTGATCAATGACGGGGGGGGGGGGGTGATCAGGGGTTCATAAGGGGTTAATAAGTGACAGGGGGGGTGTAGTGTAGTGTGGTGTTTGGTGCTACTTTGCACAGCTACCTGTGTCCTCTGGTGGTCGATCCAAACAAAAGGGACCAGCAGAGGACCAGGTAGCAGGTATATTAGACGTTGTTATCAAAACAGCGTCTAATATACCTGTTAGGGGTTAAAAAAAATCACATCTCCAGCCTGCCAGCGAGTGATCGCCGCTGGCAGGCTGAAGATCCACTCACTTACCTTCCGTTCCTGTGAGCGCGCGTGCCTGTGTGTGCGCGTTCACAGGAAATCTCGCGTCTCGCGAGATGACGCGTATATGCGTCGCTGAGCGCAGGGCTGCCACCTCCGGACCGCAGATCTGCGTTAGGCGGTCCAGAGGTGGTTAAAGAGGACCTTTTACCGCTCCGGACATTCCTGTTTTAATAGCTTCATGCATTCCCCACATACTAACAATTCTGGAACATCTATTCTTATGTCTGTATGTTGTGTCATTCCTTTATTATTTCTACTAGAAGTTATAAATTAATTGCTGTAAGGGTACAGAGGGTTGTTACCAGTTGGGGGTGTCCCTGTACACACTCACTCTATCCAATCAGTGCTGACATTTTCAGACTGTGCAGGTACACACCGCCAACTGGTTACCTCCCCTCTGTACCCTTACTGCACACCCCTAGCAATTATTCATAACTTCTAGTGGAAATAATAAAGGAATGTCACAACATAGAGCCATAAGAATAGATGCTCCAGAATTATTAGTACATGGGGAATGCATGAAGCTATTAAAATAGGCATGTCAGGGGTGGTGACTGGTCCTCTTTAAGTCTATGGAGCTGTGTAAGGGTTCATTTTTTGTGGGGCGAGCTGTAGATTTTATTGATACCATTTCTGGGTGTGCATGAATCTTTCATCACTTTTTCTCCAATTTATTTTTTTATTTTTTAAAGCTGAAGCGAACAATAAATAGGTCAGCCATTTTGATTTTTGATTTATTTTTTTCTCATCACCATACGGGATAAATAGTTTAATATTTTAGTAGTTCAGGCATTTTCAGATGAAGCGATACCAATGATCTTTTTTTTTCTTTGAGATTTTTAAAAACTTTTGAAACTTCTTTTTAATTTCATTTTTAGTCCCCCTGGGGGGCTTTAACATGTGTTCATTAGGAAAAGCACTGTGTAGGACTTTACTATTGCATACACAAAGACAGAAGATTGCAGCTCTCACCTCAGATCCCTGTGAAGCACGGAGGATAGGGCTTGAACCCAGCCACATTTGAAATGTCCAAAAACAAAGGATCGACTCCAGCTTCTGACGTATAAAAATAATTGGTTCTTTATTGGCTTCCAAAATTTAACATCCGACATACATCACATGGAAAGACAAGTTGTAGTTGTGACGCGTTTCGGGCTATGGTATTGAGCCCTTAATTCAAGACAATACAACATGTACTAAAAGCAAGTACTTATATACAACACAGTTACAATCCTCCTCCTTTTTCGATTGGCTGACGGTCACACCCCCAGCCCAGGTGTTCCTGGGTTAGGTGAGAGAATCAGCCAGGGAAAAGATGGGAGGGGGAGGCAATGAATTTAACATCATGAATTAAAAGTCACAGACTGATGAACTACATATATTGCAATGTTAAGTCATATTTTCTGTTTAAACCCTTCGGTGTACAGGTATCCAAAATAAACATCCAAAATGTTTCTCTGCTTAATAACTTCTGTTTACGATCACCTCCTCTAATAGGTGCAGAGACAACCTCCACGCCCTGCACAGAAAACGCAAAGGTGTCGCCTTTATGAACAGTGGCAAAATGCATAGTTGCCGCTGAAACATTCCGGGACATAAAATGAGGGACATCACTTAAATGCTTCCTTATCCGAACTTTTAGATCATTTGTGGTACAGCCCACGTATTGCAATCTACAAATTTTGCATGTTATAACATATATTACGTGGTCTGTATTGCAATTTATATACTGCTTCAACACATGTCTATTATTATTAGCCATAGATATGACCTTTCGAGATACACATGTGTTGACAGCAGATACATCTTCTGCTACCACATTTATAGTTTCCATTGGTTTTTGGCCAGGTACATATTTTGGGGATCTTTTCCATAAATAAACTTGGACTGATTTTTTGTCCCATAGTGGGAGCTCTTTTTGCTATACATCTTATTCCTGCAGATGCTATATTTCTCCATTCCTCATTATAGTTCAAAACCGGAAGATGTTTCCGTAAAATTTCACATATCCTAAAATAATCTCTACTGTAATTAGTGATGAAGGAGATAGGTTCATCTTTATTCACATTTTTTTATTTTATTTTTAGTCTTTTTATGCTTATTCCCTTTTCTTTTATTTTCATTTTTGTTGCCATTACTTTTATCATTCCCATTAGGGAAGATGAGGGTCTTTCTGTCTTGCTAACTGTATGCCTTTTATTTATGCTGGTTTGGGTATATCCTCTCATCTTAAGTCTAGCTGCAATACTATGGACTTCTCTTTCAAATAATTCCTTGGTGGAGCAGTTCCTTTTTGCCCTTATCATTTCCCCCTTAGGGATATTTTTTTATAACGTGTGGAGGATGGCAGGAGGAGGCAGAGAGAATAGTATTACCAGCTGATGGCTTCCTATGGGTGTATGTAATCACCTCATTACTGCCCTTATCCACTTCCAGACACAGATCCAGAAAGACAATTTTATCCAGATCGCTGGAAAGGGTTAATTTTATGGATGTGGTACAATTATTCAAGTATTCTATACATTCACCTATTCTCTCTTTGTCCCCCTGCCAAACCCACAACATATCGTTGATAAATCGACCATACCATTTAAAGTGTTCTCTATAGGGGTTATCATCAGAAAAAAGATACCTGCTTTCCCACCACGCCATATATATATTTGCGATCGATGGTGAGTACTTCGCTCCCATAGGGATTCCTGATTGCTGAAGGTAATATTTTTTTTATTAAACATGAAAAAGTTATGTTTCATCAAGAAATCTATGCATGAACATAAAAAATCCTGCAACTCTGGAGTATAGTTACTATAACATTCTAGGAACCATTTTAAGGCAACAATAGCCGACTGATGTGGTATATTCGTATACAATGCAGTAATATCTGCTGTTACCCAGGTAAAATTCGTATGCCACTCAAAAGAAAAAAAGTTTTTTAATACTGTGCCTGTATCCCTCAGATATCCTGGTATGAACGGTACAAGTGGTTGTAGCAGGAAATCTGCCCATTCCGATAAATTTTCGGAATATGAGCCGATGCCTGCCACAATCGGACGTAATGGAGGTGGAAAACCTGGTTTATGAACTTTTGGAAGCGCATGGAATATTGGTGTAATGGCATGTTCTACATATATAAGTTCAGTTTCTTTTTTACACCTGGGCTGGGGGTGTGACCGTCAGCCAATCGAAAAAGGAGGAGGATTGTACCTGTGTTGTATATAAGTACTTGCTTTTAGTACATGTTGTATTGTCTTGATGAAGGGCTCAATACCATAGCCCGAAACGCGTCACAACTACAACTTGTCTTTCCATGTGATGTATGTCGGATCTTAAATTTTGGAAGCCAATAAAGAACCAATTATTTTTATACATCAGAAGCTGGAGTCGATCCTTTGTTTTTGGACAGGTCTTTACTATTGTAGACCTTGGGGCCTTCAGAAGGCCCCATGCTGCTATACCAAATGACTCCCACAACCTAATTGCGGGGACCATTGTTAGCACTGCTCTCGTTAATTAACCTCTCAGATTACTATGGTCATAATCATCTACGGCATCTGAGGGGTTGAAAGTCTGATCGGAGCAGTTTCCAATCACAGACTCTACCAGCAGCTGTCTGCTTTGTAAAAAAAAAACTGGATGTAAACTTCAGTTGATGCTATTGCAGTGCCCCTCGAGGTGCAAACCCCCTTTAAAGATCAGACTGCCATGGCTTTGGCATTTTTGCACTGGCACTTCTTGGTGTATTTTTTGGCGCAAAAATACTAGCTGAACGTCTATGTGAAACGCAGGACATACATGAGATTCTATTTTGCTACAGATGTTTGATGTTTTTGTTAATTGTGTGGGGGTGGGGTTGTCTCTCAGCAAGATGAAGCTTTTGGTGTATTTTTTCCATACATCTCCTTCCCTACAGGGGGAAAAAATAACACCAGGAAAAAAAATGTGTTGTTCACACAGTGGTATAGAAAATGCCATAAAAACTGCATGCAGTATGGAAAAACACGCAGTTTCTATGGAGTTTTTTTAGTGAGCAAAATACATCAGAACAAATCTGAGTATTAGGGGGCCCAAAAGTACAAAAAAAAAAAAAATGCACCTCTGTTCCAGCTACAACTAGCCTCTTATGTTAATGGCCTTGGACTACTTTGATTATATATTGGGGGTGATCAAAATGTAAACCTATGAGAGATATTTAATCCAACTGAACAGTACAAGATTAAAAGCTGGTAGGCGCTTTACCAGATTCACCCTAGCCAACAGTGGACTGACCATATCCGGTATGTATGGTGTACATATGTACACTTTACATTTTCTGCAGTAATAAAAATACAAACAAAATTTTACAGTCACATTAGAGTTCATATAACATTGTACAAGATGAAAAAAATCTAACTATAGGGCCCGATATCTGACGTAGTTTGGTGGTTGATTTATGTCCAGCATCAGGAACACCATGCTAAAAGAACAATATTTGGGACGTCCAGAGTAACAATTAAAAGAGTGGTTCAGAAACCCCGGGAACTCCAGTTGTTTGGACACTACAAATTCCAGCATGCTTCATTCATTTCTATGGGAGTTGCGAGTACAGCCGAGCTGGAGTGCCGGAGGCGGCTGCTGTTTGCCGGATTACTGATGTCTTGTGTTTTCCTCCTTTCCTTGGGATAGAATCTATACATTTCTAGTGCCACTTGGTAAGAAATGCCATGTAAACAAAGAAGACTGACATCTGCGGCACAGCTCTCCAACAGGCTGTTCCGTCTAGCCGGATGTAAGCGCACACCCGCCAGCCCCATTGACCAGGATCCGGCCGGACAAACATAATTGTGTGCAGCATTTTTTGTGAGGCCAAATCTTGGCTTATTTGCTGGGTAGCGGATGGATCTCCGCCAGACGCATTAACATCCGGCTTACCACTAGAGCTCTGGCTGGCTGTTCTCTGCCGGAAAAACCTGCCATGGAGTTCAAACACTAGTTTGAAAAAACTCCATAAGGATTATTAATTTGAGGGTCATTTAGAGTCCCAATTGAGCCATTTCTGCCCCAGTGGTTTCTAAGCCGTGGCCTGATTATGTTTGGCCAGTTGTTTATCAATGTCGGCCACAGAGTAATAAATACAGATCTCCAAGCTCTTGTGGAGCACATCTGGATACATCACCCACATTTTCCTATGTGCTGCAAAGTCGTCAAGGTTTGGCTGCTGTTTTTCCCCCACAAGTAGCTTTTATGGAAAAGGCAAAAGATGCAGCAACCACAGTGTCTACAAGACCAGATCAGTGCACTCTTCAGGTGCAATTTACATTTACAGCGAAAAATCTAAAACTTGCAAGTACCTTAGATGCTTGTCTCAACACATCGACTATCACCTTCACAGGAAGCCCGCTGGTAATTTCTTTCATGGCTTCTATACACCATTTATAAGCCTAGTAAATAAGAGAATCAGGGAACATTACTTTTCTACCATGTTAAAGAAACAAAGTAAGTGTCAGTGCCCTGCAATTACGGTTATGGTCAGAGATGATTAAAGGCGCTTTCCCAGTCATTATTCATTCAGCAGGAAAAGCTCTCTAAATTAGTGGGAAGGGCACTTTGCACTTGGCAAAGCATCACGGCCACATCAATCACATGACTGGCAGAAGTCAGACCCATTCCGATTTACCCAAGGATAGGCCATCAATAGCAAATTCACAGACAACCCCTTGATGTACATGTATGGAACAGGTGTGTGAAGGGTGTATTGATTGGAATCCGAAGCTGAGCTGTTATTTTCAAAATTGGTCCTGGAGGGGTTAATACAATTGACAAGGAAGCATTAGAATCATTTCACTTTGAGAACTACCTTTGTCAGCAATAAAAAAAATAAAAAATGCTTAAAATGGGTTCTCTCACTTCTGTAAAGAACTTACGTAGAGAAAGTTATTACAAGGCACTTACCAATGTATTCTGTTTGCCCATAGTGTTTCCTTGGCTGGCTGGATTCATTTTTGCATCACATTATAAACTGCTTGTAACCAGGAGGTATGAACACCCTGCAATCCAGTAGCGGTGGCCGTACTTGCACACTGTAGAGAAAAATTCCGGCCAGGACTGTAGGAACACGCATACACAGCTGCTTCCGTCCCAGCCACCTCATATCTCACCTGCAGCGGTGGCCATAGCCCCTGGATATGAGCAGTGTATAATGTGATGGAAAAATGAATCCAGCCAGCAAGGGAGCCAATATGGATAATAACAATACATTAGTAAGTGCCTTGTATTAACTTTCTCTACATGATAAATGCCACTTGCTGAAGCGAGACAACCCCTTTAAATGGAGTAATGGGCAAGCAGAAGCCCCTGCTGGACTAGTATAAAAGGGAAAATATAAAGTGTTCACCACAATAACCACTTGCAAATGCAACTTATGCACTATGGTATCAAAGGTAAATTACTCAACCTCAAATTATACTATAAGTACACCGTTTAAACATAAGCTATACTTTAAAGGATATGGACACCTTTGACATGGAAATTGATTTTTACATATGCTTGCGGTTACAGAGTTTAAAAAATTTCAGGCTGCAATTTTCCTTTGATAGATCATTATCAGAAACCTTGATAAGCGGTTTGCAACCTGCTTCTAGTTTTAGACTTTTCTTATTTGCATGTCCCTCCCTGTAACACAAGCTGGATGGATGCAAGACCAGGATGCTGCTGCCTTCACTAGCTCTCATATAGATTTATTCCCGAATAGACTTGCTTTACGACCTTTGCACTTACAGATACTGATGCTGAGGAATGTGTGAGAGTCAGCTTCTCTCTGTTGGGAGCAGTCTGCTGTTGGATTGTCAGATTCAGAAGAGCAGTCAGTTGAATGAGTGACTCTAATAACAGTAAACTTGTAAGATTCTTTAAATAAAGGCTACTTAAAAGTTGGATCATTTTGGATTTAAGAAGAAAAATAAGCAATAAACAGGGCAATGGTGTCCATATCTTCTAAATTTGTAAAAAATTAGAGAGGCAAGCTTTTTTGCACAATTTAGGAAGATAGATATATATCTCTATCTCTTAACTATATATCAATCACAGTCGAGAAGAAGCACATACCTCATCATAATGACTTTTTGCAAATAGCAGAGCACACAACTCGCCATACAAAGCAGCTTTGTTTGCATGCTGTCCGTGCTTTGCTAGCTTCTCCATATAACTCTGTGCAAGTTTAAAGGTTTCTTCTCCCAGGTGGTATTTGCAGTTCCCATTTCGAACATGCAGCAATCTAGGAAGAAAACAAAACAAACAATACTTACACCACAGAATACATATTTATCAAAATCATTTGAGCCCATCTACCATGGCAAGGTGACCTCTTTGTAGATGGGATCCTCTCTTTAATGGCTTCTTTCTTTATGCCAACAGGCCTCAAATTAATTCAAGGAGAGCAGGCTCTCCCTATATACTGCACTAATGTAAAACAGCCTGTAGGAAAGACGAGTTTGTTAGGAGTGCATGACCAAGACTGAAGCAGTCACACGAATATGAAAAATTCCCATGTGACGGACATTTAAGTAACATCCATTAGGCCATTTTTACAACCAGTTGAAGTCTATACACATAGCTGAATAGCAACCGTCAAAAAAAACAGGACATGTCCTATTTTTGGCCATTTTGACAGCCAGATGAACACCACTGAAATCAATGGGCCTGTTTAATGGCCCTTTAGACAGGAGTGCACCCATCTAATCACCGTTAAAAACAAGTGCATTATGTTAAAAGAAAAAGCCATTCAGGGGTTACAATACAAAAGGTATCAACTCATCTACTTGATGGCACTTCATGTAAAGCCATGATACTGGAAGAGCCAGGGCCTGATGTCTCCAGTGAGGAGGGAGCATTCCCATGCATGCAAGTGGATGGAGTTTTTTTTTTGGCACAGGCAGAATGGGTGAATAAGGGGACAATTTTTTTATACTGTGGGGTACTAATGGGGCATTAATAATACTGGTGTCACTAATGTGGGCATTATTAATACTGGGAGGCACTAATGGTGGAATTAAAGGTGTTGTCCAGGATCAGGGTGGAACCCGGACATACCCATATTATCACCCAGGCAGCCCTCTAATGTTAGCATCGGAGCATTTTATGCTCCGATGCTCTCCCTTGCTCTGCGCTAGATCACGCAGGGCAAGGGCTTTTTTATTTACAATAACACACTGCCGGACGGAAGCTTCCACCCAGCAGTATGTTCGGTGACGTCACCGGCTCTGATGGGCAAAGAAGAGCACCGGGAGAATGAAATGCTCCGATGCTCTTGTCAGGGGGGCTGCCTGGGTGAAAATATGGGTATGTCCAGGTTCAGCTCTGAACCCGGACAACCCCTTTAATCTTACTGGGGGCACTATAGCGGGCATTACATATATTAAGGGCTCTCCAGGGTTTGGGATAAAAAAAATAAAAATAAAATTGAATTCCATTGGTTTTTAATGCCAATTAAAAACAGACGCAAAATGGCAGGTAAAAATGGACAGACAGAAAATGGATCCACAAATAGTTTTTTAAAAAAATGGCCATAAAAAACGAAAAGCATGTCAGTTTTTTTAACAACTGTTTTGAATAAAACCCTTGTTTTTTGTTTTTCAGTCTGCATTTGGAGGGGTAGCTGCCTCCATCTTGGTTGTGCACGCCAAAGAAAACCCATCTTTCCATAGGCTCTTTTAGTTTGTGCAGTATACAGCTGTAGCCTGTTCTTCCTGAATTCATTTGAGGCCAGCTGGCACAAAGAGGAGTCATTATTGAGTAGAGTCCCATGTGAAAGACGTCACCCTGCCGTGGTAGACAGGCACAAATTATTTTTATTAAAATATATTTGCTAATTACCTCATATTCATGTATATGTTGCACACAGAACATGGCCTTTGTTCATATAGTCAATGTTTGTGTTCTGTACAGTTTTGTATTTTCAGCCATGGCGACAAAAACCTGCTTCATTTTACAGGATGTGCTGACTAACTTGGCGTTTTGTTTTTGCAGTAAACAATACCTACACAGTACACTACATCCATGGAAGATGATCCAGCATCTTAAGACGCCACAATGTCATAAATGTAATGTAAATGTCTCATGTACACATATCTATTACACTGTCCCTTTAAACAATTATATACACACACAAACAAACAGTATTCGGTTATAACTAATCAATGTCTGCTTATTATATTACAGGGGACTGTGTAATGGGGTGGGAGCTGGTGAAGCATGGCCTTGTAGTTCACCTGCTGCCTGTTGCTAGGCTGCCACCTAAATTGGCGTAGATGCTGCCTAACCAGAAGTGTTTTCAGAAATTATTCATTAAAAGGGAACCTATCACCTGGATTTTGTGTATAGAGCTGAGGACATAGGTTGCTAGATGGCCACTAGCACATCCGCAATACCCAGTCCCCATAGCTCTGTGTGCTTTTATTGTTTAAAAAAAAACTATTTGATACATATGCAAATTAACCTGAGATAAGTCCTGTCCCTGACTCATCTCACCTACAGGACTCATCTCAGGTTAATTTGCATATGTATCAAATAGTTTTTTTTTACATAATAAAAGCACACAGAGCTATGGGGACTGGGTATTGCGGATGTGCTAGCGGCGATCTAGCAACCCATGTCCTCAGCTCTATACCTAAAATCCAGGTGACCGGTTCCCTTTAAGTACTCTAAGGCTCTTTAATCAGTCATTTCAATAGGATGCTCTTTTTTTTTTAGCAGTATTTCAACTGAAGTTTTATTTTTATCTCATAGGATTTTTAATACTCCAACTCTGTCACTGTAGATCGGGCATTCCGGCTGTTGTGAAACTACTACTCCCAGCATGCTCTATATAAATATATAGATCAAATAACTTCAGCTCCCTATACCTGACACAGCACTCCACTGCACGAAACCAATGCAGCATTTCATTGTGAAGAGTGCAGAGCTGTAGACATGACAGGAACACCTTCTCAGCATCGCCGTACCAGCCTGCATCCGAGAGAAAGCCGCCTGCAATGTGAAAAAAGAAACCTATAAAACAAACCCTCATCGGTCTCCAAAACTCACCCAACCCCTCCCCAACGTGAAGGAAGCGAGGCGCGGCCCCACTCCATTCACTGCTGTGGGCGCTCCAAAATAGCTAAGTGCTGGCTTGCCATTTCTAGCAGTTTTATATAAGTAAATGGAAAGGTGGATGCGCATGCCCTGTGCACTCTTCATTCACGGCTATTGGACTTCCGAAAATAGCTTACTTGGCTGTTTTCGGCATTCTCATAGCAGTGAATGGAGAGCACCCATGCATGTGCGGTGTGCTCTCCTTCACTTCGGGGGCCCCATTCTTGAGACAGGACCAGGTCCCAGAGGTAGGACTGAACCTATGTGACTTTAATGGCATATCCTAGCAATATGCCATAAAAGGCTGAGACCCTTTCAAGGGGTTTTCCAGGCTCCTGATACTGATGATCTATCCTTTGAATAGAAGTGGCCGTGCTGGGTTACTGCAGCTCAGCTCCCATTCAAGTCAACAGTAACCCGCAATGGCAACTACACTTTGAACTGAGCTGCGCTTCCGGCTCTATTTAAAGTGCTAGTTCTGATGCCAAGGCTGCAGGGAAAAGCTGATTAGTGGAAATACAGTGTGTTGGATCCCCAGTGATAGGATATTGATGTCATAGATATCAGGAACCTGGAGATGCCCTTTAATGGGGGACACAATATGGATCATTATGGAGCCTGCCTTTGCGCACCTTCATAACAGATTTTCACCTCTCACATCCATAGCATGCGGTGCTCCACAGTTTCCACATAGATTATTAACAATGGTGCCATTCAACACTGCAGCACGCCATCAGTTCAAAAACTGTGCAGTGTCAGAAATACTCCCATCCTTGGCACAAAAGCCAATCATCATCCTTTTTGCAACTCTGATAAAATCGCCTTTTACCCTTGATAACAACGAGGGATATGTGTGCAGACAGCCTATCGCACACCTTACATATCCATCAAGCCAGCTCACGACACAACTTCTTTGGTGAGCTACACGCTACCAACGTCAAAAGTAAAAAGTGCTCATAATATTGTGACTCAACTGTGTATCATGTATGATGCTGTAAAACAAATGACTTACCAAGAACAAAACCAATCTGGATTGCCTTTTCCTTAACTTGAGCATCAGACTCTGCGATGTACGAGCACCGTCTGCTAAAAGAATATGCCAACACAGAGGCAACCTTCACTCCATGGTCCATTAAAGCCTGAAAGCAGTGATGTAGTAAATGTCTGTAGAGGACAAACAATGGTACAGGGGTTTAAAGGAAAACAATCCATTTTGGACCAAACATTCAAACAGTACAGCAGCTTCTAACCATGCAAAACTGCTGACAGCACTAGGTAGGGCTGGGGAGGGCAGTGCAATCATACCTTTTGTGGAGTTTGTATTATCAGAAGTAGTGCGAATATGAATTCTTATTCTGCTAGATTCTGCTCCTGCAAGTGCAATGAAGGCAGAGCTTCACTGTCAAGTGCTCTCAGCATTAAACGGCTTTACAGTCCCTACCCTCTGAGCCAATCTTATAGAGCGGCCCTCTGCTCTGGGTAAGGGTGGGTCCCGAGTTCCCCTCTATGACATCTACAGTCCATAACAGGATCTATGGACAGGAGTAATTGTTTTGGGTAGACAATTTAAATTACCTAATTTGAAGATGCATTCACCCATTAAATTGGAGATTGTAGAAATGAACAACGAATACATTTACCACAATCTTAGACGGACCAGAAACCTAAATTACAATGTATCTTAGGGGATGTTATGCCTAGGAGACAACAACCCCAATGTTCCTAATGGTTCCCCCAGTAAGGCATCGCTCAAGCAGATGTGACTGCCGAGGTGTGTGATTGGCGGCAGTGGTCATAGGACCAAGCCACTTCCTGGTCCTACGGGAACCGGAAGCACAGGCATGGCAGGAACATGGACAGGTGAGTGGCCTTTATTTATCCTTACATGGGGGACACACGAGATGCATTGGGTTTGTCTGCTCCTAGGCCATACAAAACCTTTAAGAAGTGGCACGCACACACCACATTAAGGCTCCATTCACACATCCGCAATTCCGTTCCGCATTTTCCGCATTTATTTCTATGGGGCTGCACGATGTGCAGCCCGGCTCCGGAAATGCGGACCCGCCCTTCCGGATCTGCAATTTCGATCCCGAAAAAAATAGAACATGTCCTATTCTTGTCCGCAATTGTGGACAAGAATAGGCATTTTCTATTAAGTGCCGGCGATGTGCGGTCCGCAAAATGCGGAACGCACATTGCCAGTGTCCGTGTTTTGCGGATCCGCAAAACACACACGGATGTGTGAATGGACCCTAAACCAGTGAGAAGTGAGAAGACTGCTTCAGAAGAACTGGGACAGCAAAATAAACAGGTCTAAAAATGCACTGGGAGCAACATGCAAAATTGTGGGAGCCTGGGGTTGTTTTGCTGACTTACCTTTTATCTAATGCGCGTAATACTTTTGCAAAAACTTCTAATTCACAGAACTCACTTCCAAGCTGGCAAAGTCTTCCTTGCTGGTAAAGCTGAAATAGAAGACAATGGCAGGTTTAGAGCTGTATTGAAGTGCAGAGAACGTACAGTGTAATGAACCTATACTTCACTGAGGCCTCATGCACACAACCATATTTTCTGTCCGTGTCTGATCCACCCATTAATTACTAAAGGGCCACGAAAAATGTGCGCAGCACACGGACATCATCTGTACAAGTGAAATTGTTCCTAGCCTCAGAAATGTATGGATTATCGGGCCAGTGCTTACTGCACCATTCCTCCCCACACAGCACCATTCTCATCGCATCACTGGACTCACTATTCACCAACAGACTGCCACTACAAGACAGTCCGAAACGTGACCTCCGTCTGCTTTCTTCAAATCTCAAAGTAGTAGTACTCAAAAATATAAAGCAGTCCTTCAAGTAGTCACAGATCCCACAGATAAATGAAAAAACAAAAACAACTAGACAAACAAAAATCTTAGGTGGAACAATACTGGCAGTAGGAGCACGTGGCAGAAGGATGGCAGTGGTTGGCACGGCTGTCTTGTAGAGAAATCGGATAGTTGGTTCCCCAGCCAAATGGCTACAAAGCATATACATGCAAAAGAGGGACACTCAATTGCAGGCCGCAGTATAGAAATGGAACAGTCACATTTCCTGCAGAAAGCGAGACATGCCATCTCAGTACCACAAACAAGCTGGAGAGGCATCATTGCTGTACGTGCAGTCTAAAGCCTTCTTTTTTACCATGGGTTGTTTTTGGGCATTTCCTCTGATAACCACGAGGCTTTCATCTAGTTTACAGCTACATGCTTGTCATTGATCTGTTCCTCTATTATTCTGATCGCTAATAACTGGCCAGCCATTAGATTTATTCCATCAACTTCAATGACCGATTTACATCAAGATCAGCATTGTCAAAAAGATATTGGGGGGGGGGGGGGGGGGGAGAGTCTATAGAACTAGTGCTCAGAACAGGAGAGCTGGAGCCTGAGTAAAGACCTTCAACCCACCTTCACAACCACCCCTCCGCCCGACCCACACACTCACTCACTTTATATGTATCTCCGGATTAGTTCAGCCTCCGGAATGTTAGGTTTCACCCCGCTTTCCCAACCTCTGTGCCTCAGAACAGCCTCCCATGGACAATCGCTGCCTACTGAGGGGACGGCGTACTCGTATTCCCCTCTATGGTCTCAGTAAGGTAAGGGACCATAGGTACAGTCAGGGGGACTGAACCGCCATCATCTTTATCACTGACAGGAGCCTATCTATATGAGTCACATGTAGATCCCCAAGCGTGGTTCACATTGTAGCTCGGCATCCTCCCCGGCACAGTATTTAGGCAGGTAAGAGACTGATGCATAGAAATCCGAGGACAGCGCCTGTAGGGAACACTGGCACATTGTAATCTATGGGACAATTCACAGCATGCATCGCTTAGGTCTGATTCTCCCACAAGACTTGTACATTATAGTGAACAGGGGTGCAAGAAAAAACAGACGTCATCCACATGTGGTCCGTTTTTTTTCAAGGATGAGTTGAAGCTTTTTGGTCTGAATGTGTCCTTAACCCCTTAGGGACACAGCCTTTTTACACCTTAGGACCAGGCCATTTTTTGAAAATCTGACCAGTGTCACTTTAAGTGATGATAACTTTAAAACGCTTTGACTTATCCAGGCCATTCTGAGATTGTTTTTTCGTCACATATTGTACTTCGTGACACTGGTAAAATAAAGTTAAAAAAAATAATTTTTTTTTGCATAAAAAAATGTCAAATTTACCAAAAATTTGGAAAAATTAGCAAATTTCAAAGTTTCAGTTTCTCTACTTCTGTAATACATAGTAATACCCTTAAAAATTGTGATGACTTTACATTCCCCATATGTCTACTTCATGTTTGAATTATTTTGGGAATGATATTTTATTTTTTGGGGATGTTACAAGGCTTAGAAGTTTAGAAGCAAATCTTGAAATTTTTCAGAAATTTACAAAAAAACTATTTTTAGGGACCACTACAGCTCTGAAGTCACTTTGTGAGGCTTACATAATAGAAACCACCCAAAAATGACCCCATTCTATAAACTACACCCCTCAAGGTATTCAAAACTGATTTTACAAACTTTGTTAACCCTTTAGGTGTTGCACAAGAGTTATTGGCAAATGGGGATGGAATGAGAATTTAATTTTTTTGCCTAATTTTCAATTTTAACCCATTTTTTCCACTAACAAAGCAAGGGTTAACAGCCAAACAAGACTGTATCTTTATTGCCCTGACTGCCGTTTACAGAAACACGCCATATGTGGCCGTAAACTACTGTACGGCCACACAGCGGGGCGTAGAGTGAAAGGTGCGCCGTTTGGTTTTTGGAAGGCATGTTTTGCTGGACAGTTTTTTTGACACCATGTCCCATTTGAAGCCCCCCTGATGCACCCCTAGAGTAGAAACTCCATAAAAGTGACCCCATCTAAGAAACTACACCCCTCAAGGTATACAAAACGGATTTTACAAACTTTGTTAACCCTTTAGGTGTTGCACAAGATTTAATGGAAAATAGAGATACAATTTCAAAATTTCACTTTTTTGGCAGATTTTCCATTTTAATATTTTTTTTCCAGTTACAAAGCAAGGGTTAACAGCCAAACAAAACTCGTTATTTATGGCCCTGAGTCTGTCGTTTACAGAAACACCCCATATGTGGTCGTAAACTGCTGTTCAGGCACACGGCAGGGCGCAGAAGGAAAGGAATGCCATACGGTTTTTGGAAGGCAGATTTTGCTGGACTGGTTTTTTTGACACCATGTCCCATTTGAAGCCCCCTGATGCACCCCTAGAGTAGAAACTCCAAAAAAGTGACCCCATTTTAGAAACTACGGGATAGGGTGGCGGTTTTGTTGGTACAAGTTTAGGGTACATATGATTTTTGGTTGCTCTATATTACACTTTTTGTGCGGCAAGGTAACAAGAAATTGCTTTTTTGGCATCGTTTTTTTTTTGTTATTTACACCATTTATCTGACAGGTTAGATCATGTGGTAATTTTATAGAGCAGGTTGTATACATTTTTTTTTATTTATGTACGTTTTACACAATAATTTCATTTTTAAAACAAAAAAAATGTTTTAGTGTCTCCATAGTCTAAGAGCCATAGTTTTTTAAATTTTTGGGCGATTATCTTAAGTAGGGTCTCATTTTTTGTGGGATGAGATGACTGTTTGATTGGCACTATTTTGGGGTGCACATGACTTTTTGATTGCTTGCTATTACACTTTTTGTGACGGAAGATGACAAAAAAATGGCTTTTTTTACACCGTTTTTATTTTTATTTTTTTACGGTGGTCATCTGAGGGGTTAGATCATGTGATATTTTTATAGAGCCGGTCAATACGGACGCGGCGATACCTAATATGTATACTTTTTTTTTATTTATGTAAGTTTTACACAATGATTTCATTTTTGAAACAAAAGAAATCATGTTTTAGTGTTTCCATAGTCTAAGAGCCATAACTTTTTCAGTTTTTGGGCGATTATCTTGGGTAGGGTATGATTTTTGCGGGATGAGATAACGGTTTGATTGTTACAATTTTGGCGTAGATGCGACTTTTTTGATCACTTTTATTACCTTTTTTGGGAAGTAAGGTGGGCAAAATCCAATTTCATCATAGTTTTTAATTTTTTATTTTTATGGCGTTCACCGTTCGGGTAAAGTAACATTACCGTTTTATAGATCAGGTCGTTACGGACGCGGCGATACCAAACATGTGTAGGGAATTTTATTTTTTTCATTTTTAATCAGTGATAAATGTGATTTTTGATTTTTACTTTATTTTTCACTTTTTTCACTTTTTTTTTGACCCAGACCCACTTGGTTCTTGAAGATCCAGTGGGTCTGATGTCTGCATAATACAGTACAGTACAATATATATTGAACTGTACTGTATTTTACTTACACTTTGTCTGAACAGATCTATGCTTTCAGCACAGATCTGTTCAGCACCATGGACAGCAGGACGCCTGAGAAGGCGTCCTGTTGCCATGGGAACCTTCCCCGTCTGCTCAGTAGTGGCCAGAACTGCGCAGACGGGGAAGGGTAAGGACGGGGCTTGGGGGTCTGCCTGGAAGCTCTCTCCCTCTCCATTCCGGGGACTGCAAAGGCACAGCAGCCCCCCGATCGGAGAGGGAGGGAGCTCCCTCTTACTGTTAACCTTTTCCATACAGCGGTCCGTACGGACCGCTGTATGGAAAGGGTTAAACGGCTGACATCGGTGATGCGATGTGCTGGCACCCTGGTATACCCACTAGACGCCAACGATTACGCAATGGGAGGCGGGCGGGGGATCGCGATCCCGCCTACCGCACCGCCCGCCTCCCGCACCGCCCGCAACCCTCCCCCTGCACCTCCCACCGTGCTCGAATAACTCAGGGGTGCAGGGGGGAGGGATACAGGAAACAATTTTTAATCCTAAAGTTTCTGATCCCCGCGGTCAGGGATTGCGGGGATCAGAAACTGCAGAAATCGCAGCAAACCGCAGGTCTGAATTGACCTGCGGTTTGCCGCGATCGCCGACATGGGGGGGTCACGGGACCCCCCGCGCATTTAGCCTAGGTGCCTGCTCAATGATTTGAGCAGGCACCGGGTTCCGATCACTGCCAGCCGCACGGCAGTGATCGAAAATGCCCAGGGCGTACATGTACGCCCTGTGTCCTTAAGTACCAGGGCACAAGGGCGTACCTGTACGCCCTGTGTCCTTAAGGGGTTAAAGGGGACGTTCCACAAGCAATATTCTTAAGTTTTCACACCAGCACCTGGATCCGAATACTTTTGTAATTGCATGTGATTAAATATTTAGCATAGCCACTGAGTTATTCAATAAAATGCATCTGTTTAGCGCCACCTTCTGGTTGTTCTTTTCCTTATTTCCCTGTCCACCTCGCTCAGTTCAATCCGTCAACGGCCACTATCTGCAACAGACAGTACGCACCCCCGAGAAAAGACATAACCCCTAAGCTGCCAGTTTGAAATAATTCTAGCAGAACAAATGGAGCAATGGGGAGATCTCTGGATCCATGTGAGGTACAGGGCCGGTTCTAGCTGTGTTAGAAAGAGATTATCATGTATTAGATTACGTACGATTTTCATGTTTCACATTAATAATGGTATTACTCCTTAAATAAACACATGGGAAACATTAGTTTCGGCTGAAGGGAAATCTCCCTTAGTGTGTGGATCCATTTACATCAATGTCTACAGTGGCTTGAATAGCGGCATATATGTTTATAGGTGGGCACAAGAATAAGGATGGTGACTAGAAAACGCCTATGGCAAAAGTGACAGAACCTAGAAGATGCAATGTGATCATCAAAACAGCACAATAACAGCTGTATATTCATTGACAACGCAGCATAGAATACAGTTTAGGCCTGCAGTAAATGATTATTTCAGTAATTGAGTATTCTATTGAATATTTTATATGATTAATTGAGTAATCTAATAAGAAAAAAAATGACTGTTCCTTTAAAAAAAAAAAAAAAAAAATCAGACCCCCTGCCATCAGTCCCCAACACCCTTCATTCCCCCCCTGTGCGATCAGCCCAAGTGCCATCAGCTCCACTATCCCCAAGTGCCATCAGCTCCACTATCCCCAAGTGCCATCAGCTCCACTATCCCCAAGTGCCATCAGCTCCACTATCCCCAAGTGCCATCAGCTCCACTATCCCCAAGTGCCATCAGCTGCACTGCCCCAGTGCCATCAGATCAGCCACTCCATGCCCCCCACTACCCCAGTGCCATCAGATCAGCTCCTCCATGCCCCCCACTACCCCAGTGCCATCAGATCTGCCCCTCCATGCCCCCCACTACCCCAGTGCCATCAGATCAGCTCCTCCATGCCCCCCACTACCCCAGTGCCATCAGATCTGCCCCTCCATGCCATCCATTGCCGGCTGTCCCCCTTCAGTGCCATGTCCCCTGCGCCAGTGAAATAAAATACTTACCTTTCCTGTAGGGACACCGCTCCACCGCTCCTTTCTCTTCTTCTCCGCGCGCTGCACTGTATCCTCACGTCACACATCGTCGGGTCATAGTGCGCGCTTACATGCACTATGTCCTGATGATGTGTCAGGATCCAGTGCAGCGCGGTATGGGCCGGCGGGTGACCACGGAGAGGTATGTAATAGCAAGCGCTTCACTCCCGCTCCGTGGTCACATGACACAAACAAATCATTGATGCAAAAAATTTGCATCAAATGATTTTTTGTGTCGAATTACTCGATTCAATCGAGTAATCGTTTCAGCCCTAATACAGTTTATAGGACATCCGTCAGCAGATTTGCACCTATGACACTGGCTGACCTGTTACATGTGCACTTGACAGCTGAAGACATCTGTGTTGGTCCCATGTTCACAGATGCCTTCAGCTGCCAAGTACACATGTAACAGGTCAGCCAGTGTCATAGGTGCAAATCTGCTGACAGATGCCCTTTACAGACTTTTTTAACATGTTCATTGTGCACTTATAAGGTTATTTTTGAAGTACAACATTGATCACCTATCCTTAGGATTTGACATCAATATCCGATCAGTAAGGATTCAACAACTGGCATTGCCACTGATCAGCTGTTTGGAGAAGCCATGGCACAGAGGAGAGTGCTGCATACAACCACAGGGCTATACGTTGGATAACCGCTGTGCTTGGTATTGCAGCCCATAACCATTCACTTGAATGAGATTCAGCCGCAAAAAGGACATGTGGCCCATGAGCGTGACATCACTGGCCTAGATAAAGGCCGCAGCTTATTTTAACAGCTGATATGTGGACCATCTTCCGGTACCCTGGCCTAAGGATAGGTCATCAATATTGTACTCCTGAAAAACCCCTTTAAAAGGCTTGTATTTTCTTTGGCAAATCCTTTTCTATGACGCATTATATTGATGTCTATAGGCAACATATCCCACTGTACACCTACATATGAAGAGTGTAATATATTATCGGTTTTATTGATCTTATCGGCCGATATTGAGGATTTTAACAGTTATCGGTATCGGCATTTATTTTGCCGATATTCCGATAACAAATCGGGAACACAGATCGCGCTGCTGACAGCGCTCTCCGTGTTCCCTCTGCAGCACAGGGGAGAAGGAGCAGTGTCTCCCTCCCCCCTGTGCTGCTGTTGCCGCTGTAGCCAATGGGAGGACAGGGAACAAGAGGAGAGGAGGAGCTATGGCCACTGCGCACCAATGAAGATAAGTTTCTCATTCATATACAGGAGGCGGGAGCTGGCTGCAGAATCACATAGCCGGCTCCCGACCTCTATGAGCGGTAGCTGCGATCTACGGTAGTTAACCCCTCAGGTGCCGCGGATCGCAGCTACCGCTCATAGAGGTCGGGAGCCGGCTATGTGATTCTGCAGCCAGCTCCCGCCTCCTGTATATGAATGAATGAGATTTATTTTCATTGGTGGCGCAGTGTGCCCGCGGCCCCCCCCCCAGTATTAATCATTGGTGGCAGTGGCCACAGGATCCCCTCCTCCTCCGATCGGAGTCCCAGCAGTGTAATGCTGGGGCTCCGATCGGTTACCATGGCAGCCAGGACGCTACTGAAGCCCTGGCTGCCATGGTAAGCTCCCTGCTGCTGTGTGCACTATGCACAGAGCAGCAGGGACAGTGTGAAGTCCTATTCACCCTGATAGAGCTCTCTATCAGGGTGAATAGGACAAGAGTTCTAGTCCCTAAGGGGGCTAAAAGTTAGTAAAAAATAAAAAAAAAAAAAAAAAACCCCACACCAAAATATTAAGTATAAATGAAAAAGAAAGATTTACAAAAAAATAAATAAAAAATAGACATTAACAATATTCATTCATTTTCAGCAGGAATTTTTTTTTTTTTTTTTTTAAACGAAAATTCACATAATATCGGTATAAATTATCGGCTATCGGCCTAAAAGTTCACAAATTATCGGTATCGGTCCTAAAAAAAATCAATATCGGTCGATCCCTAATATATACACACACACATACATATGTCAACTCTTCCTTCAAAAAAAACTAGCCCCTGCACAAGACGATCGGCAGAAAAAATAAAAATAGTGTGTTCAGAAAATGGAGATACAAAAGCCTAATTTTTGTTTTCAAAAATGCTTTATTATGTAAAGCTGAAGCAAACATCATAGAAAGTAGACATATTTGACATCATTGCGTCCGTAACAACCTGCTCTATAAAAATAGCGCATGATCTAACCTGTCAGATGAATGTAATAATAAAAAATAAAAAAACGGTTCCAAAACCTAAAAATTTTTGGGTTACTATGCCTCGCCAAAAACATAATATAGAGCAATTAAAAATCATATGTACCCCAAAATAGTACCAACAAAACTGCCACCTTATCCTGTAGTTTCCAAAATGTGGTCACTTTTTTATGTTTCTACTGTAGGGTGCATCAGGGGGGCTTCAAATGGGACATGGCATCAAAAACCAGTTCAGCTAAATCTGCCATCCAAAAACCATATGGTGTTCCTTTCCTACTGCGCCCTGCTGTGTGCCCGTACAGCAGTTTACGGTGTGTCTGTAAACCGCAGAATCAGGGTAAAAAATATTGAGTTTTATTTAGCTATTAACCTTTGCTTTGCTACTGGAAAAAAAAAAAAAGGAAAATCTGCCAAAAAAGTGAAATTCTGAAATTTCATCTCCATTTTCCATTAATTCTTGTGGAACACCTAAAGGGTTAACAACGTTTGTAAAATCAGTTTTGTATACGGGTGTAGTTTTGAAAATGGGGTAATTTTTCGATGGTTCCTATTATGTAAGCCTCACAAAGTGACTTCAGACTTGAACTGGTCTTTAAAAAGTGGGTTTTGGAAATTTTCCAAAAAATTTCAAGATTTGCTTCCAAACTTCTAAGCCTCCAAAAAATAAAATTTAATTTTCAAAATGATCTAAAACATGAAGTAGACATATGGAACATGTAAAGTTATAACTATTATATGAGGTATCACTATTATAAAAGTAGAGAAATTGAAATGTGAAAATTTGGGAATTTTTAAAAATTATTGGTAAATTGGGGATTTTTTTCACAAATAAAAGGTGAAATATATTGACTCAAGTTTATGACCATCATGAAGTACAATGTATCATGAGAAAACAATCTCAGAATGGCTTTGATAAGTAAAAGTGTTCCAAAGCTATTACCACATAGAGTGACATGTCAGATTAGCCAAAAATGGCCTGGGCAGGAAGGTGAAAACGGGCCTGGGGTTGAACGGTTAAAAAAAAAAAAAAAAAAAAAAAAAGTATATGGTCATACTAAATTATGTTTTGCGGTCCATTTTTCACGGATCCGTTGTTCCGTATCGGAGGTTCTTTTTTTTCTACGATTTAAGTCCTCTTCCGTTATTCCACAAAACATATCCGTATGGTTTCCGGATGCGACCCGTTTTTTGCGGATCAGAAACGGAAACAGTAACTTATTATCAAACACATGAGCAATATGGGCTGGGCATAGCATTTCTACAGTATGGATCAGCAAAAAACGGATGACATACGGATATTTTTGGCGGACCCATTGACTTAAATGGGGCCCTTGGACTGTGATTGGCGGACAATAATAGGACATGCACTACATTTTTGCGGAACGGAAACAGAATGCACACGGAGTACATTCCATTGTTTTTGTGGACCCATTAAAGTGAATGGTTCCGCATACAGTCCGCAAAAAAAAAAAATGGAACAGAAGCGGAAAGAAAATACGTTTGTGTGCATGAGCCCGAGGTAAAATAAGGAGATTAGCCACAAATGACCTACCCAGCCTCGGCACCATTATAAACGCTTTACAATCGGAGTCTATTACAGTGTTGTAATGACTTTTTTAGCATCGTAGAAACTGCTAGAAATCCAAACCAAAAATAGTCTGAAGAAACTGAAATAGCACTGAAATCATTTGCTAAACTGATTTTTACTGAGCAACCACAATAAAACTGTAACTGCGTGAGAAAGCGAGCGATGAAGCGATCCCCATGGATGATTTGGAAAACAGTCAGAAAGACATGTTTTTAAGCACGCCTTGCCAAACACTAGATCATTTTCTGAATCAGCCAAAATAGTGAATGTTTTCAGGCGCTCCTTTATACAATCTCTAGATTTGCTCTGGAGGATAAGGTTAAACTACGGCGTCTTTAGGACACAATGCAAAATAACTTAAAGAGTAACTAAAAACTTTTAATAAAGTTTTTAATAAAATGTCCTAAATAATACTTTTTGTAATATACATCATTAATGCATTTAGTATTTTTAATAGAGATATTCCCCGCCCCCCCCCCCCCCCCAAAACGCACCTACCACTGCACACTTAAAATCCACTTTACTCCACACCACTTACTGCTCAGCAGTGTACGGAGTACAGGCTCTACACTTTATGAATAGGGCAGCAGAGAACGGCGTACGGGCAGGAGCGCACATTGCTGTTCCTGCCTGCTCCCCCCCCCCTGCCTGCACCTGGTTCGATAAGCTAAAAGCAGAAGCCCTCTTAACTCAGCTAATCCCGGTATAGCATGTGGTTACAGGGTACCCATGTACTATGCCAGGATTTAGTGAACCTCGGGGGGAAGACACAGGCAGGAAAAGCAATGTGTGCCCCCTCTTGGGGGGTGTTTTGGAAAGCAAAATGCACTCCTGCCCGTACTTGCTGCTCTGCGGTCCCATTCATAAAGCGTAGACGCCGTACTGTCAGAACTATTGAGTATGAATAAAGTCCATAATTATAAGGCCTATATAAGTGAATGGACATGAGCCTAAGGGACAACCATTTTGTCTTATTTTAAGGCAGAGTGAATTCAGGATTTTTTTTTTTACTCTGAAATTGCTAACCTAAGGTTTACGATATATACCAAAGTGTTTACCTAAGTCTGTTTTGTGAGAAGGAGATGTCCCAAGGTCTAATGAAATGTGATGGCCTAGATAAGACAATGTATTTGAATTCTGATGATTTTAGTAAATAGAAAGACTCTAATCTTTCTTTGTGATTTTTATATTAATCAATATAGGAGTAGATTGATTTTATATAATCAATTTTAATAGGTGTGCTGAATATATAGTATATATATAAGAGTATAGTCCTCATAGATATATTCAATTGTAAGATTAGAAATGAGGTATAAACTCCTCTGTCATGTTTAGAATCTGTCTCAGTGGAACACACGAATTAATTATTTCTTTCCTGGAATGGATGTGGACACAGGTGATCATGAACAAACCCTGTCTCATCCAAGAACAATGAATTGAGATAGCCATATTTGTTTTGATTTAATCAAGTCTGGTCAAAAGACTTAAGGATACACAAGTTAGTTGACCAAGTATAAAACTCATTGTCTCTTTAAGATCTTCTCAAGGTTTCGTCTGAAACCTTAGATTAAATTTTATTGCTAGTATATGAAAAAGAGAAATAAATTAATGCTTCGATTTTTGTATGGAATACTAGTGCCATCTAGTGTTAGGGTAACAAAGATCTAGGGTATATTTTTCCCTAGAGGGAGGTTCTATTAATTATAAAGTGAGGTCACTAGTTAATGATAAAACTTGGCCAAGCCCTTTCTAAGAGAGGATAAAAAGATGGTATGGGCTGACAGAAGGGGTCGATCTCGCTCTCTCTCTGGACATCATCTTGACCATCTTGCCAGTCATTGGAGGCAGCCATCTTAGAACCATTGAAACTGATTTCTGCTAGCTGACATTTTGGTATAGTATAACCTTACCTATATTTTATAGGATAATTAATTAATATAATACATATCTATAGATATATTCAATTAACCATACTTTGTGTATAGTATCTGTTTTGGAATAAGATTGGGGTGTACCTGCAGCATCATCCTGAAAATTAATCCAATACAGGGAGATTAAAAAGATACTAGTGAAAACACGGTATTATCTCCAAGGAACTGAATTCAGTTCTAGGCCAGTATGGTTGATAATATATATATATTTATATAGATAAAAGATAAACCAGATTTGGGTTTAATCGGACATTTGTCGGCTGAGAGAAATCAAGTATTAAATTGACTTTTAAAATAAGTGAGGGGTATTATTATAAGAAGGCATAATTGTGTGTATATATATATATATATGTTCTCAATTATTTTTGTCTTTACCACTATTTTGCATATCATTGAGTGAATTTTATTACCGCCAATTTTATTATATATATTATTTTGCACTATAAATTGTATTAATAAATTACATATATATTTTGTCTGTAACTGGGTTTTGTCTTCAATTCAACGCAGATCACGAGCTTGTTTTAGCTTGATATTTATGATAATAAGTTAGAATCTCCTTTATTGCCGATTTTAATTTATTCACATAAATCATATAGACTGTCAATCGGAGACAGCATAAATATTCCGACATTAAATTGGAGGTCCCTACCGAGATCTGCTTGTAATAGAAACAAAATTTTGGGGTGCAAAATATATATTTGATAAAGTTATTGTGGTACTTGTAGTGCAACAAGTAAAAAAATGTCTGATAACAATGGCGAGGCTAGCCAAGGCATGCAGGCTGCTGCTGCAGTGGTAAAGACTGATATGCATGATAGAAAGACTCAAGAATTAATTGAATATATTGTGTTGGGTCATATGCATGACAGGTTGGATATTAAGAGAGAGTTAAAGGATTGGAGGTTTGAATTGGAAAAGAGAGCTGTAGAATATGCAGATGATATCTGGTCTGATAAATCCCGATTTGCTGATTATCTCTGTCACATTTCCCAAGCTAAACATAAGAAAGATAAGGATTCATTAATCCTTCAATCTTGGCCTGAATTTGTATATTTAGTTATTGAAATAGCAAAGCAATTAGAAAAAGCAAAATATAAAAATGTTGAACAGGCATATGAAATTGATAAATTTCAAAAAGATTTATCTGAAATGGAAAATAAGGCGGCCATGGTTTCTGGTGAATTAGCACAATGGTCTGCTAAATTATCAGAATATAATGACAGAGACAGTCAACAGCAGGAGGTTATTAGGACTCTGGAATGGAAATTAAGTCAGGCTACTAATGAATTGTCTAAATGTCAATTGTCTATGGTGGATCTAGATGAGGAATGTAAAAAGTTGTATAAGGACAATAGAAATTTACAAACAGAATTAGATAACCGGGATCTTGACCCTCTTCAATTCACACAGCCTAAGGATTCTAATAGAGTGCAGGTAAAATATTCCAGGGGGGAATTAGATGCAGAAAGTAAATATGACAACCCCTTTAATGGAGAAGAATTATTGGCTCTGAGAGAACATTCTCTTCCTAAATTAAGACCGATTTCACCTCCTAGGTCCTCTAAAAGTTCAGTACAGAGATCTTATCAACCCATGATAGACACTACTAAAGTGATCAAATTTCTCAAGGAAACTGTGGGTCAATTTGCAAAAAAGGGTTCACCCTCCATAATAAGTCATTTGGAAATATATGAGGAGGCCATGAAAACTTTACATTTAGAAAAGGACATACAGAAACTTGAATTTATTACCTGGGTTTTCGAACCAAAACACCGGTATTTTTTTAATTCCCTTAGAGATATGGGTAGGGATTCTTGGTCAGATGTGGTCGCAGAAATAAAAACTGAATTTGGTCCCTATAAGTCCACTACTGCTGCAAGGAGGGCCTTATTTACCCTGAAATGTAGACATAATCAAAGTCCCAGGGAATTTTTGTCAGTCCTCAAAAATGCCTATAGTTTATCTGAAAAAGATCCCAATTTTGAAGGTAGTGAATTTATCCAGTTATTTTATGACTCTTTGCCCAATAAAATAAAATTTATTTTGGCCAGGGATTACCATCCCACAAAGACTCTGGATTGGTTACTCACTGAGAGTACAACTCTGTACGCTGCAATACAAAATTGTGATGAGTCTCCTGATAGAAAATTTAAAAAAGCGAGTGAGGAAATAGCAGAAACTCACATAAAAAGAGATCAGGGAAAATTTGAAAGCCCTAAAAGAAGTTATGCTGATGTGTTAAAAACTCCTAGACCTTCTGAGCCAAATAAAATTCAGCCTAGGCCAGATGGGAATAAGGGTCCAAATGTTGCTGAAAAGAACCCAAACCACCAGAAGGAGTTTAGAAATAGACGGTTCCCTCCTTTTCAAAGATATCAGAATAATTATTATAGGGGATATCAACGTAGGCCAGAAAGGGCTCAAAGTGGTTCTGAGTCAGATGGTTCTGGGAGATCACAATCATATCGGTACCAAAATCAATCTCCCAAAGATTATGGGAGAAAGAGAAGTAACCTATATGATCGAATGGATCAAATCCAAGATCAGTTTGGTATGTTGATGCAGCGGATGGAGGAATTGTCTAAAACAATCACTGCTAACCCTAAAAATCCTTTTTTAGGGGTAACCCCTCCTATAGAGAATCCTCCCCAAATATAAAGGGGGAGAAGCAGGTAAGTATGTCAAATGTTGCAGAGGTTGATGACTTAAATGTATGTAAAGTGGAGCAATCTAATATAATTGTCTTTCCCTTTAAAAGGAATTTAACCCTTACAAAGCCACATGGCAAGGGGGAGGGGAAACCTGTTTGTTCTGTCTTACAGCACACAAAGTCTTCAGCTGCACAGAAGAAGACATGCGATCCTGCTCATAAAAGGAAGGAGGAGGAGTCGAGGACAAGTCTAACTGCTGAGCAGGAAAACCATTTCAATAATCATGCCAAATATCTTTGTTCCATACAGGAAATAGATAATAGATATTATATGAAAGTTGAATTATTTGATAATTTCTCGCCAATAATAGCCTTGATAGATACAGGTAGCCAAGCAACTTTATTATCTGTAAAATACTTCCAACAATTGCAGGATGTATCTTCTAACAGGTATAAGTTAAAAAGTTTTAATGCTAACCTGGTAAGTGTCTCAGGCAATGCCCTCAAGGTTTTAGGTAAAGCTTGGCTGGATTTTAAAGTAGGAAACAAAGTAATTAGCCATCCTACATTGATCGTGGATATGCCCATTGATAGATTAATTATTGGCATCGATTTCCTGAAAAGATTAAGTCCAGTTATTGATTTTATTAATAAGGTGATATGGTCTCAAGTGAGGATGCCCATTAATTATGAACAATCACAATCCTATCACAATAGGCGTAACTGCCATGTGATAGAGGAAAGGCCGGATTCCATTGAGGTACATTTCCGAAATAGCCAAGTCCCTGATGTCTCTTTCTTGCAAATCACGCCAAATTCCACTATAGGTGAACAGGAAGATAACACTATATGTGTGTCTCCTGAACGAGTAAAAGATGTCTGTTTGGAAGGGGATGTTCTTACAATCCACCTACACCCAGAAACTGACCCTATTGGGTTTAATGGTCACGAACAATTCCTAGTGGGAATGGAAAAGGTGGATGATGAGATGTTCTTCCCAGTACAGGTGAATGACTTAGGAAGAACTAAGAGGGCTAAATTGGATTTGCGCCATGAAAACAGTTATATTAGTAGGGATCTACTAAATCAAGTGGCCAATTCTAAAGTGATTCGATATCCAAATCCACAAGATAATTGGATACATGACTTAGATAATGATTCTGATGATCATAATATAATTGCAAAAAGTATATTAACCATTTCTATTGCAGGAAAATCGGCTACTCATTTATTCCTGGTGCTTGATGAACCCAGATATCCTATGTACATTGGCAATGATATTTTACATCGTTTTGCTATCCATGTGGATATAGTGAATTCCACATTGTGGACAAGATTAAAAGGGAATCCTGAAGGTTTTATGGATGAACATGAAGCACTCAAGTCATCCCAGATACTGCCTTATGCAGTCAGTGTATTAGTGCCACGAGATATAATCATCCCTCCAGGTACTAATAATTTCCTGTTACCCATTCAGGTATCAAAAGGCCAAAAATTAAAGAATAGTGATGCATTGATATGCCTATCAAACAGAATGCAACAATTAGGTATTTCAGTAAATCATACCCCTATGGTGAATTTACAAACCTTTAAAACCCAAATAATTGTGAATAATGGGATGCCAAATGAAGTTCATTTGTCTAAAGACACTATCATTGGTATGGCATTAGATTCAGATTATTATACTTTTGGGTTTCAGAATATAATTATTGGCCTAATACCTGAATCGTATCTAACAGAAGAACAATTGGTTGAACAAACATTTTATTCTTCTCCTGAAGGATTGTTCACCATTAGTTCAGTATATCCTTTTAATCTTAAAGAAGGTACCTGTAAGGTAGAGGAATCCTCTCTTACCTTTGATCATACAATCAATGAGCAGGAAGCCCAGGAATATCATGAGTTTGCTGAAAAAGCAGGTAAGTCAAATCATGACCTCACTGACAGGTTGGAGGAAACCTATGAAATAGGTCAACCAGAAGTTTTTCCAGGGTTTATGGAAATGGTCCAGCAACAAATTTCATTAGCTGATGGATGCTCCAATGACCCAGAGCGACAACAACTAAAGGAAGTTCTCTTAGAATTCAAGGATATCTTTGCTAAAGATTCCTTTGATTGTGGTCTGACTGACATACACATGGCCAGGATCCAGACTGATCCTGAGGCACCTCCCGTTTATATCAAGCAATATCGTCTTCCACTAGCTTGTTACGACTCGCTAGCGGAAATAATCCAAAATCTCAAGGAGAGAGGTATTATAAGACCAGTGCACAGTTCTTATAACAATCCTATTCTTGGAATTCTTAAACCGAATGGTCAATGGCGTTTATGTGCTGATCTTCGTCAGCTAAATAAACGTGTATATATGTCCGGGTGGCCCGTGCCGTATATAGACCAATGCTTGGTACAAATGCAAGGCGCTAGGATCTTTACCACCTTAGATTGCGCTCAGGGATATTGGACCATCAAAGTAAGCCCTGAAGATCAATACAAATTAGCCTTTACTTTTGGTAAAGAACAGTTTGCCTGGACTAGACTACCGTTTGGGTACATAAATTCAGGTCATGAATTTGCTGTATTTTTACATAAGGCTATGCCTGATGCCACAGAAAGAGGAAATTTAACTTATGTAGATGACATTTTGATGAAAAGTACTTCATTTGACCAGCATATTCAAGAAATTAGGCATGTACTGAATCAGTTGAAAGAGGCAGGTGTGAAAATTTCTTTACAGAAAGCCCAGTGGTGTCGAACTAAGGTAAATTTCCTTGGACATGAGGTTACCTGTGAAGGCCTGAATCCCCAGAAGAAAAAGGTGGAGGCTGTTATGAAATCTAAAATGCCTACCAACATTAGTGAATTAAGATCATTTCTGGGTATGATGAATTACTCCCGTAAATTCATTGATAACTATGCTGAGATTAGTAAACCATTGCGGACATTGTTAAAGAAAGGTGTACCCTGGACATGGGGGGAGGATCAGGAACAAGCTATGTCTGAGCTTAAAAGGAGACTCACCCAAGCCCCATGTCTAGCTTATCCCGAGGGGGGTAAACCCTTTTATCTGGAAACTGGTTTTACAAATCTTAGTATTAGTGCTGTCCTATGCCAAAAACAAGATAAATTGCATAAAGTTATAGCTTATGCAAGTAAATCACTGTCACCAGTAGAAATAAAGTTTAGCAACTGTGAAAAAGCTTTACTAGCCACAGTCTGGGCGCTTCAAAACTTTAGAAGTTTTATACAGGGTGAGAAAATCATTGTTGAAACGGCCCATCAACCCCTACAATATCTACAGAGTGATAAAATTAGGGATGGTAACTTGTCTAACAGCAGGATCACTGCTTGGACCTTGTCTTTACAAGGATGGCCGTTGGAAGTTCAGTATAAGCAAAATAAAAAGTGTCCAGTAGCCCAAGGACTTGCTGAACTGCATAATTGCGCTGATAATTCTCAAACGGAAGAACCGATAGATGATTTTCTAGAGGAACAAAAATCTTCCCCTTACAAAGTGTATGAAGACGACTATTGCTCTCTACTCCCCTGTGCGTACATAGATGGTTGTGCTTACCATGCCATTGTAGGGGATGAAAGAAAACTAGTGGCAGGAATTGGAATTACGTGGATAGATGGGTGCCCGAGTATTTCAATAGGTTATAGTATTGGTGCTAAGAGTAGCCAGGTAGCCGAATTAGCAGCTGTCTACAAAACCGTTAAAATTGCTATAGAGCACAATATAAAGGAATTCGTCATTGTTACTGATTCAAATTATGTGCGGAACAGCTTTGTAGAATATATGCCCACATGGAAGAGGAGTCATATGTTACGGTCCAATAACAAACCAGTGAAACACGCCAAGTTGTTTTGTGCCATAGATGAGCTAGTCCGACATAATGATCTAACCATTTATTGGAAAAAGACTAAAGGTCATTCCAAAACCCAAAATAAAGATAAAGAGGGTAATGACCTAGCTGATAAACTAGCTAAACAAGGAGCCATAAGTGGTGATCATGTGAATATAGATCATTTACTAGAGATGATTCCCATTGACGCTATCACTAGACAACAAACTAAGGCCCAAACTGAAAATAGTATAGTTCAGTGGAGCCAAGAATCTTCTAGTGAGGATCTGATTAAAAGCCAGAAGGAAGATCTTATATTGGGAATCTTCTATAAACATATTGAGGATCCTAATAATAATCCCATATCGGAGGATAATTATACCCAAAAAGAAGACCTCCGATTACTGATGAAATCCAAATCCCAATTTAGTATTCAGGATGGGTTATTAATGAGAACCTCTAAAAATGGTATTCAGCAGTGGGTAGTTCCTACTACATTTAGAGGTTTAATGTTACAGCATGCCCATGATGCACCTACAGCTGGTCATCGTGGAGAAAAGATTACATATGAGTCACTACGTGATTATGCCTACTGGCCTCATATGTTAAAGGATGTCCAAAGTTATTGTCAAGGTTGTTTGGTATGTGCGCAATTTCAACCGCAAGGTCCTAAACATCGTGCTCCACTCCAGAAGAAAGGTTTTTCATTACCATGGTCTGACATCCAAATAGATTTTATTGGTCCTGTTACCCGGTCATCCCGAGGAAATAAATACATGTTAACCGTCACTTGTGTGTTTACAAAATGGGTAGAGTGTCTACCGGCCCGCAATAACACAGCCGAGACCTGTGCATTTTTGTTGATTAACCATGTATTTTCCAGATTTGGGTTACCATTAAGGATTGATTCAGATCGTGGATCACACTTTGTAAGTGAGGTAATGGCGAAGATGTGGAAGATGTTGGGTGTGAAGAGAAAATTACACATTGCTTATCGTCCAACATCTAGCGGATCCGTTGAGCGCTATAACCAGTCTATTGTCAACATCCTTAAGAAATATGTTAAGGAGTCGGGTAAAGACTGGGATATAAGGTTACCATTAGTACTCATGGCCATTAGAGCTACTCCAAGTACGGCTACCCAGATGTCACCTTTTGAGCTGATGACAGGAAGAAGAATGGTACTTCCTCAACATCTGTTGTATCGCACATCAGATCATAACCTGATCAATGCAGCCACGACACATCAGTATGTGGAGGACCTTCGTAAGTATCTTCAACACGCGTTTGCTTTCGCGCAGAAGAATCTTGAGAAAGCCGCCGTAAGTAACAAAACTTATTATGACTTGAAAACTACCAAAAAGGAATATGAGGTAGGAGATAGAGTGTATCTCTATAACTTTGCCCGGGATCGGGTAAAAGAAAGAAAATTTCTACCATCATGGAAAGGTCCGTATGATGTAATTGATAAAATATCACCTGTAGTTTATAAGGTGAAAATTAATACCAAAGATGGTTTCATCGAGAAATGGGTCCATGTAAATCAATTGCGAGTATGTCATCCAAGATCAGAACTGAGAATCATAGAAGATGACGCTGAATAAGAGAATGAATAAGGATGCGTTAATCTGATTTCTCTCAGTTCACAGATGTTCCAATTCTGGGGTTTCCATATAAAGCATTTTACATAGCAACGCTAGGGAAACTGTATATCAAAAGAAAAAATAAATAAATATATATATATACTGTATTCATACTTTCATTTTCCTTTATAGAAAAAGGACGGGCGGAACCAGACGTGATTCCTGGCGATGATGATGACAACAAAGATACAGATATCGTGCAGATGGTGTTGATTCAGGAGGTCCAATTAAAGACGGAACTAATCATCAACCCGAATCTACAGTCGTGCTTCAGATGTCCCAGGATTGTGAATGATGGCTAAGAAGATTATATTTCAGGAATCTTTGCGAAACTGGATCCAAGGACATTCATTGGATGAAGATATCGGATATCACCATTTTAGCTTGGGAAAGGAACCAAATTGGTACATTATGCATGAGAACAAAGTCACAGCAATAATGGCATGATTGGTGCCAAGTTTTGCATTTTTCTCACATGCTAAAACCATTGGACACAGAATTTCTGTGATAATATACTTTTCCAGGATTGACGTTATGATGCGATAAAAGACTCAGATACAATATTGATGAACATGAAAATTCTTCCGACCTTCTCCCAGTTAGGTCTTAAGGGGATCCTTGACTAACGTGGGAAGAAGGGGGGGGGATTTGTCAGAACTATTGAGTATGAATAAAGTCCATAATTATAAGGCCTATATAAGTGAATGGACATGAGCCTAAGGGACAACCATTTTGTCTTATTTTAAGGCAGAGTGAATTCAGGATTTTTTTTTTACTCTGAAATTGCTAACCTAAGGTTTACGATATATACCAAAGTGTTTACCTAAGTCTGTTTTGTGAGAAGGAGATGTCCCAAGGTCTAATGAAATGTGATGGCCTAGATAAGACAATGTATTTGAATTCTGATGATTTTAGTAAATAGAAAGACTCTAATCTTTCTTTGTGATTTTTATATTAATCAATATAGGAGTAGATTGATTTTATATAATCAATTTTAATAGGTGTGCTGAATATATAGTATATATATAAGAGTATAGTCCTCATAGATATATTCAATTGTAAGATTAGAAATGAGGTATAAACTCCTCTGTCATGTTTAGAATCTGTCTCAGTGGAACACACGAATTAATTATTTCTTTCCTGGAATGGATGTGGACACAGGTGATCATGAACAAACCCTGTCTCATCCAAGAACAATGAATTGAGATAGCCATATTTGTTTTGATTTAATCAAGTCTGGTCAAAAGACTTAAGGATACACAAGTTAGTTGACCAAGTATAAAACTCATTGTCTCTTTAAGATCTTCTCAAGGTTTCGTCTGAAACCTTAGATTAAATTTTATTGCTAGTATATGAAAAAGAGAAATAAATTAATGCTTCGATTTTTGTATGGAATACTAGTGCCATCTAGTGTTAGGGTAACAAAGATCTAGGGTATATTTTTCCCTAGAGGGAGGTTCTATTAATTATAAAGTGAGGTCACTAGTTAATGATAAAACTTGGCCAAGCCCTTTCTAAGAGAGGATAAAAAGATGGTATGGGCTGACAGAAGGGGTCGATCTCGCTCTCTCTCTGGACATCATCTTGACCATCTTGCCAGTCATTGGAGGCAGCCATCTTAGAACCATTGAAACTGATTTCTGCTAGCTGACATTTTGGTATAGTATAACCTTACCTATATTTTATAGGATAATTAATTAATATAATACATATCTATAGATATATTCAATTAACCATACTTTGTGTATAGTATCTGTTTTGGAATAAGATTGGGGTGTACCTGCAGCATCATCCTGAAAATTAATCCAATACAGGGAGATTAAAAAGATACTAGTGAAAACACGGTATTATCTCCAAGGAACTGAATTCAGTTCTAGGCCAGTATGGTTGATAATATATATATATTTATATAGATAAAAGATAAACCAGATTTGGGTTTAATCGGACATTTGTCGGCTGAGAGAAATCAAGTATTAAATTGACTTTTAAAATAAGTGAGGGGTATTATTATAAGAAGGCATAATTGTGTGTATATATATATATATATATATATATATATATATATGTTCTCAATTATTTTTGTCTTTACCACTATTTTGCATATCATTGAGTGAATTTTATTACCGCCAATTTTATTATATATATTATTTTGCACTATAAATTGTATTAATAAATTACATATATATTTTGTCTGTAACTGGGTTTTGTCTTCAATTCAACGCAGATCACGAGCTTGTTTTAGCTTGATATTTATGATAATAAGTTAGAATCTCCTTTATTGCCGATTTTAATTTATTCACATAAATCATATAGACTGTCAATCGGAGACAGCATAAATATTCCGACAGTACTCTGTACACCGCTGAGCAGCCAGTGGTGTACAGAGAAGTACATTTCAAGCGCACAGGGAAAAGTGCACTTTTCCACCATTATACACTGCTCGTTTCCATAGTTATGACCACCCTGCATACCATGAGCGGTGGTCGTGCTTGCACACTGTAGGGGAAAAAAACGGCCTCTCTGGTGGTGCACATAGACTGGTGCTTTCTCTTATAGTGTGCAAGCACAGCCACCGCTGACGGATTGCAGGGTGGTCATAACCATGGAAACAAGTGTGTAATGTGATGGAAAAATGAATCCAGCCATTAAGGGGTGAGGGATCCCCTTAAAATTTTAAGAATTGCTTCTAAAATTCTGAGCCTTCTAACATCCTAAAAAAATAAAAAAAATAATGACATTTACAAATTGATGCCAACATAAATTAGACATATGGGGATTGTTAAGTAATAAATAAAATATTTTATGGAGGTATCACTTTGTTTTAAAAGCAGACAAATAGAAATTTTGAAAATTGTGAATTTTTCAAAATGTTTGTTAAATTTGGTATTTTTTCATAAATGAAAGGGGAAATATATTGACTAGAATTTATGACTGTCATGAAGTACAATACGTCACGAGAAAACTGTCTCAGAATGGCATGGATAAGTAAAAGTTTTCCAAAGTTATTACCACATAAAGTGACATGTATCAGATTTGCAAAAAAAAAAAATGGCCTGGGCAGAAGGTGAAAACTAGCCTGGGGTAGAAGGGGTTAAAGGAAGCAATATGGATAATAACATTACATTAGTAAGCGCCTTGTATTAACTTTCTCTACATAATAAATGCCTGTTACTGAAGTGACAACCTCAAATATACTACGGAGTACTAATCTCATTAGAACTAAATTCACATTTTATTAAAATTCATTATTAAACAAAAAAATCACAACACACTTTACATACAGAATGTAGAGTAAACCTACAGTTTAAAAGTACCAGCGCACTATCAAAATCCATCAGTTGATAGGGGACTGACACCCACACCGAGCAGAAGTTAACAGCTCCGTTCTCTGCACAGTGCTGAGCAGAGTTATGGGAGCTGAGCAGTAGAAACCCACCAAAGACACCAGTGGCTGCTGGAAACCGCTAATTGGTGAGGGTGTTGGACCCAAACTAGTTGAATTTTCATGACTTATCCCTAGGAATATATCTGTAGTCCTGAAAACCCATTAGTTACTACAATAGTGCGACACATGGTTATATGTCAGAATGGACCTGCGCCAACAAGAAAGAAATGGACAGAATGCATCTGGCAACACCTTACATTCTCATGGACCTGCAAGCGGACTTACTTGCTTCCCTTGCAGGCTTGCAATGCTCCACTGGGCTCCATTGATGTCAACATCCGGTTTGACATCGCTGCAGCCAATCGATGGAGCCCAGCGGTGCATCGCAGGTCTGCAAGAGAACAAGCAGGGAGCCAGCGCTGGAAAACAGTCAAGTCATCTTCCCTTTGAAGGACCGGCAGAATGGGATGTTTTGCTACCCCCCCCCCCCCCCCCTCTCTCTTGTACAACCAGGTTGTTAATGTACAGTTCAAGTCAAGCCAAATCCGTCACCCACACAATAGAAAATATGGGCCAATCTGTCTAAACGTGGAGGGATGTCCACGTAGGAATGAGGTTATAGCATTTTCCATCTTCAAGCATCTCTAACAAGTCTTCTGAAAAATGACTCACACTAACCAATCTTTCTTACCAAAAACAGATTTGTCAGTAACCAGTCATTGTGTGCCTTTATTTAGTGAGCAGTGCACATGTCAATGCCAATTTCCTTCACTGAAACAAATGTGGCCACATAGTTTTGGCAAAGTCATGAGCACAAAGGTTCACTTTTTTTCTCTGCACTCTGGATGGCTCTCAATAAGACACAAACGGTACAACTGTTTGTGTGCTACAAGCTTAGTTAGATTGTGTTTGGTCAACAACGGTGACAAAACAAAATGCTGACAGCACACCATATGTCTATTCTGCAGTCCCGCAAAAAAGGCAGAACATGTCCCATTCTTGTCCATTTTGCAGTCAAGGATGGGCATTGTTACAATAGGTCCGCAAAAACAAAACGGATGCAACACGTCATCCGTATTTTTTGTGAACCGGTAAATATATATGGTCATGTGAATGCACCCCAACAGAGCAAGTTTAGAAACCTACCCAAAATATCACGTGCTACACAAGGGTTCTGCTGTGGATTTGAAAAGCCTGCATGCTTTTTTTCTGCAATGTGTGAAAAAAAGTTTCAAAAACTCCATTTGCTAATATTGTACTGAAATGTGCTGCAGATTTTTTTTTATAAGGACTATAAAAATATGAAAGAAAAAAAAATGCCTTATAGGCATCTTAGAGATGTTACTTACTGTTGCGGTGACATGTTATAAGGACATAACTTGTAGATACTAAATTCCACATATCCAACCGCAGATATGCACCATTTAACAAGCTTAAAGGTGTTGGCCACTTTCTGGTTACTTTTGACCACTGTGTTTGTAAGATGACTATATGGCACTTACCAATATAGCCTTTGTTTGAAATTCTGCACATTTTCTATATTTCATAAGCTATGCCCACTTGTTTGCCAAACCTTTTGTAGTGTCCACACAGAGGTCCTGTCCATAAAATGGCCGCTGATTGAGGGTGATGTGATCTCCATGTGATGTCTTCTCCATTCAAATACACTACACCCTGCACCTGCACTTGCACTCTTTGACCCTGCACTTAAACTCCAATGTGTTTGAATGGAGGAGACATCACATGGAGCTGATTTGCCTGGTCACATGACCCTCCATCAGCAGCCATTTTATGGACAGAACTTGTGTGGACTAGGATTGTCACTAGTGTTGAGCGAAGCGAGCTTCGGGTGCTACATCCGAAGTCGCTTCATTCACAACTAAAGATTAATACTGTACAGAGATCCGTCTCTGTACAGTATTAGAATGTATGGGCTCCGATGAGCCCAAGTTAGTTTTCCGCAAAGTCGCGCGTGACTTTGTTGAATATGTTCGGTAGTTGATTATTTAAAAGGTGGAAAACCACTTTAAAATTTGAAACCAAACTCTGCTTCGGTTTCGACTAGTACTTGAACGGGTCCGCAATCAGTTTTCTGTTCGTGCCTCCACACCGCAAAAAAAAATAGAACTTATTCTATTTTTTTGTGGTGCAAACGGATCACGGACACATTCATGTTGAATGGGCCTGCATCTGTCTGTGCCAGACACACGGATGGTGCCCGTGCATTGGGGACCACAATTTGCAGTCCCCAATCCACAAAACAGGCAGGTTATTGCAGAATACAGCTGTAATACCCTGCACTGTCGCCACCAGAATACACTAGAGTTGTTGCGATACCAAAATTTTGATTCGATTTCGATACCATGAAAAAGTATTGCGATACTCGATACCATTCGATACCACGCGAAAATAAAATAAAAACACAAAAAAGCCTTTTGATTACAGTGCATTATTCACAGTGTCTCTCAACTTCATAGTGATTTGCTTGTGGCACAATGGCCACATGATTTAAGGTCGGTCAGTGTGGTTCTAGTTGTGAAAAAAAATTATGCATATTTTTCAATGGCTTACAGGGATTCTGCACTTTTATTTAACTATCCTCTGGATAGATCATCAGCTTCTGATTGGTGGGGGTTGGACATCCGCCGATCAGCTGTTTGAGAAGGCAGCGGCACTCCAGCAGCGCCGCGGCCTTATCACTGACGTCACCTCACGACTAGTATCAACTAGCGTGGGCGGGGCTAAGCTCCATTCAAGTGAAGAGCTTAGCCCCGCCCATGCTAGTTGTGATGTCACTGGGCCGGCAGTAAACAGTGATAAGGCCGCGGCGCTGCTGGAGCGCCGCTGCCTTCTCAAAAAGCTGATCGGCGGGGGTCCCGGGTGTCGGACCCCCGCCGATCAGAAGCTGATGATCTATCCAGAGGATAGATCAGTTAAATGAAAGTGCAGAACCCCTTTAAACCACACCTCATTCACTAGGTGGGGTGTGGGTGGTGGTTGGGGAGGGGGAATGGGCTTCACAAAAAACGACACAGATTGGGGTTGCAAGAGGCTGAGGTCAGCTGCTACATGATATACATTGTGGTGCTGGGGCCACGTTACATCAAAGGGTAATTGTGATGCACAATTGCACAGGTCCAACCGTTCCTGGTGACAACCCCCCCCCCCCCCCATGTGCCTCATAATAATGAAATAACCCTATCATCAACTATATTCATATTCTTGCATAATGGTCAACATGGGGATAATGTATGAGCTACAACAGTCAATTGCTATTTGGCAGCACAGTCTTATGAATTCAATCTATGTGCCTCATATTAATAATGACCTGTATTCTGCAACTGACATTAACCCTATGTTGCCTATTATGTTAGGCTACTTTCACACTAGCGCTCGGGGCTCCGCTTGTGAGTTCCGTTCAAAGGCTCTCACAAGCGGACCCGAACGCTTCCGTCCAGCCCTAATGCATTCTGAGTGGACGCGGATCCGCTCAGAATGCATCAGTCTGGCACTGTTTGTCCTCCGCAGGCGGACACCTGAACGCTGCTTGCAGCGTTCTGATGTCCGCCTGGCCGTGCGGAGGCGTGCGGATCCGTCCAGACTTACAATGTAAGTCAATGGGGACGAATCCGTTTGAATATGACACAATATGGCTCAATCTTCAAACGGATCCGTCCCCCATTGACTTTCAATGTAAAGTCTGGACGGATCCGTCTGAGGCTACTTTGACACTTAGAATTTTTTTTAACAATATAATGCAGACGGATCCATTCTGAACGGAGCCACCGTCTGCATTATATGAGCGGATCCGTCTCAGACACAAGTGTGAAAGTAGCCTTAGGCTACTTTCACACTAGCGTTCTGCTGTCCGCTCGTGAGCTCCGTTTGAAGGAGCTCACGAGCGGACCCGAACGCCTCCGTCCAGCCCTGATGCAGTCTGAATGGATGCGGATCCGCTCAGACTGCATCAGTCTGGCGGCGTTCAGCCTCCGCTCCGCTCGCCTCCGCACGGCCAGGCGGACAGCTGAACGCTGCTTGCAGCGTTCAGCTGTCCGCCTGGCCGTGCGGATCCGTCCAGACTTATAATGTAAGTCAATGGGAACGGATCCGCTTGAAGATGACACCATATGGCTCAATCTTTAAGCGGATCCGTCCCCCATTGACTTTACATTGAAAGTCTGAACGGATCCGCTCAGGCTACTTTCGCACTTAGAAATCCGTCTGCATTAATATGATCGGATCCGTTCAAACGCAAGTGTGAAAGTAGCCTTAGATGGTACTTTGGGGGTCACTTACTATTAATGTGAGGCACATGGGGTCCATTCCAAAGACTCCAAAAGCATGCGCCCAGCCTGACATTAAAAATAAGTGACCCCCATCATGTTTAAAACATGGGTAGTGGCAAGATTGGGGTTAATGAGTCACATTAACCCCAAATCTTGCTGGCTGTCTTCCTTATAGATATGGTTTTTGCCTGCCTTTATTTTGAGGCAGGTTAATCATCACTCTTGCACTGGGTCTGGCTGTGGGCTAGGCTAGGTACCTGCTATGCTGGGCTGGCTGCTTTTCAGTGCTCAGTCTCACTGACTCTGGGGCTCGGGCTGACGCTCACTCGTCTCAGTCAGACGGCGCAGCACACAAGACAAACGTGAGTGACTCAGTTAGGAGTCAGGACGGAGGAGGAGGCTGCTCTGCTGCCGCTGGTGCCGTTCACTGAGCTCAGCGCTCACTCATCCCAGTCAGACGGCGCAGCACACAAGACAAGTGTGAGTGACTCAGGAGGAGGAGGGACGGGGGAGGTAATAAACTGCTGCGCCGTCTGACTCTGAGACGAGTGAGCGCTGAGCTCAGCGCTCACTCGTCTCAGAGTCAGACGGCGCAGCAGTTTATTACCTCCCCCGTCCCTCCTCCTCCTTTAATTAAACGCACAGTCATTGGTGGCAGTGGTGCAGGCATCTTCAGAGCCCGCTTACTCCATTGGGCTCAGCGGCGGCAGCGTCATAGGAGGGAGGGAATCCCTCCCTCCTTCTCCCTCTCCCGCCTTCTCCACTGTCTTTCTGGCGGAGCGCCATGTTGTGTCATAGGAGATAATGGGCTGCGCAGCCCAGTATCGAAAAAGTGCAAATCACAGTACCGAATCGATACTTGTAAAAAAGTATCGATTGGGTATCGATTTTTCGATACCCACAACAACCCTAGAATACACATACACATTATATATAGAGAGACAGACATATGTATACTACTCACAAAAAGTAAAAAAAAAAATAAAAAAAAGTTAGGGATTGGCTTGTGGGTGAAATTTCAGGATGCACCTAACGGACTCCAACCTTTACAGGTGAACTTAATGGGTTTCTATCCTCAGAAATTCTGTTATGTAGCTGACTGACATTAGCGATGTGCTAATGTCAGGCCAGCAGTACATACGTTTTCTTTATACTTTTGTCCCTGCCGCCGTTCTCCTAAAAAACACACTTAAAATATGCTAATTGATATTTAAACAGTCCTCCTCATCATGCTGTTCATGTTTTGACATCATGAGACCAAGAAGACAGCTAACAATTGATCAACAGTACCTCGCCATTGCGAGGCTTCAAGCAGGATGTTCTCATACAGAAGTGGCCACTGAACTTAGAGTGTCATCAGCAGGTTGCAACAGATAGACTGGAAGAGTCACAGAAAGGCATAGAAGTGGACGTCATTTGGCCACATCCCACACTGATGAATGCTTCATTGTGAACAATGCCCTGCAGAACTGGATGATCAATGGCACACAACTCCAGGCACATTTAAGGGAGGTTAGAGGCACCCAAGTGTCATGTCAGACCATACAAAACCATTTACATCAGACACAGGCATCATCGTTTTGCATGGGCCACGGAGCATCTACGCTGGATGAGGTGGGCCTCAGTGCTGTTCACTGATGAAAGTTGATTCAGGCTGAGCAAAAATGATGGCTGCCAATTATGTTGGAGACGTCAAGGAGAGCGCTATACATCAAGCCTTTGGTGGTGGTGGTGTTAGTGTGGGCAGGTGTGTCTAGTCAATACAGAACTGCCCTACACTTTGTGAATGGTACAGTGACAAGCCCATACTACTGGAATAACATCATGCCTCTACATGAACAACACAGGCCTAATTTCATCTTCATGGAAGACAATGCTCCAGCTCATCGAGGTTGCGTCATTAGGGAACAGCTGCTGGAGACTGGGGTACATCAAATGGAGTGGCCTGTACTTTCTCAAGTCCCGAATCCCATTGAAAACCTACAGGATCAACCGAGTCGCCGTGTAGAGGCTCGTAACTCTGTACCTCAGACCTCAATGACCTCAGGGCTGTCCTTCAAGAAGAATGGGATGCCATGCCTCAACAGACAATAAGTCGACTTGTGAACAACATGAGACGTCGTTGTCAAGCTGTAATTGATGCTCGAGGCCACATGACAAGTTATTGAGACAGTGACATTTTTGTGGAGGCAAGTTTGAGATGAGGAAATCACCATTGCACGCTTCTACTTAAATGCCCTACTTTCATAATATAATATCACTACAGTGTGAACTTTTTTACGCTTGGCATAAATTTCACCCAAAAGCCAAATATCCCTTTTTGTGAGACTATATATAGATCCATATTTCACCTAGCGGCACAGTAGTACTGTCACTGTGTGGAGCACTTTGTTTCTGCTTTCTAGCACCTACTGATCATCAGGACAGGACTGACAACTATCCGAAAAAGTCTCTGTGGGGACAGTCTCAAGTCATGTGCTGAATAAACAATTTGGGCTGCACTCACTGTCCAGGTAATGAGGTGCTTTGGTGGAGTGGATATAATCCAGGCATAAACAATAAGAAAACCACCGCACACTCGAGTGTTGTATGCCAAATAAAGTTTTGTTTCATTATGTAACCATAAATCCTCCAAAAAGGCAAAAAGTGGAACAATGGCCAATAATTAAGTTGTGACTGTTTTTCTTGATGTTTCGGTCACAGATGGACCTTGATCACAAGAGTCACTAAGGGAAAAGAAGAACACATTAGTGATAAGGGAAAGGGAGGATGGGGATTGGTCTGCTAGAAGTCAGATGTATCAGTAGAAAGGGTGGTTTGGTAACAGGTGGAGCCTGTATAGAAGGTAGTAAGGCTGTCCTAGATAGAAAAGTTATAGAGGGGTATATGTTGCTATATGTATCAGTGTAATGCGGTCACCTTGGTAAGGGTGCAGCTGAAGATCATAATAGAAAGGTAATTAAAAGTGAGGCATAGATATTGCAAAATTAAATAAAATAACACGTCGCTAGTGAATGCAGCATATTATTTGGGCAAGTAAAACGTGTGTGTGGGGGGGCACATAATGGCAATAGCTTAAGGGTGACCCATGATAAATAGTATGTAGACAATTATGCAGTGGAAGAGGGGATGATGGTAACAGGTGAGGGGTAGCACAAAATAATATGCAGACAATTATACAGTAAAAGAGGCAAAGGAGGCTTACCAGTGGGAGGATAAGGCAAACAAGGTGGTCCCCGTGGCACAGCTTGTAAGCGCTGCGGGCAAAGTTGGAGGCATGTGCAGCACTCCAGATGGCGACTAAAACGGTCGCCAATGCGCCTTAAAATTTGCAGACGGCGACCAAACTTTTTAGTCTTGTGGCCAGTTGCGAGTGGACCGCACTCAGCCCTGCAGCTGAAGAGCATATCGGGTTTTACTATTTAATGATACTAGGCTGCACAGCCAAGTATCTGTTTGAGAACATGGCAAGCGCCGCTCTCAGCGCGCGCCATGTTCTCCTCAGCAGCACAGGGGAGAAGGAGGCAGTCCCTCCCCCCGTGCCGCTGCTGCCTCTGCCGCCAATGGACTGATAGCAGGGAGGGACTGCGGCCACTGTGCCACCAATGAATATAATTTAAAGGGTAACTGTCATATAATTTTTATTTTTTTATGCAATTGGATTGGTCTAAGTTTACCTTAGTTCCCTAGTTAATACTTATGTATAGGTATTACATTACCTAGTAATTGCAGCATGTTCTTTCCTCCCCCAGGCATTTTAGTGGTGCAGCTAAAACAGTGTTGCTAGGTGTCCTCCGTCTCCTATCTTCTATATACAGAGGACATAGTAGTGGGCAGTCCAGAACGCTGCCTGCGCGCTTCTGTCGGACTGGGATAGTGCAGATATTCACGCTAATAATTCGCAATCAACTACTCAGGAGGAAGAGGGCGTGTTTAAGTCTGAAGAAAGCCGATTGGCTGGGGTGAGGCTGCGCGTTACAGAGATGAGATGAATGAATTCTGGGTAGTTAGGGAGGGAGGTCTTAGCCTCAGGGTAAGGGCATCGGCTGCCATCTTTAGAAGATAGTCAGAAAAAAAAAAGTCTTCTTAGGAGCGGTTGCTATGGATAGATTCTTATTAAACAAGTGGTATGTGAACACTATAATTAGTGATTATGGATTATCACCACAGCAGCAACAACATATGAAAATTGAATTTTAAGTGAAAATATGACAGTTATCCTTTAAGTGTAGACAGCGGGTGCCGGAAGCGGTATCACATGCACGGCACCCGCCCTCTATGACATGGCGCTGCAATCCCCCCTCCTGCCGTGCATGTGATAGCGCTGCCAGCACCCGCTGCCTACACTTACATTAATGTGTTAATTATATTTATTGGTGGCGCAGTGCGCCCCCAAACCCCCCAGTATTATAACTATTATACTCATTGGTGGCAGTGGCCACAGGCTCCTCTCCCCTCCTCATTGGTGGTGCAGTGGTAGCTCTGATCGGAGCCCCAGCAGCGTAATCCTGCTCCCTGTTGCCGTGTGCACAAAGCACAGGGCAGCCAATAACTGACCACTGTTCCCTTGCATTATGTTAAATGGTCATGTGATGCAAGGGGAGCAGATCTCCACTGTGGCCAGTGATTGGCTGCAGTGGCATCAAGATAAAAGATTTCAGGGAGAAACCCAAGACAAGCAGCGGAGGCCAGGAAGCGAATGAGCCAAGGCCCAGCACCTAGGGATCAAGGAAGCATGATCAGCAACCCGAATCTAGCTATTAGGCCTCTTTCACACGGGTGTCATGTTTTGGCTCCAGATGCGGGTGCATTGCGGCAAACCCGCGCTAGTAGGTATGCAATTGCAGTCAGTTTTGACTGCGATTGCATTCAGTTTGCAATGTGTTTTGCATGCGCGTGATAAAAAACTGAATGTGGTACCCAGACCCGAACTTATTCATTGAAGTCGTGTGCATGAGGCCTAAGTCGTGCTCAATCTGTGACATTTCTCTGCTCACCCCAGGTCTAAGAAAGTGAGCAGGATTAAGGCGGAGAAGGGGGCGAGCCTGTGCCTCTTCATAACTTCAGCGATCCACCACCAGAGCAGGGACTTTATTTATTAATAAATGACCCCCATAGACTTTTATTATAGGTTAAATGTGGAAAATGAAAAAAAAAATAATCTGAAGAAAAACACCTGGAAGTTTCTCAAACCTGGGATCTCTACATGCAAAATCATGCACTTGGCAAGCTAAAGTATTACCACATGGAGATGCATGTTTTTTCTATGCTTATAAGCTGACACATATTACTGGTGTCTGAAGAATCATATATCATGCTTGTGAATAAAGCAGCGATATGTAGATTAGCTTTCTGAGCAGATCTCAATTTGGTCATTTGTCAACCTGGAGTAAAGTAGAACTGGCTTAGTTGCCCATAGCAACCAATTCGATTCCACCTTTCATTTTCCAAAGGAGCTGTCCAAAATGAAAGGTGGAATCTGATTGGTTGCTATAGGTAACTAAGCCAGCTCTACTTTACTCCATGCTAGGACACAGCTCTGCCCTCAGCCTGATGTCTTGCCCTGTCAACCAAGGGGAAGGTGGAGTGTGCAGAGCACAGGGGGTGTTACATAGCAGTGCTCATAGGATTCAGACCTGCCTTCTGGTGCTCCAACTGCTCATTTGCATATGACTACAAACACTGATATCTCTGCAGCCGTTTGGCATACAGACAAAAGAAAGGTATTGTGTTAATCAGCATGACGAGCCCTACCCGGCAGCATGCCTGTGGTAATAGGAAGGATCCTGGTGACAGAGCCACTTTATTGTATGTAATGACTAACAATGACAAATTATTAAAATAATACATAGCTTTGTATGTGTTTTCTGTTCTTTAAATAAAAAGTTTATGCATCATGTTTAATGCATCATGTTTAGGAATACAGTATGCTATAATGATCAATCAGCACATTGAAATTATAGTAAAAACAGTAGATGTGGCGCACAGGAGTAACTACTGACCCAAGAGGTGCATTCACCCAGTCCACTCAATATAATGGAACAAGTATACAAAGATAACTGGGCACTCTCAGGATATCTGAACCATTTGAAATGTATTTGCATATAGTGGCTGGTAGATGTTTAGGATCGTCCCCAAAACTAGAGGGACACTACCTTAAGTGAGGAACACCATATTCTCACACACCGACTAGCAGATGAACATCTATCCCTCTGCAGCACTGCATCCCAACACCAGGGGTGACAGTCTACAGGCTCTTACCAAAGTTGCTAGAGCCTCTTTTTTGGATGCAGGGTCTTTTTACCCGCGGCCTCATATTTTGTATGTTTTTCCTATGTATACCACCTACCCTGGGGAGTCGACACGACAGAAACGTGCCACGTTGGGAGGTCTGAAGGAACGTATATTTTCCTAGTGCTAGTGATCAGGTCCCTAACTAGGGACAGGTATCCGGACGGGGTCGCCCTTTTCGGGGCAAGTGCTCTGTGTAGGTAGGCAGCATGGGAGCAGTCCCCTTCCGCTTCTGTTAGGGCTAGATAGGGCACAGTTCCATCATTGCATCCTCTGACACCACGCCATCACGAGACGACGTCCGGTCCAGGCAATACCTAAGTCAAGCTGATCCTAGCCATCTGGTTGGTCGGGTAAGACTGCTTGCACCCACACAGGTGTGGCAGATCTACTTACTTACCATAGTCTACCAGCATTAGGGTACCTTGGTTGGACCCCTCCTTTGTATGTTTGTTATGTTGATGCATCCTTGTGGTGTATTTTTATTGCACATTGTATTAAAAGTTATATATAAGGCTACTTTCACACTAGCGTTCGGGCGGATCCGTTCAGAACGGATCCGCCCATAATAATGCAGACGGAGGCTCCGTTCAGTACGGATCCGTCTGCATTATTTTAGCAAAAAAAAGCTAAGTGTGGAAATAGCCTGGGACGGATCCGTCCAGACTTTCAATGTAAAGTCAATGGGGGACGGATCCGCTTGAAGATTGAGCCACATTGTGGCATCTTCAAACGGATCCGTCCCCATTGACTTACATTGTAAGTCTGGACGGATCCGCACGCCTCCGCACGGCCAGGCGGACACCCGAACGCTGCAAGCAGCGTTCAGCTGTCCGCCTGTCCGTGCGGAGGCGAGCGGAGCGGAGGCTGAACGCCACCAGACTGATGCAGTCTGAGCGGATCCGCCTCCATTCAGACTGCATCAGGGGTGGACGGCTGCGTTCGGGTCCGCTCGTGAGCTCCTTCAAACGGAGCTCACGAACGGAATACCGAACGCTAGTGTGAAAGCAGCCTTAATGAGCATATTCCCCCCCCCCCCCCCTTTCACGGTGGGCCCCTACTCGCATTGCATCTTGCAATATTAGTGAGGCAGACTCACCTGAGCCTCATTCACTATTTGACTTCAGTTGTTGTTAAAAGGTGAGGCGTTATCAGCAGTGATGGCCAGCGAACACATGCGGGCTGCCATCTTTTCTCACGAGTCCAGTGATGCACAGGTAACCCCTTACCTGTGCCGGTCTGAAATCAAATGCTGTCACCGGGAGCAGGCAGTTCCGAGAACAGCCCGATAAAGGCCCCCGGCGGCTGTTCTCGGAACTGCCTGCTCCCGGTGAGCGCATTTGATTTCAGACCGGCTCGAGGCACAGGCAAGGGCTTACCTGTGCATCGCCAGACATGGATAGCTGTCACTGATAGTTGTACACAGGGGAGGTATTAGTGACTGATCGCATTCTCTGTGTTAGTGTGTATACAGAGATGGCCGTCAGTCACTGATAGTTGTATACAGGGTAGGCGTTATCAGTGATTGATAGCATTCTCTGTGCAAGTGTGTATACAAAGATAATTGTCAGTCACTGATGGCATTCTCTGTGTATGGCTACTTTCACACCAGGCCCTCTTATTTCCGTTGTTCTGCTCAGTTATAGAAGCAGAAGAACGGAAACAACGAAAATGCTATATTCGGCAAATACCTGAAACAAAAGGAGCCTAACAGACCCCACTGACTAGAAAGGGATCCGTTAGGTTTCTGTTCAGGAGAACATTTTTGTAGTGGACAGAAAATGATAATTACACTTACCGGTAATTAGATTTTCAAGAGTGCATGACAGCACCGAGAGAGGGTCCGCCTCCCAGGACAGAAAACCCACAGGTATATAAATAAAAATAAAAAAGGAGGAGCCGCCTCTCTCTTCCTCAGTGGTTTTCAGAGACGAGAAGCCCCCCATTATCCAATTTTCTGACTTTCCTCGCTTGCTTGGTTGAGGACATATGATCTCTTCACGTTTAATTATATCCTCTTTTTTTTTTGCAAACCTCGTGACCATACCCAAGAACCGTCAGCCAAAACAGAGGTAAAAAGGGTGGGAAATTTAGGGGGTGTCATGGACTCATGAAAATCAAAATTACCGGTAAGTGTAATTATCATTTTTTTCCCTATCGTCCATGACAGCACCATGAGAGATCCCAGAGAAAAACTAGGGTGGGAACACAGCCTGGAGAACCTTACGACCAAAGGACAAGTCAGAAGAAGAAGAAAGATCCAACCTATAGTGCTTAAAGGTCAAGGAAGATGACCAAGTTGCGACTTTGCTGATGTCTTGGATTGAAGCTTCTGCTCTCTCTGCCCAAGAAGTTGCCACCGCTCTTGTCGAGTGAGCCGACCATCCCCAGGGAACTGGCTTCTGTAGGGAAACTGCCTTACCCACCTAGCTAATGAATTCTTGCTAGCTGATTTTCCTTTATTAGGGCCTGCAAATTGTATAAACAAAGAGGTTGTCTTCCTCCACCCCTTGGCAGCCTCTAAATAAGGCAGAACACATCTCCTAACATCCAAATGATAGAGCTCAGATTCCTTAGGGCTGTTTCACACGAGCGGATGCCGTGCGTGACATCCGCTCAGTGAATGACAGCCAAGACCCGATGCGGACTGCAGAAGCACGGAGCATTAACATGATTGATAATGCTCCGTGCCTCTCTGTGATCTCTTTACTACGAAATCACAGTGAGATAAAGTTGTCACTGTGATTCCGTAGTAAAGAGATCACAGAGAGGCACGGAGCATTATCAGTCATGTTACTGCTCCGTGCTTCTGCTGTCCGCATCGGGTCTTGGCTGTCATTCACGGAGCGGATGTCACGCACGGCATCCGCTCGTGTGAAACAGCCCTTAGGGTGATCACAAAAGGAAGGGAGAAACACTTCCTGACCCTTGTGAAAGAAATGCTGGATCGGGGCAAAGAGTAATCCTGTCCTCCTGAATGGACATATAAGGAGGGTTGATGGAAAGAGCTTGCATCTCACCTAATCTCCTGGCCGATGTGATTGCACTAAAAAGACACATTTTAATGTTAGAATCCTAATGAGGACTTCAGAGATGGGTTCAAAGGGTGCCTTAACCAAAACCTGAAGGACCAGGCCAAGGTCCCATGGAGGGACCCCAGCGATGCTAGCCAGGGTTTTCCTAGCAACGGCCTTACAAAATCTAACAATCAAAGGATGAGCAGCTAGACTTGAATCAAACGAGGACACTCAGGGCCCAAATCTGAACTTAAGGCCAACCCCTTATCTAATCCCCTCTGGAGAAACTCTAAAGTCCTAGGGATGCTAAGCTGACAAAAAGGTGAAAGAGGTATCCCTAAAAACTTTAAGATAACTGACCATACTCTAGCGTATATGCCTGTAGTAATTTCCTTCCTACTCTTTAATAAAAGTAGAGACTACCGACCCCGATAGCCCCTTTTGGATCAGTAGCGACCTTTCAAAAACCAGGTCGTCAAGTTAAGGCCCATGACTGGGGGATGTATCACTGGGCCTTGACACAAGCGATTCGGAATTTGCCTCCATTCCATCTCCATTCCGCTTTGGTGTCCGTCTGACGAAACTGAGCCAAACTGATCCGTCCTAGCACACAATGCAAGTGAATGGGGACGGATCCGTTTTCACTGAAACAATCTGGAACAATAGAAAACGGATCCGTCCTCCATTAACTTTCAATGGTGTTCAAGACGGATCCGTCTTGGTTATGTTAAAGATAATACAAATGGATGCATGCAGTTGTATTATCTGAACGGATCCGTCCATGACGGACCCGCACAAAACGCGAGTGTGAAAGTAGCCTTAGATAACGAAGTGGCTCTTGCAGATAATCTAACAGCGTCTACAGAGGCATCTGCTAAAAAGTCAGCCGCCTTAGCAATAACTAGAATATGATGAACCTGAGTAGTAAGGCCTGAGTATTTTAATAATAAGAAATGCATATAATGCGACATAAAAATAATAAAAACAATAAAAAATGGTGAATACACAAAAGATAGCTATGGTACAATATAAAATAGTAACTGAGGTGGTTATACAGCAGTAATAAATATTGACAGCATGGATGGAATCACCGTTCCGATATGTAGCAGTATGTGTCTTATAATATAATTAGGATATTCAATACGGAGACATCGATATTGGATAGTAGCAATAATCGTAACTTATATTGCGTATAATGATCCCAACTCGATTGTTATCGATGTGCTGGCAATGAAAAATTCGGCATAAAATCGCTGATATATTGTGATTAGAATTCCCAGTAGATGGTGATAATGACGATTATAACTGGTATCGCATATACTGTTCTCAGCTCGATTATATATTATTGATATGTTGGCAATAAAAAAAAATTTGACATAAATTCGCTGACGGATATGCTGTGATTGCACTTCCCAGTATAAGTTAATTGTATTGCCGTACGACTTGCGCTCACAGTGGCGTGCCACGTGGCTTACAATGTCGGATACAGCGGTACCTGGTTACAAGTTGTCAGCTGGAACGACTCGGACGATTTGACGGTCACTAGTCCATACGGTCTCCAGTTGCCTTCCGGACTGTCTCCAACCGTGGGGATTATTCAAGTGGTGTCTCCCGATTGTCAGGACCGAATATTTAAATCGCAACGTTCCTTATATGCCAGGTAAAAATCGAGCTTCTACGATAGTGGACTTTGCATGAATGAGGGTCCAAATCCAGAGTATGTGGATAAATAGTTGTCCATCAGCTGATGTGCGGGGCTCTAAACAACCAGACGCGTTTCGGGGTCTTTTTCTGGCCCCTTCCTCAGTGGACCCACTATATAACCACCTCAGTTACCATTTTAGATTTTATATTGTACCATAGTTATCTTTTGTGCATTTACCATTTTTTATTGTTTTTATTATTATTTTTATGTCGCATTATCTGCATTTCTTTAATATTAAAATACTCAGGCGTTATTACTACTCAGGTTCATCTGTTTCTCCATGGGGCCAGGTGGTGAGTGCTCAGCCTTTATAGCTATTTTTTGTTACAATTCTTTATGACTGGGTGAGTCATCAGGCTTAGTAGCACCCAATCCATAGTTATCGACGGAGTGAGACACCATATTCCTATAATAACTAGAATATTCTCCAATAAGTGTTCTCTGGGGACTCCATCTTTAATCTGAGACTAGAGCTGTTTGATCCATAAAAATCAGGGCTCTGGCTGTGCAAGTAGCAGCAGTATTAGGCTTAGGGTACATTCACACAACCGTATTATTATTTTTTCCGCGATCGATCCGCATCCGTTGCGAATTTTGCGGACTAGAAGCGGACCCATTCATTCCTATGGGTGAATAAAATGTGCGGACAACATTCAGTATGTTGGTCGCATCCGTGTGTCCGCATTTCTATTCCACAAAAATATGAAGCTTGTCCTACTATTGTCCGTACAGATCGGTCCGCAGCACCATTCAAGTCAATGGATCCGCTAATTGCAGATGACATACGGAATGGTTTCCGTATGTCATCCATTTTTTTTTGTGGATCCATTTCTATATTTTTGAAGGCCTTAATAATTCTTATTTTTTTTCCTCTCTTTTTTTTTCCCTTCCGTTTTATGCGGACCGTAAAAAACGGAAGACATACGGAAGTGATCTGTCCGCAAAATGCGGACACACGGTTCCGTTGTTTGCGGACCTCAAATCGGAAAGGATTACATACGGTCGTGTGAATGTACCCTTAAAGGAGGCCCCCAGTGATTCCCATGTGCGTCTCAAAAAGTGGTCTGCCTTCCTATTCATAGGGTCTTTTAACTGACCCAAATCATCAAAAGGGGAGGGAGGATCTACGGGATACCCTTGCTATGGGAACATCAATCTTTGGGGCCCAATCCCAAGATAAACAAACAATCTGACTCCTCAAAGGGATACTTCCGCTTCACAGATGACGGAATCAAACTCTGTTTATCTGGATTTTTCCATTCATTTGATATTAACGAAGATACATTTTTATGAATGAAAAAAATTCAGCTTTTTCCCTTCTAGACCTTCAAACATTACATCCTGAATGGAAAGGACCTCTTTTTGGTCTTCAATGTTCATAGTCGCTCTTATTGCTTTTAACAGCTGATCCGTATCCTGAAAAGGAAACAGGGGTTTACCACCTCTGTCCCCCTCAGAAGAAGAATCCGAGCCCAGCTCCCCGCTTTCTAACAAAAAATCTGGAGATTGGAGATTTATCCTGAGATTTATGAGGAACCTTCTTGGATTTAAGCGCATTCCACACTTCCTCTCTAACTTCTTCATGCATTTCATCATAGAAGGTGATTCTTTTGCAATTGTGGACTCAAAACAAGGGGGCGACAAAGTAGCTTAGTATAGGCGGGAGCTAACTTTGCTTTACACAATCCACATTCTTTGTATTTTATTTTAAAAGGATGCCATTTTGGGTTTATCCTGAAAAACAACAAGACTGCCATAAGCCCGTATTCATAGAACGTCACATACCACCGTACATACCCTCCATCCATACCACAGGCGAGGGGTAGACGGCTCCTTCTGGTCACTAGTACTCTCCATGACCTTCAACAGCCTGAATCCGGACCTACCCGAAATAGATCTTGGCTTGTAGCTGGGTATCTGAATTTAAAAATCGATTTTTCTCCGCACTTTATGGCCTGCAGGAACAAATCTCATGGAATTTCACACGCTCCCGCGTCTCGCGCGCACATGACCCATCTAGCTATTCCTCTTATTATTATAATATGACTCCGCCCTCTCCCGTTTTGGCGTGACGCATTCTGTCTGGACTGCCGGAGATGCCCGCAACACCGGGGAGAGTTTAAACTTTTTTTTTACTTTTTATTTCATAACTATTAGCCTCCTTAAAGGGCTTCTGTCACCCCCCAAAAGTCATTTTTCATTTTTGGGCTAATTAAAATCCTTATAGTGCGATGTTTCAAAATATAGTGCTCTTACCCTTTTCTGTTGTCTAGTTTCTTTAAAACCCGCACCGTTATAATATGTTAATTACCTGGCTACCAGCAAGTAGGACGGCTACTTGCTGGTAGCCGCCGCATCCTGATTTAAAAATGACGCCCCCTCCTCCTGTTGATTGACAGGGCCAGCGAGCGCTCTCCTCCTCTGGCTGGCCCTGTCTGCGTTCCAAATCTCGCGCCTGTACCGTACCGGTCTTCAGACGGCGCAGGCGCACCGAGAGGAGGACCTCGCTCGGCCGCTACTTCCTCAGTGCGCCTGCGCCGATGATGTCACATCAGGCGCACTGAGGAAGGAGCGGCCGTTCAAAATCAAAAATGACTTTTGGAAGGGGGGGGGGGGTTGACAGAAGCCCTTTAAGGGCTAGAACCCTTGTCATATTCACCCTAATAGATCTCTATTAGGGTGAATAGGACTTTACAGTCTCCCTGCTGCCCTGTGCTTTGTGCACACAACAGCAGGGAGCTGACCATGGCAGCCAGCCTCTCATGCCCCCCCCAGCCCCTCCCTCTTATCAGCCCCCTCTGGTAACTCAAACCCACCCCCCTCCCTCCCCAGTATTAATCATTGGTGGCAGTGGCCACAGGGTCCCACCCCCCCCCACCCCCCCACCCCCAGCAGTTCCGATCGGAGTCCCAGCAGTGTAATGCTGGGGCTCCGATCGGTTACCATGGTAGCCAGGACGCTACTGAAGTCCTGGCTGCCATGGTATGTTAGTGAGCAGCATTATACTCCCGTGCGCCGTGGCCGCTCCTTCTCAGAGGTCTGTGCGGCGCATTGCTAATGCTGTAAGGAGCGACCGGCGGCCACGGCGCACGCGAGTATAATGCTGCTCACTAACATACCATGGCAGCCAGGACTTCAGTAGCGTGACTCCTGGCTGCCATGGTAACCGATCTTCACTACCGCTCCGTGGTCATATCGCGGTCCGGCGATATGCACAAAATCCATATCGTGGCACAAATTTATATCGCATATCGCCTATATGGCCCATCCCTACTTCCTAGGACAGCTAACTACTGAGGAAGAGAGAAGCTCCTCCTTTTTTCTACCTGTGGGTTTCCTGTCCTGGGAGGTGGACCCTCTCTCGTGGTGCTGTCATGGACGATAGGAAAATAGTCCTGCATGCAGGACTGAATCCAGCCAGCAAAAGAGGCACTATGGACAATCACAATACATTAGTAAGTGCCTTGTATTAACTTTCTGTACAGGATACATTTTATTTGCTGAAGTGAGGCAACCACTTTAAATGTACAAATTAAAAGTTTTAGCTATTTTTCCCCCCAGAAAACTATACATCAATCTGCTCAGCACCTCCTGCTCTACCTGCAGATTACACTGCATTTATTGGTGACACGTTCTGTTTAAAAACCCTGACCATGATGATGAAAGGTATTGAAATGATAATTGCTCATGTATGTGAACCAACATACTGGTGACAGATGCTGAGTGCATGATAAAGTGCTTACAAAACTTGCATCATTACAGTTAAACTTCACTGACAACCAATATGGCCACCATTACAAATCCTGAAATAGAAGAACTGCCAGTAAAGGTGCATTAAGGCCTCTTTCACACTTGCGTTGTCCGGATCCAGCGTGTACTCCACTTGCCGGAATTACACGCCGGATCCGGCAAAACGCAAGTGTACTGAAAGCATTTCAAGACGGATGAGTCTTCAAAATGCTTTCAGTGTTACTATGGCACCCAGGACGCTATTAAAGTCCTGGTTGCCATAGTAGTAGTGGGGAGCGGGGGAGCAGTATACTTACAGTCCGTGAGGCTCCCGGGGCGCTCCAGAATGACGTCAGAGCTCCCCATGCGCATGGATGACGTGCCATGCGATCACGTGATCCATGCTCTTGGGGCGCCCTGACGTCACTATGGAGCGCCCCGGGAGCCGCACGGACGGTAAGTATACTGCTCTCCGCTCCCCACTACACTTTACCATGGCTGCCAGGACTTTAGCGTCCCGGCAGCCATGGTAACCATTGAGAGAAAGCTAAATGTCGGATCCGGCAATGCGCCGAAACGACGTTTAGCTTAAGGCCGGATCCGGATCAATGCCTTTCAATGGGCATTAATTCCGGATCCGGCCTTGCGGCAAGTCTTCAGGATTTTTGGCCGGAGCAAAAAGCACAGCATGCTGCGGCATTTTCTCCGGCCAAAAAAACGTTCCGTTCCGGAACTGAAGACATCCTGATGCATCCTGAACGGATTTCTCTCCATTCAGAATGCATTAGGATAAAACTGATTACCTGATGAACAGGCGAAACGCGCATTCCTCGTGTGGTCCGGTCGCTCGTGCAGGCACCACCGTTCATGACTTCAGAGCAGCACATCGTGTAATCTAAACACAGAAGCTATGATTCGTTATGAGGATAAGGGATCACTATAGCGATCCCCCGACCTCATGCGGTGAAGGAGATTGCTGTGGTCTCCTTCACTGAACAAGCAGACGACCGGTCTGTGTAGATCCACCTTAAGGCTCCATTCACACGTCCGCAATGTGTTTTGCGGATACACGGAGACACGGATCCGCAAAACACGGAAAGCGGCAATGTCCGTTCCGCATTTTGCGGACCGCACATTGCCGACATGATAGAATATGCCTGTTCTTGTCCGCAATTGCGGACAAGAATAGGACATATTCTATTTTTTTGCGGAAACGGAAGCACGGATGCGGAAGTGCGGATCCGCAAATGTGGATGCGGACAGCACATTCCGTCCCCATAGAGAATGAATGGGTACGCACCCTTTCCGCAAAATTGCGGAAAGGATGCGGACGTGTGAATGGAGCCTAAAGGGATTCTCTCACCTGGATTTTAGTGACAGAGCTTTTATCATCACATCAGTCTGCTTGTTTTGTATTAAAATGTACTAGTATTACTACCCTAAGGCTCCATTCACACGTCCGCAGAATGTGTCCGCATCCGTTCCGCAATTTTGCGGAACGGGTGCGGACCCATTAATTCTCTACGAGGACGGAATGGATGCGGACAGCACACAGTGTGCTGTCCGCATCCGCATTTGCGGTGCGCAGCACCGATCTTTAGGTCCGCAACTCCGCAGCTTGCGGACAAGAATAGGCTTTTATATGGGGGTGACGGGCTGGTGTGAATGCAGCCTAAGGCCCCTTTCACACGGGCGAGTTTTCCGTGCGGGTGCGATGCGTGCGGTGAACGTATTGCACCCGCACTGAATCCTGACCCATTCATTTCTATGGGGCTGTGCACATGAGCAGTGATTTTCACGCATCACTTGTGCGTTGAGTGAAAATCGCAGCATGCTCTATATTGTGTGATTTTCACGCGACGCAGGCCCCATAGAAGTGAATGGGGTGCGTTAAAAATCGCATAGCATCCGCAAGCAAGTGCGGATGCGGTGCGATTTTCACGCACGGTTGCTAGGAAACGATCGGGGTGGAGACCCGATCATTATTATTTTCCCTTATAACATGGTTATAAGGGAAAATAATAGCATTCTGAATACAGAATGCATAGTAAAACAGCGCTGGAGGGGTTAAAAAAAATAATTTAACTCACCTTAGTCCACTTGATCGCGAAGCCCGGCATCTCCATCTGTATCCTTTGTTGAGCAGGACCTGTGGTGAGCATTAAATACAGGTAAAGGACCTTTGATGACGTCAGATCACATGCTCCATCACCACAGGTCATTTAGCCCACAGCTAGTAAAGAAGAGACCGGGAACTACGCGATCAAGAGGAGAAGGTGAGTTAACTTTTTTTTTTTTTTTAACCCCTCCAGCACTATTATACTAAGCATTCTGTATTCAGAATGCTATTATTTTCCGTTATAACCATGTTATAAGGGAAAATAATACAATCTTCAGAACATCAATCCCAAGCCCGAACTTCTGTGAAGAAGTTCAGGTTTGGGTACCAAACATGCGCGATTTTTCCTCACGCGAGTGCAAAACGCATTACAATGTTTTGCACTCGCGCGGAAAAATCGCGCATTTTCCCGCAACGCACCCGCCTCTTATCCGGGCAAAAAAAACTGACGCCCGTGTGAAATAGGCCTAAGTGTTGTCATTTGTCTAGAAAATCTCTTTTCTTAATATGGTAATTCAGGGCTTGACAAATTTCCTTGGAATCTAGGAGCCAGCTAAAAAAAATTAGGAGCTTTTTTTTCTATATTTACCTTATAAAGCCTTAATTTCAGCGACAAAAATAACACCTCTTAAATTAACATATACAGAAGTCAACATGGGCATTAACAACACATACAGTGGCAGTGTACAGAGTAGATTTGTTGCAATACCAAATTTTTTATTCGATTTCAATACCATAAAAAAAGTATTGCGACACTCTATACCATTCGATACCACGTGAAAAAAACAAAAAAAGCCACGTGCATTGCGCATTTTTTTATTTATTTTTTAAATGGCGAATTGTGCAGTTTTATTAATTTTTTTCTGTTCCGGCGTTCATCGCTTAGATTTCTTTTATATTTTAATAGTTTGGGCTTTTCTGACATGGCAATATGTGATATTGTTTATATATGAAATTGGGAAAGGGGTTTATTTATACTTAATATATCCTATCTTTCTTCAGCAGGACCTGCGCTGACGTCACCACGATTATGTCAAAGGTCCTTTTGCAGGTCCAGAAAGAAGAACCAAGAGGACGATGCCATCTGCGCGATCAATTGGATAAGGCAAGTTAATTTTTTTTTATTTTTTAACCCCTCAATGGACATTTTAGTAAGCATTCTGTATTAAGAATGCTATTATTTTCCATCATAACCATGTTATAAGGGAAAATAATAAAATGAATAGAACACCCAACCCAAACCTGAACTTCAGTGAAAAAGTCCGGGGTCTGGGTACTAGTCAGCTTTTTATCACGCGCGAGCAAAACGCATTGCACCCGGTTGGAAAAAACTGAACATCAGAAAGCAATCACAGTCAAAACTGACTGAAATTGCGTGCCTTCTTGTGCGCTTTTCCCGCAATGCACACACGACACATCCGGAACGCCCATGTGAAAGAGGCCTTAAGGGACAGGAAGCAGATCTCAACACAAAGAAGTCTAGGTGATAGCCTCTGTGGTGGCTGTACTGCCAGAGAGAGATATGTCAGATAGAAGTGACTACACAGAAGAGGACAACGCAAACGTATTGGATTCTTATATTTTCAGTACACTATTAGCATCTATTCACACAATTTGCACATAAATGTCTGAGGTGCAAGTCCTGGAGGTGGGACCTGCCCCTACCTGCAGAACAGGGGTCCACAAGGACCATGGCATTACCAACTACCACACCAGCACTGACAAGTGGCCCACACAGGGCTTTACTGGACCGGATATACTATGAGACCCAAATCACAAGTACACGGATGTCTATAGATCAACAGTCTGAAACCTGCGGCTGAGCAGATGTTCGGCCCCTTGCAGACGAGCGTTCCTCCCGCAGCGAGTCCACATCGCAGCACCGGGCCTGAACTCCCATCGCTGCAGGGGTCACATAGCATCATAAATCAATATAATGCTATGTAACCCTTACAGTTCTGGAATGTATTGGTTAACACTGGCAGCATTATGCCACTGTTATCCAATATATTCCAGAACTGAAAGGGTTACATAGCATTATATTGATTTATGATGCTGTGTACCCAGTCAGTGCTGGGAGGTCAGGCCGGGTGCTGCGATGGGACCCGCTGCAGGAGGAACGCTCGTCTGCAAGGGGCCTTAGACTACAACTTACAGTTTCAGCAAAAACATTAGAGGGCAAGCTGGGAGTTGTAGAGCCCCGATCTACAGAGATGATGCCATTTACACAAAATACTCAAGGGGAGACTTATTAAAACTGGTGTAAATGAAAAGTGACTTAGGGTATACAAACTGATGGCATTTGTCAGACGGATCAGGATCCTGATGCGTCTGACAAATCCATTGAAATGCTGAATCCGTCTCTCTGGTGTCATCCGGAAAAACGGATCCGGCATTTATTTTTTACACATTTTTATGTGGTCTGAACATGTGCAGACCGCAATGCCAGATCCGGCATTAATTTATGTCAGTGGGAAAAAATGCCGCAATGTTGGACGGAGATAAAACCGTAGCATGCTGTGGTATTATCTCCATCCTGAAAAGTCAAAATGACTGAACTGAAGACATCCTGATGCATCCTGAACGGATTACTTTCCATTCAGAATGCATTAGGATAAAACTGATCAGTTATTTTCCAGTATTGAGCCCCTAGGACGGAACGCTGCCTGAAAAGAAAAACGCTAGTGTGAAAGTACCCTAAGTTGTCCATAGCAACCAATCAGATTCCAACTTTCATTTTTCACAGCTCCTTTGGAAAATGAAAGGCTCGCTCTGATTAGTTGCTATGGGCAACCAAGACAGTTTTCCTTTGCATCAGCTTTGATAAGTCTCCCCTTCAGTGTCAAATAACATCCTTGATACCAAGACCATGAAAAATTAGCATGATAACTATAGAATTCAAGACATGGCACTGGTAAAACTGGCAAGCTGAGCGCACAGACAAGGAAAAGACCGTAGCAGCAGGTGAAATACATAAACCGTGAGCGAGCCACACTGCGCTATATAATGTACATGAGATCCATACCGTACAGGCGCACACTGCGCTATATAATGTACATGAGATCCATACCGTACAGGCGCACACTGCGCTATATAATGTACATGAGATCCATACCGTACAGGCGCACACTGCGCTATATAATGTACATGAGATCCATACCGTACAGGCGCACACTGCGCTATATAATGTACATGAGATCCATACCGTACAGGCGCACACTGCGCTATATAATGTACATGGAGATCCATACCGTACAGGCGCACACTGCGCTATATAATGTACATGGAGATCCATACCGTACAGGCGCACACTGCGCTATATAATGTACATGAGATCCATACCGTACAGGCGCACACTGCGCTATATAATGTACATGAGATCCATACCGTACAGGCGCACACTGCGCTATATAATGTACATGAGATCCATACCGTACAGGCGCACACTGCGCTATATAATGTACATGAGATCCATACCGTACAGGCGCACACTGCGCTATATAATGTACATGAGATCCATACCGTACAGGCGCACACTGCGCTATATAATGTACATGAGATCCATACCGTACAAGCGCACACTGCGCTATATAATGTACATGGAGATCCATTCCGTACAAGCGCACACTGCGCTATATAATGTACATGGAGATCCATACCGTACAGGCGCACACTGCGCTATATAATGTACATGGAGATCCATACCGTACAGGCGCACACTGCGCTATATAATGTACATGGAGATCCATACCGTACAGGCGCACACTGCGCTATATAATGTACATGAGATCCATACCGTACAGGCGCACACTGCGCTATATAATGTACATGGAGATCCATTCCGTACAAGCGCACACTGCGCTATATAATGTACATGGAGATCCATACCGTACAGGCGCACACTGCGCTATATAATGTACATGGAGATCCATACCGTACAGGCGCACACTGCGCTATATAATGTACATGGAGATCCATACCGTACAGGCGCACACTGCGCTATATAATGTACATGGAGATCCATACCGTACAGGCGCACACTGCGCTATATAATGTACATGGAGATCCATACCGTACAGGCGCACATCACACACTGCGCTACATACAGTACACATACTCTACATACAGTACACATCACACACTACAGTATACCATCACTTGATACAGTATACACTATATACACCACACACACTACAGACAGTAAACACACTACAGACAGTCAGTAGACAGCACACACTACATCAGAGGTGGGCAAACTTTTTGACTCGTGGGCCACAATGGATATGGATATGGATATATATAGATATATATATATATATATATATATATATATATATATATATATATATATATATAACCAGAGGAACAGGCAAGGGAGACGCCTCTCCCCTGCTCCTCCGCACCATTCATCTGTATCAGTGTCCTGAGGACGGCGATACAGATGAATATGGAGATGAGCGCTTCCACAATGTAAGCGCTCATCTCCACTCCTGCTACTCCGGACAGCTCTGCGGGCCGGATAATAAGGTCCGCCGGGCCGTATACGGCCTGCAGTTTGCCCATCACACAGTACACACTACAGACAGTACACACTACAGACAGTACACATCACACACACTACATACAGTACACACACTAGATACATCAGACAGTACACATCACACACTAAATACAGTACACACACACACTAGATACATCAGACAGTACACATCACACACTAGATACATCAGACAGTACACATCACACACTACATACAGTACACATCACACACTACATACAGTACACATCACACACTACACACACTAGATACATCAGACAGTATACACTACAGACAGTACACATCACACACTAGATACATCAGACAGTATAAGCTACACATCACACACTACATACATCAGACAGTATACACTACACATCACATACAGTACACACAGACTAGATACAGACAGTATACATCACACACTAGACAGTACACACACTAGATACATCAGACAGTATACACTACAGACAGTGCACATCACACACTACAGACAGTACACACATCAGACAATATACAGCATACACTACATACAGCACACACACTAGATACATCAGACAGTACACACATCACACACTACAGACAGTACACACATCACACACTACAGACAGTACACACATCACACACTACAGACAGTACACACATCACACACTACAGACAGTACACACATCACACACTACATACAGCACACACACATCACACACTACAGACAGTACACACATCGCGCTGTCACCTTGTAGTACACGTCGAACTGGATGTTCTCGGGCAGGCTGCGGATGTCCCTACGGGCTCGGCTGTAGTTATCCACCACTGCGGAAATAGTCGTATTGTACAGGGTCTCCGGAATCCACTCCAGCTCCGCCGCCGCCATGATCGCCGGTGGCCCAGGGCAGAGCCCACCGCTCCCCCTACTCTCCGGTTACAGCAACGGCCCGGGAGCTAGCCCCTCCCTCCTTGTCAGGCACAGCTATAATTTCCGTCCTCTGCCCCCCGCCGCAGGGCACGGTATCACTAGCTATCCTAGGCTGCTCCTCCCCGGTACTGTCACGCAGGGGCGCCGCTCTTATTTATTGTTAGAAGCGAACATTTAGCTTTCTATATCGCCTTGATCGCAGAACGTGAGCGGCAATGACGTCATCGCGCACTGGGGTAGTGGCGTAAGAGGAGGGTCTGGGATGAGCTGGCTGACAGGACGGTCACGTGGTCTGAGGCGGCTGCCTCTTCTAGAAGAAGTAGAGCTGATACTTCCGTGACGAGATTCTCCGCGTATTCCACAGCAGAAACCGCTGCGGTTTCTTCCGTGGCTTTCATGTGACAGCCTAGCTGCGTTGAATAGAACTAAACATTGAGCAGGCTCCTTCTGCAGCTTTGCGAGGGGGTTGCAACGCAAACGTGCCGAAATGGACCTCTACATCTTGGCACCGACTCGAAAACTGCCGGGCAAAAACCCTGGTCCTGGTGTCTGCACAAATCCGCATTGGAACCATCAAGTGAAGATTCAGTGCTGAAAGCCAGGCCAAAACTGCGCTGAAATTGCCTGCCTTTGTGTTTAACCCCTTAAAGACTCAGCCCTATTTAACCTTAAGGACCAGGCCATTTTTTGCAAATCTGACCAGTGTCACTTTAAGTGCGCATAACTTTAAAACACTTTGACTTATCCAGGCCATTCTGAGATTGTTTTTTCGTCACATATTGTACTTCATGACACTGGTAAAATGAAGTCAAAAAAATTATTTTTTTTGCATAAAAAATACCAAATTTATAAAAAAAATTGAAAAATTAGCAAATTTCAAAGTTTCAGTTTCTCTACTTCTGTAATACATAGTAATACCCCCAAAAATTGTGATGACTTTACATTCCCCATATGTCTACTTCAGGTTTGAATTATTTTGGGAATGATATTTTATTTTTGGGATGTTACAAGGTTTAGAACTTTAGAATCAAATATTGAAATTTTTCCAAAATTTACAAAAACCCAATTTTTAGGGACCACTACAGCTCTGAAGTCACTTTGCGAGGCTTACATAATAGAAACCATCCACAAATGACCCCATTCTATAAACTACACCCCTCAAGGTATTCAAAACTGATTTTACAAACTTTGTTAACCCTTTAGGTGTTGCACAAGAGTTATTGGCAAATAGGGATGAAATTGGAGAATTTCATTTTTTTGCCAAATTTTCCATTTTAACCCATTTTTTTCCACTAACAAAGCAAGGGTTAACAGCCAAACAAGACTGTATCTTTATTGCCCTGACTCTGCCGTTTACAGAAACACCCCATATGTGTCCGTAAACTACTGTACGGCCACACAGCGGGGCGTAGAGTGAAAGGTGCACCGTATGGTTTTTGGAAGGCAGATTTTGCTGGACTGTTTTTTTGACACCATGTCCCATTTGAAGCCCCCCTGATGCACCCCTAGAGAAGAAACTCCCTAAAAGTGACCCCATCTAAGAAACTACACCCCTCAAGGTATTCAAAACTGATTTTACAAACTTTGTTAACCCTTTAGGTGTTGCACAAGATTTAATTGAAAATAGAGATACAATTTTAAAATTTCACTTTTTTGGCAGATTTTCCATTTTAATATCTTTTTTCAAGTAACAAAGCAAGTGTTAACAGCTAAACAAAACTCAATATTTATGGCCCTGATTCTGTAGTTTACAGAAACACCCCATATGTGGTCGTAAACTGCTGTACCGGCACACAGCAGGGCGCAGAAGGAAAGGAATACCATACGGTTTTTGGAAGGCAGATTTTGCTGGACTGGTTTTTTTGACACCATGTCCCATTTGAAGCCCCCCTGATGCACCCCTAGAGTAGAAACTCCAAAAAAGTGACCCCATTTTAGAAACTACGGGATAAGGTGGCAGTTTTGTTGGTACTAGTTTAGGGTACATATGATTTTTGGTTGCTCTATATTACACTTTTTGTGCGGCAAGGTAACAAGAAATAGCTTTTTTGGCACCTTTTTTTTGTTATTTACAACATTCATCTGAAAGGTTAGATCATGTGATAATTTTATAGAGCAGGTTGTCACGGACGCGGCGATACCTAATATGTATACTTTTTTTTTATTTATGTAAGTTTTACACAATGATTTCATTTTTAAAACAAAAAAAGTTTTAGTGTCTCCATAGCCTAAGAGCCATAGTTTTTTCAGTTTTTGGGCGATTATCTTATGTAGGGTCTCATTTTTTTGCGGGATGAGATGTCTGTTTTATTGGCACTATTTTGGGGCGCATATGACTGTTTGATCGCTTGCTATTGCACTTTTTGTGACGTAAGATGACAAAAAATTGATTTTTTTAAACCATTTTTATTTTTTTACGGTGGTCACCTGAGGGGTTAACTCATGTGATATTTTTATAGAGCCGGTCGATACGGACACGGCGATACCTAATATGTATATTTTTTTTTATTGATGTAAGTTTTACACAATGATTTCATTTTTGAAACAAAAAAAATCATGTTTTAGTGTTTCCATAGTCTAAGAGCCATAGTTTTTTCAGTTTTTGGGCGATTATCTTGGGTAGGGTCTCATTTTTTGCGGGATGAGATGACGGTTTCGCACTATTTTGGCGTACATGCAACGTTTTTGATCACTTTTATTACCTTTTTTGGGAAGTAAGGTGGGCAAAATTTCAATTTTCTCATTTTTTTTTATTTTTATGGCGTTCACCGTGCGGGGAAAGTAACATGACCGTTTTATAGATCAGGTCGTTACGGACGCGGCGATACCAAACATGTGTAGGGATTTTTTTTATTTTTTTTTTCATTTTTAATTAGTGATAAATGTGTTTTTTGATTTTCACTTTTTATTACTTTTTTTTTTTACCCAGACCCACTTGGTTCTTGAAGATCCAGTGGGTCTGATGTCTGTATAATACAGTACAGAACCCTATATAGGGTTCTGTACTGTATTTTACTTACACTGAACAGATCTATGCTTTTAGCATAGATCTGTTCAGCACCATGGACAGCAGGACGCCTGAGAAGGCGTCCTGTTGCCATGGGAACCTTCCCCCGCTGCGAAGTTGTGGCCACAACTTCGCAGACGGGGAAGGGTAAGGACTGGGGCTTCAGGGGGCTGTCTGGGGGCTCACTCCCTCTCCCATCGGGGGGCTGCAAAGGGAGAGGGAGGGAGCCGCATCTTACTGTTAACTCTTTCCATACAGCGGTCCGGCTGACATCCATTCACAGATGTCAGCCGTTTATACCAGGGTGTCAGCAATGTGCTGACACCCTGGTATACCCACTAGAAGCCAACGATTATTCGGCGGGAGGCAGGCGATCCCGCCTGCTGCACCGCCCGCCTCCCACACCGCCCGCAACCCCGCCCTCCACCTCCCACCAGGCTAAAATCATGCAGGGGGGGGGGTGATAACTATATATTTGTGCCACACTAAAGTTTCTGATCGCCGCGGTCAGGGACCGCTGCGATCAGAAACAGCAGAAATCGCAACAAACCGCAGGTCTGAATTGACCTGCGGTTTGCTGCGATTGCTGATACGGGGGGGTCATATGACCCCCCCAGGCGTTGTGACAGGATGCCGGTGCCATGGCCATGACCGTGACTCCTGAACCGCATGCGGTTGTCAGCGGTTTGGTTTTGTTGTCAGTCACAGGTGAGGGCTGTGGTATCTGCCTCACCTGTGGTTGCCGCTGGCAACAGTATTTGTGGCAGCATAGCAGCCTGATCTGTATCCTTGCAGCTTGCTATGTTGTGCATGCGGTTGCACTTGGCTTGTGTGTGCACTAGGACTCTTCCCTTCACTGTGGCAACGTTTGGTTGGATGTGTACATGTGGTGGCAGTGTCCCGGCCTTCGGGCTGACTCCCAGGACATGGTTGCCACCCATGTCGTTGCCTGCGGCAACAGCCACAGTGTGATCTTGGTTTGGACACTTCCCCTTTAAGTGGTGTTTTCCCTTCCCTGGTGTTGGAAGGGGTAACTCCCTTTCTCTGTGTGTGTGAGACACTGGGTGTGTCTGTGTGGGTGTGGCCTCTTAGTTACCTGTGTGTTATGTGTGCTGTGTCCTCTAGTTGTTCTGTGGACAGTAGTGCATGCATGGGTTCCAGTCAGCGTGGCTGTGACAGGTATGTGTGGAACTAGTTATTCCCCTGTCATATCTGTATGTTGTATGTGTTTCCCCATTCCTTGTAGCTTGGCCAGTGAGACCCCTGTTCCTCCGTGTCCAGACGGAACAGGCCGTCTTACCTTGACTCCTAGTTCAGGGACCGGTCGGAGGGTGTGTTAGGGATCCGAGATTCCTGAGTATGGGCCCTCCTACCTTCAAGGTCGGCCCATGCAGCTAGGAGTTAGGGTCAGGTTAGGGACGCTTTAGGAGGTGACCTGCTCCCTAATCCTGCCGTCCTGGCCGAGCAGCCTAACATCTTCTGGCATCGCACGGCTGAGGGTTTTCCCCATCCTCAGCCGTGACAGCCGGCTGAATGATTTCAGCCGGCATCCTGTGCGGATTAACCCCTGGGGCGCCACAATCTCATACCGGTACGTCATGGGTCCTTAAGGACTCGGGATCCATGCCGTACCGGTACGTCATGGGTCCCTAAGGGGTTAATAAGAGGCAGTGTCGCGGTTCATGTGGCTGATGATGTTTGCCGCGTGGTTTCCAAGACCACGTCAAGAGTAGTGCTGAGCGAACTTGTGTTTTCAAGTTCCGCGTACAAGGTTCGGTTGAATTCCGTTACCGTGGACCATAACTTATGGTACGTGGTAGCGGAATCGATAACGGAATTCTTAGATAATACGAACTTTTTACGCTGAACTTGAAAACAGAAGTTCGCTCATCCCTAGTCAAGAGTGTACAGGTCCATTCTTGGCGCAGTAACTGGAGCTCCTTCTAGAGCGGGTCCGCATGAAAACCCATAGCGCAACGGTTTGTGGGACTCATGGACAAAATCCTCCATGTGAACCAACCCCTAGAGGCCTCTCACATAAGTTTTTTTCTGGCAGAATCTTGGAGCAGACATTACATCGAATTGCGGGCGTGTCATTTCGGTCTCTCACTCTTTTCAATGGGAGGCAGTGCTGAAGATCGCGGAGTGAGGCACGCGTCGCTTCTTAGCACTGTCACTGCTTTAAACCGCCACTCCACAATCTTTAGCGCTGCCTCACATTGAAAAGAATAGGAGGCAGAAGCAACATGGATGTCAGGTGACGTTCAGCACGGTGTCCACACCAAATGTACCCCAAATAAAATAAAATAAATACTTTGTGAACAGTGCTAAGGGTAAACCTTTGGGGTAAATGCACACATTCAGGATTTATGTGCAGAGAATCTGCAGGTGTTCACAAGGAAATCCATACCAGTAATCCACATCAATTGGTGCGGATTTACATGCGGATTTTACTCTCCCTATTGAAGTGAATGGAGAAAATCCGGTCAGGAAAAATTTAAAAAAATTGACATACTGCGGATTTTAACCCTTCAGTGACATGTGTCACTTTATGTGGTAATAGCTTTGGAACGCTTTTACTTATCCAAGCCATTTTGAGATTTTTTTCTCATGACAGATTGTACTTCATGACAGTGGTAAATTTGAGTCGATATATTTCACCTTTATTTATAAAATAATCCAAAATTTCCCATATGTCTTCTGTATGTTTGCATAATTTTGTAAATGTCTTTTTATTTTTGCAGGACGTTAGAAGGCTTAGAAGTTTAGAGGCTATTTTTCAAATTTTAAACAAAATTTCCAAAAACTTTTTTTTAAGCATCAATTCAGTTATAAAATGATTTTGAGGGGCTTACACAATAGAAACCACCCATAAATGACCCCATTTTGGAAACTACACCCCTCAAATTATTCACAACTGATGTTACAAACTTTGGTAACCCTTGAGGTGCTCCACAAGAACTGACGGAAAATGGAGGAGAAATTTCAAAATTTCACTTTTTTGGTAGATTATTTATGTTAATAATTTTTCATTTTTTTAACACAGCAAGGGTTAACAGCAAAATAAACCTCAATATATATTACTCTGATTCTGCAGTTTACAGAAATACCCGATATGTGGCGGTAAAGTGCTCTATGGGCACGTGGCAGTGGTCAGAAGGAAAGGAGCGCCATATGGATTTTGAATGCAGATTTCACTAGAATGGTTTTTAGGCACCATTTTGTGAGACCCTGACACACCCCTACAGTGGAAACCCTCAAAAAGTTACCCCATTTTGGAAATTGCACCCCTTAAAGAGTATATTTATATCCAATAAGTTTTATTTTTCAATTAACAGATACAATCAATTATCAGTCGTATCATACATCAGTAAGTAATCCAATGTACATAGGCTTTACAATTCAGAAATAGAAAATAGAAGAGCAAAAATCCAGGGTACTAAAATCAATAAAGAGAAGCGCTAGCTCTGGAGTTAGTGTTAGTCTGTTGGGAATAAAGTCATCTAGTAACTTCTGTACACTGTCCCACAGCAGCGAGATCTTGAACATGACCATAGTATATTGAGGAGAGATCCCCTATGTCTACAACCCCTCCAGCAGTCAGGCTATGAGGATGGGCACATTATGTGAAGTCTGGTAGGTGTAAAGTACCATCGTAGGCTAGTTTTAAATACTGGAAGGTATGAAGGTAAGCAGGCACACTCATATAAGGGGTGTATATAGCTAATTTATTAATATGGGGATAGGTATATGTTAAATAGCTTGGTAATGAAATGAATTCAATAATTATTCCAAATTGTAAATCAATAAAAATGTGTCTTGAAATAAAAGATCAAAAATGAGGAATGCAAATAAAATAGAGAATGATGTGATAAAATTGCCACATATGCATATAAGTATGAAAAATGATGATAAAAATAATGATAAAAATAGTAATAATAATAAAAATAGACCTCCGTGGGATAGTCCTTCACAAATAAAGATATGTAGTAATGATATAGGAACAATCTTCCTTAATCTAAGGCTGTATGTGCCGTATTGATGCAGTACAGTCAATAATTGTGATCCTGCATGGTGCTGTGGGAAAAAGAGAGGTGCTCTGTGCCTAAGCTTGGCATCCCACGCTGTCTGCGGCTACAGAGATCACTTACCCACCCACAGGCGGTGTTGGAATAGGTCCTCCTATGGCTGTCGGCTGTTCCTGGGAAAGTACGCGTTCCTTGTGGTGCCTGGGGCGTGGTTTGCGCGTCTGCAGTATGACGCGGATGATCACGTGATGGCAATCTTTGTGATTTTTTTCGGAGCGCTCCTTGTGATGTAGAAAAAGTGGTGCACTTAGGTTAATCGTTAACAATCCTCTATAGGCTTCTGCTTAGACGCGTTTCGGGAGACTCTCCCTTCATCAGGTCACCCGCTGAAGATCTTACTAGCAGATCACGTCAGACCTTGCGTACTTTCCCAGGAACAGCAAACCGCCATAGGAGGACCTATTCCAACACGGTGGGTGGGTAAGTCATCTCTGTAGCCGCAGACGCCACGCCACGCTTAGTCACAGACACCTCTCTTTTTCCCACAGCACCATGCAGGATCACAATTATTGACTGCACTGCATCAATACGGCACATACAGCCTTAGATTAAGGAAGATTGTTCCTATATCATTACTACATATCTTTATTTGTGAAGGACTATCCCACGGAGGTCTATTTTTATTATTATTACTATTTTTATCATTATTTTTATCATCATTTTTCATACTTATATGCATATGTGGCAATTTTATCACATCATTCTCTATTTTATTTGCATTCCTCATTTTTTATTTTTGATCTTTTATTCCAAGACACATTTTTATTGATTTACAATTTGGAATAATTATTGAATTAATTTCATTACCAAGCTATTTAACATATACCTATCCCCATATTAATAAATTAGCTATATACAACCCTTATATGAGTGTGCCTGCTTACCTTCATACCTTCCATTTAATACTGTCCTGACTGGGTGAGTCAGATTTAGCAGCTCTGCACCTCTACCATTTGCTTGAACAGTAGAGCCGTCTATATCAATTACCAGTTTTAAATACTGCTTCCTGATGGGATACACTATGGAAAGCAGTAGTGAACATGCAGAAGGCAGTATACCATTGTTCTGCTGAGAAGGATTTTTGGAGGTCAGTCTTCAATTTTATCAAGGGAGGCGGCTTAGACCACTCATTGCCTAGGAGATTATAGAAGAGGGATATTCCGCCTCTTCTGGGATGTCCCTCGTGTAGGTATCTCAGTGCCATTTTGGGGATTTGTAGTGAGGTTTCCTTCAGTTTTTACCAGAAAGGATCTAATCTGCAAGAATTTATAGAATAATTTGTGGGGTATTTGATAGGTGTCATGTATGTGAGAGAAGGACATTAGGTTATCTGGGCCTAACATATCTTGTGTATTCCCTATTCCCCGAGCTATCCATGCGTGGAGATTCAATCCCGGGATGTGGTCTGTAAGGCAGACTGCAGATATAGTGGTGGCAGGTATAGTCCCTTTATCATTTGATATCTCCAAGTAGCTCTTCAGGCTTTGATAGATGTTCGTACTATGAGTAAGGGGGATACATATGGGCCTAGTCTCCAGGCGGTGCCTAGCAGTGGGGAGTGCGGAGTAGAGAGATTAAGGGAGCCCCTTTCTAGTGATACCCAGTGTTTGTCTGTAGTATCCTTCCACCTATGGACTCTTAAAGAATATATTAAGGGGGGTACTGTGCACTTTAACCCCCTAAGAGTTTTACGGAACTTGGAAAATGAAAAAGTTTGTTTATTCCAATAAAATGTTGCTTTAGCCCCAAATTTTTCATTTTCACAAGGGGTAACAGGAGCAAAAGCACTCCATAATTTTTTACCCATTTTCTTCTGAATATGGCAACACCCCATATGTAGTGGTAAACGGTTGTGGGGGCACATGGCAGGACTCAGAACGGAAGGAGCGCCATATTTGGATGGATAGGTTTATGGGTGCTATTGTTTTTTTTGGGGCGGGGCGAGTGTCTTAGGTAGGATCTCATTTTTTGCGGGATGAGATGAGTGTTTGGTACCATTTGATCACTTGGTATTACACTTTTTGTGAGGCAAGGTGACCAGAAAATTGCTTTTTTGACACAGTTTTAATTTTTTTACAGCGTTCACCTGACGGGTGGATTATGTGATATTTTTATACAATACAGACCCGGCGATACGATATGTCTACTTTTCTTTTTTTCCCTATTTAAAAAATAATAATTTTACTTTATTTGGGGAAAAGGATGCTTTTTTTTTACTTGAAACTTATTTTTTTTTTGTAAAACTTAATTTTCTTAACTTCTTTTTTCACTTTATTTTTTTTGTCCCACTCTGGGACTTCAACTTTTGGGGGTCTGATCCCCTTTAGAATGCATTACAATACTTCATTGTAATGCATTGGCTGTAAGTGTATTACTCACTGTAATACAATTATAGCTTCCTGCCTGTGAGATCCAGGAGGCTCTCACGGAAGGCAGCCACGATGCCTAAGAAAGGATCCCTTTCACAGCAGCGCGGTGACCCGATGGACACCCCGCACCCGGCAGGATACCACATGTGCCGCAGTCAGTGCTGACCGCGGCAGTGCAAGGGTTAATGCGCCGGCATCAGTGTTTTCACCGATTCCTACGCATACAGCAGGGGTCTGGCTATCAGTGACTGCCAAACCCCTGCAGCTGATCAGGCGGGTGCAGTTCCTGTGCTGCCCGATCACAGCGCCGTAGCTGTACGGCGCTGGGATTTCTGTTCCAGTTTCTAGTGCCGTAGATGTGTGACGCTGGTATCCTACGGGTTAAAATCTGCATTGTGTACATGAGAATTTCAAATTCTCATAGAATACAATCTACATGACCTACGGTGCGGATTTTCCACACGCAAATCCCCCCAGAAAATCCACATGCAATTCAGATCGTGTGCATTTAGCCTAAGGGTTCATGCACACGACAATATGTATTTTGCAGTATACAAAACACAGATCCGCAAAATATACGGATGATGTCTGTGTGTATTCCGTATTTTGCGGAACAGAACAGCTGGCCCTTAATAGAACAGTCCTATCCTTGTCCGTAATATACATGTTCTATTTTTTTGCAGACATATGGAAACAGAATGCACACATCGTAACTTCATTTTTTTTTTGCGGACCCATTGAAATGAATGGTTCCAAATTTGGTCCGCAAAAAAAAAAAAAAACTGAACGGACATGGAAAGAAAATACGTTTGTGTGCATCAGCTCTTAGATTCAGGATGGGAGCCTGCAGGTTCACGCTGGACCTTCTATCAGCTCTCCGTCATCCAAAACTAATCAATCTTACTGCCACCACTCGTCATATCAGGCTGGCGAGACACCTTGCATTAAATAATGCCCTAGTACACTTTTCAACTCACTATGCAGGCTAGCATTCACAGGTTAATATATCAATGTAGGTAAGGCTTCTTCTAAGAACACAAGAAGGCTCTTATTAAAGCAAAGTTTTAATATTAAAAAGGACAGTGCGTACAAACAATGGGGTTATGATAGAAAATATAAAATATACAGACATATGCATACAGTGCAAAATAACAGTTTGGAAAATAAAAGGGATAAAAACAGAACTTAATACGTTACGCGACAGATAAGTCCGGTTGCCTGGTAGAAGCAGAAATATCGGTCAGTCCATCAAGCTAGTTTTCTATCCTGCACATGTGTTAAAAAGGCCCTGTAGGTTCCCTCACATGCCCCCCCCCCTGTGATACAAGGAGGAGGCCAGTGAGTATGGCAATGACCTTTTACAACAGTGTTTACGACATCTGTTGCACGCCAGGTCTGCCTCAAAATCTTTGTATTAAAATATTTTTTCGGGCATTCATCCTAGCAATGACATATTAGGCTACTTTCACACTTGCGTTCGGAGCGGATCCGTCTGGTATTTGTACAGACGGATCCGCTCCTATAATGCAAGCGATGGTATCCGTTCAGACGGAACCGTCTGCATTATATTTCACTAAAAATGTCTAAGTACAATTTGTATTCAGACGGATCCGTCCAGACTGTACATTGAAAGTCAATGGGGGGCGGATCCGTTTGAAAAATGCACCATATTGTGTCACCTTCGAACAGATCCGCCCCCATTGACTTACATTGTAAGTCTGGACAGATCCGTTCGGGTGTCCGCCTGCTGCGCGGAGCAGAAGCCAAGCGGAGCCATACTGATGCATTCTGAGCGGATCCGCATCCACTCAGAATGCATTAGGGCTGGACGGATCCGTTCAGGGCCGCTTGTGAGAGCCTTCAAACGGAACTCACAAGTGGAGCCCCGAACGCTAGTGTGAAAGTAGCCTTACCTCCATCCTAATGTCCCGCACACGTGCATACTAAACATGGCAGAGGTAATGGCAGGAAAGATGGAGTTATCTGAGATGGGATTGATTTGAGTTTGATACCATAGAAGCATATACATGTCCTGAGTTGTCAGGAGGAAGCACATGGCCCAAAATATGGACTAGGCCACGTATTTCTTTGAAGCATATCGCAAGATAAGGGCTTTATGTATGACCTCGGCTGGAGAGGACACTATCATTTTGCTGACCCCTCTAACGGTTCTGGTCTGTGTAAGGCTTGTGTATGACCCCCACACTATCTTCAAGTTTTATGATAGCTGTCTCTGTGAAGTGGTTCCATCTTACAGATTTTATTGCTACAATCTCCTGACCTGGCTTTGCGAAGGGGACATGGACGGACCCCACCGATCAGATACTGATGAACTTTCCTGAGGAAAAAAAATGCAATTCTCCACTAGTTTTATGGGTTCCATTTTTATTGCATTCTCTATGAGGTAAAACCGACATGTTGACTTAATCCCGCAGGTTAGTATGATTACAATGATACCGTATTTTTATCATTTTCCTTGTGTTTTAATACAATAATAAAAAAAAAAAATCAAACTTTAATAAAAAAATTTTTTTTTTCTTTGCATCACATTTTATTCAGGTTTTCGGGGAGGCAACACTGTAGCTGGCTAGATAAGACCTATCCTAGGTTGCTAGTATAGCTTATATGTGTATACAGCTAAACCTGCTAATAACCTTAATACAGTTCCTATGTTTATGTGTTAAAGAAAAAAGCTGAGTTATTTACTGTGACATCATGATTTGGATGTCATATAACTGTTATATTTTGTGTTCACAGAAGCAGAAAAAGATAATATGCCTTTAGGATTCATTTTATAAAGTAGGGTAAGCTCAATGACACAGCAGAAACAACAGAAAGTATAGTGTTAATCTGTTGTTGCTGGGCAGAAGTCTAGACCAATCACAGCCAGCTTCTCACACAGCAAGAGTTTTCACCAATCACAGACTCACAGACAGCCTGTCTGGGAATTCCCCTAGCAGGAGCTGCTGGAATCATTACTCACCAGAGAGTGGAGCTGAACAGACACACAGTTCCAGTCAGAGTCCAGTTTTATGGGAACAAGAGGCCACAATAGATTTTTAGAATAGTTATATAATGTTCATATTGTTAGTGTTGTGTCTAGAACTGTATACTGAACTATATATATGTGTTTACTTACAGTTTCACCAATTGCAAATACAAATCAAAACCAATTGCAAATACAAATTGTAAATAGAAATTGCAAGCAAACAAACCATATTCCATACAAATTGCATACAAACTGCGAACTGCTCATACCAGATTATAAGCAATTGCATACTGCAAACCAAGTTGAGCAAGCAGAACTATTAGTTAGACCTCAGATATACCTCTCAGAGAGATCATAAAGTGCTTAAATAACTTAAAGTGACAGTACAGATAATGAAGAGAGAAATATATCTACCATTTTATGTTGAATGACAATATTGAACAGTTGACCCACCATTTTAATCATACCGCCATTTTGTGATATCTTTTCAACACGTGTTATGTACATTGACAATCTGCTGTAGAGGTGGCAGTGTTATATGAAGAAAAGTTGAAGTTAATAAAGAAGTTATTTTAAGCATTTGGTGTGCTCTTTAAACCTACTGTTTCCATAGAACAGTGCTAGAGGAATTACAGAGTAATAGACAGTCTGGTTAGACTAAAAGTAGGAGATAACAGAATTCTTCTAATGACACAGCGCAAAAGGCACTTCATAGTACTGCGCCTGCCACAGTGGAACTATTGCCCTCAGAGGGCAAAGTGATAGCGCTCCTCAACTTGCACAGTAAAGGGCGCAATAGAGCAGTGGAGTGCCACAGGTGAAGCCAAGTACCTCCTCAGCTAGTCAGGCCCATACCAAGCAGAATACAGACAGAGCAGAAGACTAATACCTGCCAGATCTATAGGCGTATGTACCAGATGCAGAATATAGAAACCAAAAAAGAATCACAGCAGCACAAGACCGGAGATACAGGTGCAAATCCTCTCAGCCGTAGGCTCAAACAGCTATAGGTAAGTATAGTATCCAAAGGATGAGGCAGCACTCCAGTTAAAGTGAAAAAATGGTGGATCTTTTATTCCCCTCTGCAACGTTTCAACCGTCTCAATGCGGTCTTTCTCAAGCATACCACAAGGTGTCATACAAGGGTATTTATACCCACAATACATAGGAAACAATTAAAGTGACAATAATTCAATACAGGATATAATGAAGTATAAAATACAGCATACAATACATTACATGTGGAGATTACATCAGTAATGATTTACATAGTGCAATACATTGTGTACATACATAATAATCATAATGCCAACATAACTATGAATTAATTGGTGACAATAAGATCCATCAACGCAATGTGCTATCACCTGTGTATACATATACAAAGTGGTTACAATTAATAAGATTAAAAAGACTCACACGGCGGTGCATGGACAGGGGCACCAAAATCCGCGTCCTCACAGTCGAACCGCGCATGCCCAAAGTCCTAACAACGTCACCCACAGCGGAGAAGCCAAGCGCCGTCACCATGGAAACGTGGGAACCACATGACCAGAGCGACAGTCACGTGACCAATCCAAGGGAGGCGTCTGGCCAAGCCACGCCCGCGTCGCCTGGCCAACCACGCCAGTCATACCGGCGTCGTTGCCCTAGCAACAACAAGCCAAGCAGCGCACGCAATGACTCGCCTCAGACAAAGGGCCGGCGCAGGAAGGCAGGAGCTGAGAACGGCGAGGGGAGAGAAACACAGGGCACAGCAATTCAAAGAATAAATAAACAAACAGGCGGGAGCCAATAAGCACCCCACCGGGTCACTGTATACATGGTTTAGAGATTAGAGTGAACGTGGTACAGAGTATATCGGCACTATGGGGAACCACCTACATGAACTGTGCCATACTCATACTGAAAGACAAAGGGACAGGGGCCAAAGGTCACGCCGTTCTCACGACCATGACCACAGTTCCATTAAGGGTGTGGGATCAGGGACACGTCCATGCCAGAGAACCCAAACACCATCCCCTAAGTCTATGAAATCAAATAAATGAGAAAACCACATTTCAGAACAAACAATGTTATTACAGTTGACCCACGCGATATATAGCATAAAAGCATTTAAAGGGGTTGTCCAAGTTATATTTATTGATGACCTATCCCCAGGATAGGTCATCAATATCAGATCGGAGGGGGTCCGACACCTCCTCCAAACAGCTGTTTGAAGAGGAGACTCGCACGGTGTCAGCTCTGCCTCCTCTTCACTGTTTACCTTCTAGCCGTTGCATCTGCAGTGGTGAGCAAGTGTAATTACACCCAAGCCTTCCTATTGAAATGAATGGGAAGGCTTGGGTGTAATCACACCTGCTCACCACTGCAGATGCAACCGCTAGAAGGTAAACAGTGCAGAGGAGGCAGCGCTGACACCGTGCGAGTCTCCTCTTCAAACAGCTGATCGGAGGGGGTGCCGGGTGTCGGACCCCCGCCAATCTGATATTGATGACCTATCCTGGGGATAGGTCATCAATACATATAACTTGGACAACCCCTTTAAAGCATAAAAAGCATTTATGTGCCCCAAGGATCTCCCCCATCACCAGGATTTCAACAAAGAGACGTAGAGGAGGACGCCCACTATCCATAGACAACGCCAATGGAGCACCAAGAATCTGGAGAAAGAAAAAGAAAGTATATAAAAAATAGAGCAGTAAAACTGTACATCTAATTAGAACAAGTTAGTTCCATAGTTGATGACACCAATAGAATTCACACATCACAGGGCATAACAGGGAGAGGATCAGAAGAGAACAGCGAGGAGCCCCACCCTATATCACACTCCACTTAAAATCAACGGTCTCAGTGTATTAAGGCGATGGATCCATCTCAGCTCCCTCTGTTTGAGAGCCAATGTTCTGTCTCCTCCCCTTCTAGACGGAGTGATCTGGTCCACTATCATACATTTCAAATCCCTCTCCTTATGATTGGCTTCTACAAAGTGTTTTGGAACGGGCAGATCTTTTCTTTTTTGTCTAATTGAGAACCGGTGATTGTTCAGACATGCCTTCATGTCACAGGTGGTCTCCCCAACATATAGGAGACCACACGGGCAGGAAAGCACATAGATCACATAGGAGCTGTTACATGTCAAAAAATGACCAATCTCATACTGGATCCCCGTAACCGGATGAGTAAACCTGCCCCCCTTGGTCATGTAAGGACAATTAACACACCCAAGGCAAGAATAGGAACCCCTCCTCCGAGAGCCAATATGAGATTGTACCAAGGTCTTGGCAGGAATATCAGCCCGAACCAACTTATCACGAAAATTGGCAGAACGCCTATAGGAAAGCAGAGGCGGCACAGTGAGAGCTGTAATGTTAGAAAAATTGCTTTTAAGTATTGACCAATGTTTGCGGATAATACGAGCAATTTTAACACTCTGTTCTGAATATGTAGATATAAATGGTATCCTTTCCACTTTACTGCATGTATCGTCAAGTGGTACCTGTTGTGAATCTCTTACCCTAGTAAGATGTTTATTGATCACCCGAGTAGGGTAACCACGTTCTTTGAACTTATGTACCATCTGTGAAAGACGAGTAGGGAGTATGTCCGGATCCTGTACCACCCTTTTAACCCTAAGTAATTGACTGTATGGTACCGAATTAATAATTGACCTCGGATGACAACTTCCGTAGTGTAGCAACGTGTTACAATCCGTGGGCTTGGTGAAAATATCAGTAGATAATTGATTACCCACAATAGTAACAGTGGTGTCAAGGAATTGAACATGGGTGGCCGAGTGTACCAGGGTAAAGCTAATGTCCGGGTCTATGTTATTCAAAAAATCATGAAAGCTCTCCAAAGAAACAGAATCACCATGCCAGATAAGGAAGACGTCATCTACCGCCACCACCCCAGGACATTACTGAAGTGGTGGGACACATAAGGTCGTCCTCGAGGGCCGCCATGAAGACATTGGCATAGGTGGGTGCCACATTAGACCCCATGGCGGTATCACGATCGGCGTGACTATCACATACGTGACACAGAGGGAGGGAAAGAGGAAGGCCCTGCCCAAGTGAGAGGGAAGGTGGTGACCCCTGACTCACCTTGCGGCTGGCACCTGGCTGCCCTGACATCCCTAGACGGGTTCCTCACCCGTACGCCGATCACGTGCCTAAAACCCTGGCTTTCCCTAAGATGAGCCCTAGATAGTGAACAGGGCGGTGGGAACACTAGTCCGCACCACTAGCTCTAAAGGAAAACACCAAGGGGAGGACAGACAATACAGACTCAACATATAATCCCAGGTGGGCGACAACAGGAGACAACAAAAAGCCCAACAGGGATCCGGAGGGTAGCACTCTGGAACAACAACCAGGATTCACAGCTCCAGTGGGTCAGTATAGAAGTCCAGGCAGGAAGCTCTATAACTGGCAACTAGAGAAGTGTGAGAGGAGAATATAAGGAGGTTGGGAGTGGCAGACAAGAAACAGCTGAGGAGGAGAAGCTACGGATCCCTGAGTGAGACAAAAAGGATTGCAAGGCAAACACAGAAAACAATCACTAAGAAACAACGTGATCTTTAGACATAGAGCGTGCAGCCACCCGCTGCGACTTCCTGACCCCGGGTATAACGGAGTCAGACGTGGCTCTTGACACCCTCGTGACAGGCGGTCCCTCGTAACTGAAGATAAAAGCTCTCCATAAACAGAAAATAGTTATTTCTCAAGACCAAATTCAAAAGATGGATGATGAAATCCTGACAGTGTGGAGAATGATTGCTGCCAGATAGCTGTCTCCGGACTGCAGCCATCCCCCTATCGTGGTCAATGGAGGTGTACAGACTCGTGACGTCAAAAGACGCCAAGAGACAATCATCCGGCAACACAATATCAGAGATCTTGTCAAGAAAATCACCGGTGTCCCTAATATAGGACCTGGCGCTGACCGCATACTGCCGGAGTAGTCGATCTAGAAAAATTGAGATGTTGGAAAAGATAGATCCAGTGCCCGCAACAATGGGGCGACCTGGCGTATCAGTCAATGATTTATGAATCTTAGGGAGCACGTATATGACCGGTGTACGTGGCTGTGACATGGTTAGAAACGAATAGATCTCACCATCAATAATGTCCTGACCCACAGCTGCGTCAAGGACCTTCTTGATGCGTCGTGCAATGTCAAACCTCAGATCACCAGCCAATACCCTGTATACACTCTGGTCACCCAGTTGTCTCCTAATCTCCTGGATATATTTAGAGGTGTCCATGACAACAACCGCACCACCCTTATCGGCTGGTTTAATAGTGAGGCTGCTGTCATGGCACAAACCCTCCAATGTGACAACCTCAGAAGTAGTCATGTTGGGATATTTCAAAGGCATATTCATGACCTCATCGCGTAAGGAGGCTATATCAATAGAGACAGCCTTCTTAAACGTGTGCAGAATATATATATATGAATTCCTGCCACATATTGCCAAAACCTGCTGGGACCCAAGACTATTGCTGTAACTTGTATGGATTCAAAGCTGCATTAAGTAAAGACGAGTTGGACGATATTCCCTGTCTGGATCTTAATTATTCCATCAAAACTCCTATTAACAACACTCATTTTTTTGCATGTGAGCCGGGATACAGGAGTCCAGCCATACCAAGGTAGGAGACACCGTTGACACTATACAGAGACATTATTTCCCCTCTGGCATTCCTCACCTGGTATTTGAGCTATACCATCTTAAAGGGCCCTGCTACAGTACCTGCGCAAGCTGCAACTGGCGTCACGAACTTATACACATATAAAACTGACCCACTGCATAGCAACCCCACTGACCCAGTGTCCTGCTCATTGCATCAAGTGGCGTCACGAACAGGATCGTATTGTATTGTGTGTCCATCCGTAACAACAGAACCGCATCTAATTGTGCGCAAAAAACGGACTTAAAATCGCATGTGTCACAGTATAATGATAAGGGCTGAAGATTGGGCAAACAGCGCCAAGAAAGCGCCAAGAAAGCGCTACATGTGCGCTGCAGCACTTTAAGAGTTAATTCGACATTGGAAGCTGTGGAGCTGTGCTGCTGTGAAGTTTGTGTCTTCAGCTTTGCATCGGTCCCCTAAACCAACGAGTGAACTTTTGCAGCCCCCGCAGGAAGCTGTTCATGGAGATGTCGATCCGGACCCAGCAAATCGCTTGAACCAAGGACGGGCAAGTTTGGTGAAAATTATCTGTTTAAATGCCTGTGGTTATAACACCTAACTAACTGAATAGGGGCAAAGTGCCGTGGTTTGTCTGCTAACAACATTAACAAATAGCACAAGCTGAATCCTTGTTTTTTTTTTTTTTCCTACTGGCTCCAGCAGAAGGCTTCATTATTTTATATCTGAGGGGGGCCCTGGCAGTGCTGTGCTGCTGCAACAGTGATCTCACGGCGCCTTGCCGTGTAGGCAGCGACTCCACAGTGCCTGATGCCTGAGTAGTGACTTTATAGTGCCCTGCTGTTTTGGCAGTGATTTAGTAGTACCCTCCCATTTCAGCAGTATCCCTACAGTGCCGTGCTGCTTAGGCAGTGATCTGGCAGTACTCTGCTGTTGTAACGGTGACTCCATGGTATCCTGCTGCCTTGACCTCTACAGTGCTTTATTGCTCTGGCAGTGACTTTATAGTATTCTGCTGCCCTGGTGGTGACTTCGTGGTGCTCTGTTGCCTTAATAGTGACTTTATAATATTCTGCTGTTTTGAAAGTGACCTTACAGTGCCCTATTGTTTTTGTGCTGACCCCACAGTGCTCTGCTGCCTAGGCAGTAACCTCACAGTGTCCTGTCCTCTCGGCAGAGGCCTTGTAGTGCTCTGCCGCTTCTTCAACAGTGACCTCACAGTACTCCATAGTTTTTTTAACATGGCCCCTAAAGCACAAAATAGGAAATGTGGATTAAAAGCCATATGATCAATGGCTTGATAAAGAGGGAAGATTTGTATTCCTATATGGCCGGTGGAAGAGACTGATATGCGTACTTGTATATATTCCTCCCCCTTTCTCCTCGGAAGTACTTAGGAAATTTGCAGAGTATTTATGTAAGTAGGATCCGTGTCCTATATTAGTGTCGGGAGACTTTAATTCTATTATGGATAATAAGGACAGGGTATCCGAGTATAGCGGAAGGGGGAGTATTAATGATCAACCCACGATCCTTAGCGGGATCTGCCAGGAGATGGGTCTTATAGATGTGTGGCAGTTCTTGTACGGGAAAAAAACGGCCTTCTCCTGTTTTAGTAGATCTTGCAGGGCCATGTCTAGGATAGATCTATTTCTAGCAAGTGCAGAATTTTTGGAACTGATTAAAAAAATGAAGTACGAACCACATGGTATATCCGATCATACTCCAATGTTAATTTCGAGGGCAGACTCTCTACCCCCCGTGGGGAAAAAAACCTTTAGGCTAAACCCACATTGGATACAGGTGGTCGATGACCAAGAAAAAATTGGGAAAGACATTTCAGAATTCTGGGCACTAAATTATGGATCCACACACATACATTACAGGTCCTTCTCAAAAAATTAGCATATTGTGATAAAGTTCATTATTTTCTGTAATGTACTGATAAACATTAGACTTTCATATATTTTAGATTCATTACACACCAACTGAAGTAGTTCAAGCCTTTTATTGTTTTAATATTGATGATTTTGGCATACAGCTCATGAAAACCCAAAATTCCTATCTAAAAAAATTAGCATATCATGAAAAGGTTCTCTAAACGAGCTATTAACCTAATCATCTGAATCAACTAATTAACTCTAAACACCTGCAAAAGATTCCTGAGGCTTTTAAAAACTCCCAGCCTGGTTCATTACTCAAAACCGCAATCATGGGTAAGACTGCCGACCTGACTGCTGTCCAGAAGGCCATCCTTGACACCCTCAAGCAAGAGGGTAAGACACAGAAAGAAATTTCTGAACGAATAGGCTGTTCCCAGAGTGCTGTATCAAGGCACCTCAGTGGGAAGTCTGTGGGAAGGAAAAAGTGTGGCAGAAAACGCTGCACAACGAGAACAGGTGACCGGACCCTGAGGAAGATTGTGGAGAAGGACCGATTCCAGACCTTGGGGACCTGCGGAAGCAGTGGACTGAGTCTGGAGTAGAAACATCCAGAGCCACCGTGTACAGGCGTGTGCAGGAAATGGGCTACAGGTGCCGCATTCCCCAGGTCAAGACACTTTTGAACCAGAAACAGCGGCAGGAGCGCCTGACCTGGGCTACAGAGAAGCAGCACTGGACTGTTGCTCAGTGGTCCAAAGTACTTTTTTCGGATGAAAGCAAATTTTACATGTCATTCGGAAATCAAGGTGCCAGAGTCTGGAGGAAGACTGGGGAGAGGGAAATGCCAAAATGCCTGAAGTCCAGTGTCAAGTACCCACAGTCAGTGATGGTCTGGGGTGCCATGTCAGCTGCTGGTGTTGGTCCACTGTGTTTTTATCAAGGGCAGGGTCAATGCAGCTAGCTATCAGGAGATTTTGGAGCACTTCATGCTTCCATCTGCTGAAAAGCTTTATGGAGATGAAGATTTCATTTTTCTGCACGACCTGGCACCTGCTCACAGTGCCAAAACCACTGGTAAATGGTTTACTGACCATGGTATTACTGTGCTCAATTGGCCTGCCAACTCTCCTGACCTGAACCCCATAGAGAATCTGTGGGATATTGGGAAGAGAAAGTTGAGAGACGCAAGACCCAACACTCTGGATGAGCTTAAGGGCGCTATCGAAGCATCCTGGGCCTCCATAACACCTCAGCAGTGCCACAGGCTGATTGCCTCCATGCCACGCCGCATTGAAGCAGTTATTTCTGCAAAAGGATTCCCGACCAAGTATTGAGTGCATAACTAAATATAATTATTTGAAGGTTGACTTTTTTTGTATTAAAAACACTTTTCTTTTATTGGTCGGATGAAATATGCTAATTTTTTGAGATAGGAAATTTGGGTTTTCATGAGCTGTATGCCAAAATCATCAATATTAAAACAAAGAAAGGCTTGAACTACTTCAGTTGGTGTGTAATGAATCTAAAATATATGAAAGTCTAATGTTTATCAGTACATTACAGAAAATAATGAACTTTATCACAATATGCTAATTTTTTGAGAAGGACCTGTATGTGTGGGATTCCTTGAAGGCCATGATAAGAGGGGCATATAGTATGAGGATTATGCGGAAAAGGGCGGAATATGCTAACACTGAAAAGGAATTGGTAGAGAGGGTCGGGGCGCTTGAGGCGGCCTTGGCCAAACAAAATGAGAATGGCACTCGATCATTACTAATGGAGGCAAAGAGGGAATACCAGACTTTTCTTTATGAAAAGGTGCAACATAGACGCTTCTTTGCTGGACAGCAAGATTTCTTTGAGAAAGGCAAGACAGGTAGAATGCTGGCATCGGTGATTGCTAGTCAAAAGGCCCAAATCCCAATAAAGCAAATAAAACTGCCAACGGGTGTACTAACTAATGACAGCTTTAAAATCAAAACTGCCATCGTAGAACACTATACTAAAATGTATCGGTCGGACCTCGGGGTGGATGACGGAGCCCAGGCTCTTTTTTTTGAAGGTATGATAAAGATAATAAAGATAAGACAGAGGTGGGGGCGTATCGCCCTATTTCGCTACTCAATACCGATTACAAGATACTAGCGAAAGTACTTGCAAACAGGTTAAGGGGGGTTGTTCACCGTCTGATCCATTCGGATCAGACGGGTTTCATCCCAAAACGAGATATACAATCTAATATTCGCAGGGCCTTTCTTAACGTATATGTTGGGGAGGATGAGGATCGCTCCATCCTGTCTTTGGACGCCGAGAAGACCTTTGACAGCGTGGAGTGGCCCTTCCTGTGGGCGACTTTGGATAAAATGAATTTGGGCGAACATTTCATTAAATGGATACAGTTACTTTATTCAGATTCTAGGGCCAGGGTTAAGATAAATGGGATCGACTCGGAACAGCTTCCCCTACAGCGAGGTACACGGCAGGGTTGTCCCCTTTCACCTTTGATATTTTCCCTAGCTCTGGAACCTCTCGCTTGTAAAATGCGGCAGTCTAATCAGATCATAGGATTTGGAGGGAGAGGAGAGGAAGATAAGATTAGTCTATACGCGGATGACATTCTTGTATTCCTGAGGCAGGGATGGAAAGCCGTTACACCTGTTATGAATATCTCGAAAGAATATGGGGCGATATCGGGGTATAAAGTAAACTGGGATAAATCTGAACTTCTCCCTCTGGTCCGAGTGCCCCCTGACAGGCCCTTAGGCATTAAGTTACTCAGACTAACTGATTCCATCGGATATCTGGGTATCAGTATAAGTGCGGACCTGTTTCGATATAATTCCTTAAATATAACTCCTATGGTTAATAATATCAGGGAGAAGATCCGGTCTTGGCAGAAGCTGCCCCTGTCACAGGAGGAAAGGATTGCACTGATTAAGATGGTGGTCCTCCCTATTGCATTATACCCTCTGACAGCATGCCCGATATGGATTGATGATTCAATTTTTGCGTTATTGGACAAATTGATGAACAACTTAATCTGGGGGAGGGGAAGGGTTAGGATTAAGCAAAAATATCTCTGTATATCGGAGAGAAGGGGTGGCCTTTCCCTTCCATTCCTCCAGGGATACTATATTGCAGCACAGATAAAGTGGTGTTTGGGAGGGGGGAGGGCAGAAAGCCTTTTTCTGTCTTGGAGACTGGTCATTTGGATATGAGGAAAAAACAATGTTTGATTAGCTAAATAAGGTTTGGAATAAAATAAAAAAAATACTGGGTGAGACATTCCCTAGTAATTTTACCCCACTTTGGCACAATTATAATTTAAAAGAATTTAAGTCAATTGTAGATTATAAATACTGGAATTCCCGCGGAATTAACCGCTTAACTCATATAATATCACACGGTAATATTATTCCCTTAGATGAATTAATAAAAGGTACACCGTCCTTCTTAGATAGATATAGGTATGCACAAATTAGTCACGCATATATGAGCACTCAGGATAAAAGTTTATTGGCCATTAGGGCAAGCCCCTTTTTGGATTATTGTTTCAGATTTAAGGATGCTCAACTTACACTCTCTCAAATATATCATAAACTCCGGGACTGTTTGGGGGAAATAACTATATTTAAAAGTGAGGGAGACTGGGAAGCTGAATTGGGCGAGGGGAACAGCTTGGAATGGGATATGGTATATCAAAACATTAAAAAAGTATCGATCTCTCAGAAATACAGATTGATACAGTTCAAGATTGTTCACCGCCTATACTACTCCCCCGCCAAGATATATAAGGAAAGGAAGGACTTGTGTTGGAAATGTTCATCAGAAAATGCGGAGTTAGGTCACCTACTATGGAATTGGCCAGAAGTGCGTGGGTTTTGGACTAGTATTTATGAGGAATTATATTAAAGATATAAGATCAAATTGACGCAAAGTTTTACGCAGGCAATATTGGGTCTTTTCCCCCGCTCTGAGCTGACCCTCTACCAATTACGAGTTAGCATGGAAGGTTTTATGGTGGCAAAGGTCTTGATAATTAAATATTGGGGTACGAAGAATAGCCCTAGTTTTTATGAATGGAGGGCTCGGCTAGACACTATTGAGGCCTATAGAAGAGTGGCAAGGAAATTGGAGTGATGGCTCCCCGAGGGGGCAGGCTCTCTTACTCGCTTCAGGCTTCCAAGATCCCTTATACTAGGAATTTTTGGAAACATAAGTCAAGGTAGATATTAAAATGCGGACGGATCCCGCAGCAGGGAAACAAAAGGGATGGGGTGGGTTAAAAGGAACAAGTGTATTAACTTGTATAAAGTATATTTGTAAATTTTAACTGGTTGATATGAGAACTTGTATATTTGCTCCAGAAAATAATAAAGGATAAAAAAAAAAAATGAGTTAATTCGACATTGTGGAAATTCGCCATATTCGTTTTAAGATGGCGCTTCATCTTCATGCCAAGGAACAAAGGAACGCCCTCCCAAGAGCGCAAAAATGAGGAATACGCCCCCCAAAAGCGGGAAAATCTAGTAACACCCCCTACAGAAAGGCGCGAAGATGTCGAATACGCCCCTTCAGGAGCGGGAAAAATAGAGTCCGCCCTCCATGACCTTGTTACTGACCTGGCCCGAGGTGATAAAGACTCCACCCTCTGCGTCCCTCCCTTAGTTCTGGCGATTAGTGTGTGCAGGAGAGCAGCAAGCATGGCTTACCCGCGTCCCAGGTGGAACAAAATGTCCATCGGCGGAGAAGACGTGTACCCAGAACAGCCACTGGAGATCCAATTTTCCCAACTATTACAGAGACGTGGACCGTCAATCTTTGGTGCCAGGCCGGAGGCCGTGGATCCCTCCGTGCCCAAAGACCCAATCTCACCTGCCCTGTCCAGTATCACAGAGGAGTCGGAGAAGGCCGCCGCTGAAGCCCCGATCCCTGATGCGGAGAACCAAGAGGTGTTCAAGTACCCGGAGGCCGTGGATCCCTCCGCCGATGCAAGTACCCCCGCGGAAGGCGACACAGTCATAAAGATGGAAGTGGACGTCGATCCATCCACCGCAGGGGCCGCCGCTAACGTCACCAGCATCCAGTCTGCGGCGCAGACAAAGATGGAACTGCAGGAGCGTGACCAGAGGACACCGGAACCGGCCGCCCGGCCGCGACAGCAGGTTGGAGCAACCCCGCTCCCTGAGGCCCACTCCGTGTCCGTCCCAACGCCACATCCAGAGACCCCAGCACCTGCCGTCAGGCCCAAGCCTGCACCGCGTCTCGCGACACCTTCCAATGTCACCGGACCCCAGCCTGCACCTCTGTCTGTGCATCCTGGTGTGGCGGAGGCGGCTGGAGATTCCACTCCGCCGCCCAGCTATGAGAAGCTCTGCAGCCTAAATCCAGATGTCCCACATGAAATTACTGCATTCGCCCAGACCACATGGGAATATAAGTCAGCGGTTGAGGAATGGGTGAAACAAGTAATTGATGACCCCCAACCAGGAGACCCCAATTTGGCCAGGAGGACTGGAACCGTCCTATGGTTTTCGGTAGAGAGAGGAGTGGGGTTCCTCCAGGACAATTATTCAAGGACTGAGGTGTTTGTAGGCCGCCGGTCCGTGAAGCGCCACTATTTGACCCAGGAGAGACACAATTTGTATGTGGGGGATCAAGTCGAGTACACCCCCATGCGGTCCATGCAAGGACTCTTTGCAGCAGGAGTCTCTCTATTACAGAAGCCACTCTCCCCTGCCATCACCCCAGAGACCTGGCAGGAGGATCCAGGCTCTGCGGGCAGGACCCGTTGTCTACAAAAGACCCCGGATGGCCGTCTGCTATTCAGGGAAAAGGCGCAACCTGCCCCTGCACCCTTGATTCCGGATTTGTTACCGTCACCAACCCTGAAGGTGGGACAGATAAACAATAGCGTATTAACGTTTAATCCCAAGGTGCAGCCCTGCTTCATGCCGCCTTATATGCTCCCCTGGAAGCAGCCACAACAGCCACAGTCCAATGTTCCAGCTCTCCCTGAGCCTTTGCAGCCAGAAGTTCTGCCACTCCCTGCACCGGCTGTGGATCCCGGCTTGCAGCGTGTCACTACAGCTTTGTCCAGGCTGTCTGCAAGATCTATCCCTACTGTCACCGGTAGAGGGCGGTGGCGCACTACCAACGCTACCCTGTGTTTCCACGAGAGGCTGGAAAATCCTCTCATGAGGTTTAGCAGCTCCAGCAGTGACGAGGCGCTGGACACCTATTTGTAAGGTGTCCCCACTAGAGAAAGAAAAATAATATCAGTGACATTGTTTAGGAGCCACACCATGGACTGCTACCTGACGGGTGAGGACCTGTTTGGCATTTGTGTGTTGTTTTAACCGTTTTGTTCCAGGTTGCCAGTGTTTGTCCTCCTCCAGATGGTCATGTCAGTAAGGACTCCCCTCATCAGCACTTTAACCCCCTCATGTCCAAGTTAACCGTTTTATCCCCTTTCTCAGGTTACTTGATAGCCTTTGCTGCTCTTATTGACTTTTAACCCTTTGGATTACAATTTACTCCTTTGCCCTGTGGATTGCAAGGAACTTTTACTAGATTCCAGAGGATTCTACAACTTTAAGCACTTCCAGGAAACAGGACTCAAGTTATTGTTGAGCCTCACCTGGCATTGACATTTGCACTATTTTATAACATGTTTTATTGCAACGTAAAAATTTGCACCCAAAGAAAGGACTCAAACATGATACCTGAGCTCTTTGTGATTTTCATGCTATTTAAAAATTTTTGCACAATTGTACCAGTTTACAAGTTTGGTAACATTCAAGATAACATGCCCATTGTGTGTATTCTCCTTCTAGGTGCCGCAATGTGAATTCATGTACTGTCTACCATGATTGCACTTACCATTGCACTTAACAAAAATTGTAGCAACTTACTTAAAGTGTGCCTTTTTACAGCTCTTGTTCTCTCCCCCCTTATACGGACTGTCAACATAGGGACATTGAATACTAATGTTCTACATCGGGGTAGGACCAAGTGGTAAGTCCAGGCAGATCCAGTTATACAGGTACCCCTGCTGCTTCGGGAATCGTTAGAAGCCCTAGGCTGCTCCTTCCCGCTTGTTTTATGTTCCGGATTGTTCCCATCCAGAGGTGTCTCATTTCCAGGAGCGCACTGGATTAAAGACCCTCCTCCTGTGACATTGCCAGAAGACATGGAGATGATACATACCTCCCCTTCTGAGCCTTTTGCCTAAGGTATGGTACCTCAAACCTTAGAGCCACTATTTAGCTTCCTCATAGACATCATAGTGATCGTGCTACAAGCCAAATTTCTTCAGGCTATGGTGCAGGGAAGGGAATACAGGATAAAGCCACCATTCTATTTGCGGGCTTTGCATTTACACAATGGTGGGGTTATGGAGTAAAGACACCCCCATGCTTTCTTTGGTATTGGTGGACAATATACAAGGTCAGTCAGTGATGCATGCTTTGTGCAGTATTAGGTTACCTGGTTATACCAAGATAAGGAAACTGTGTGTTGGACACCTTATTCTAGCAGGCAGGAACCTCGAGGAAACTGTTATACGTCTTGACTTTGTTTGTCATTTTATGTAATTCATGCAGCACATTGTATTAATTTGGGTACCCAGAGCTGATTCCTCCACCCTCTTAGCATACGCCGAGGACGGCTTATCTTAAAGTAACGGGGTATGTAACATCCCAGAGTATGTCACTAAAACTCTGTCACCCAACTACATTATGTTAAAGTGTAAATGTGTTATCATCTGGTGTAAACTGGATGACAAGAGAAGCAGCATCCACAGAACAATAGATCTCCAGGAAGAAGACACCCTACCCTGCGAGCTGTCCTGTGAGTACAGATCCCCAAGTCCAGGAGAAGCCAAGCCTCAGGCCCATACCAAGCAGAAACAACAAAATTCAAGTGGGAAATATATATCAAAATATCACTTTATTCTCAGGTATAATAAATACGGGAAAAGACAGGATGGAAAACAGTATACAGAGAGCAGTATAATAATCATACCAAGCAGAATACAGACAGAGCAGAAGACTAATACCTGCCAGATCTATAGGCGTATGTACCAGATGCAGAATATATATATGAATTCCTGCCACATATTGCCAAAACCCGCTGGGACCCAAGACTATTGCTGTAACTTGTATGGATTCAAAGCTGCATTAAGTAAAGACGAGTTGGATGATATTCCCTGTCTGAATCTTAATTATTCCATCAAAACTCCTATTAACAACACTCATTTTGTTGCATGTGAGCCGGGATACAGGAGTCCAGCCATACCAAGGTAGGAGACACCATTGACACTATACAGAGACATTATTCCCCCTCTGGCATTCCTCACCTGGTATATGAGCTATACCATCTTAAAGGGCCCTGCTATAGTACCTGTGCAAGCTGCAACTGGCGTTACGAACTTATACACATATAAAACTGACCCACTGCATAGCAACCCCACTGACCCAGTGTCCTGCTCATTGCAAGTGTATCAGAGGCAAAACATTTACCCACACACCCATAAAGGTTGCATTGCAACTGATTGAAAAAATATGAGACTTCTACTGTTATAGCTGGCTAAGTGTACATCTATACACATGATAGCTGCCCCAACACACCCATCACTGCTATATCTCTATATGAAAGCTGTCCCAGCACACTCAGCTCTGCTATATCTCTATATATGAGCAGCTGTCATGTGTATAGATGTACACTTAGCCAGCTATAACAGTAGAAGTCTCATATTTTTTCAGTCAGCAGCAAGGCAGCTTTTATGGTCTTGTGGTTAAGTGTTTTGCCTCTGATACAGAAGGCAGTGGGTTCGAATCCCAGCAGAAACTTTTCTGAAATACATCACTGACTCCATATATGGACATACAGGGTGGGACACAGGAAGAGGCTGACATGGAGGTAAGTATAAGTGTTTATTATTATTTTTTTATACCCGACTGTTACTGCCATGGGGGGAGCTGGAGGCACTTGATACTGGCACATGGGGGGAGGGGGGTTGGCACCTGATACTGGCACCTGGGGGGGAGGGGGGTTGGCACCTGATACTGGCACTTTTTTTTGGGGGGGGAGATGGCACTATGATACTGTGACATGGGGGGAGGAGAGAGGCACTTGATACTGGCATGTGAGGGGGGGGGGGTTGGCACTTGATAGTGGCACATGGGTGGGTTTAGAACTATGATACTGGCACATGGGGGGAGAGAGGCACTTGATACTGGCACTTTTTTGGGGGGAGATGGTACTATGATACTGGGACATGGGGGGAAGAGAGAGGCACTTGATACTGGCATGTGGGGGGTGGTTTAGCACTATGATACTGGCACATGGGTGGGTTTAGCACTATGATACTGGCACATGGGGGGGAGAGGCACTTGATACTGCCACTTTTTTGGGGGGGGAAATGGCACTATGATACTAGGACATGGGGGGGAAGAGAGAGGCACTTGATACTGGCACATGGGGGGTTTGGCACTATGATACTGGCACATGGGGGTGGGAAGGAGAGAGGCACTTGATACTGACACATTGGGGGGGGAGATGGCACTATGATACTGGGACATGTGGGGGGGGGAGAGAGGCACTTGATACTGGCACATGATGGGGGGCATCTATGGGGACACTTAGTGGCACATTATTGGAGGGCATTATGGGGGACGCTAGACCGGCAGCCTATCAGAGGCCGGACACTGAGGGGCATCTACTGGGGCACTATATATGGGGCATTTTATACTGGTACATTATGGGGGGCACTAGCAGGAAGGGGGGAGAGGAGCACTATGGGGGAATTTACTGGGGGCACTATATAGGGGTATTTTATACTGGCATATTATGGGGGCACTATGGGGACATTAGCTCAACTGGGGGCATTACAAGGGGGTATTTTTGCACTGTCACATTATAAGGAGAATGGTAGAGATGGTAGAATTATCTGAATCAGAGTTTATAGCAGCATATGTCAACCTGCGGTCATTTACTACACCTTCCCAGAATATTGTAAGGAACATGGACACGTACTGCGGTCACTAAAGATTTGGTACAGCTCATGAGAGAACTATAATCTGCAGAAAACTATGATGAAGTTAAAGCAAGAAGTAGAATGAATGTGCTTTTTATGAGAGACTATGCTAGGTCCTTAGGTGGTACCACAATCTCAAGTGTGACTTCCTTTGCTAGCAGAAGTGCCACCCATATATCAGAGTCCTCAAATACTTCAGCCAAAAGAAAGAAATTAGCTGAACAACTTGCTGTCAAGAGCAGAAATTGAAATGGAAGCTGCCATTGAGGCGCAGCGCCAACTAATGGCTTAAAAGGAAGCTGAAAAGGATGCACAATGCCATCAGATGGAAGGTGAAATTGAGGCACAGCACGAACAGATGAAAAGTCTTGAAAGGCAGAAAGAAGTTAAGATCATAGAAGCCAGACTCAGAGTACATGAGGAGGATATCAGTCAGAGTAGTCAGAGGTTCAAATCTGTACTAAGTGAAGAAACAGACTCCTACTTTCCTTCATATGCCCAGGAGAATAGAAGGAAATCTCCAGCATGTAGTGAAGAAATAAGTTATTATCCTTCCATCCCTGCTCATTAAAACAAAGAGAGGCCTAGTCCAGTGTTAGGTAATAGGTGAGTGAATTTACCCTCTATCTCTACCGGAAAAGATGAAGAAAAGGACTTACCTAATTCAAAGGTAAGTGAGAAAATAGAACCGGATGATTCTATTCCTAGATGCCATGGCAGGAGAGTGTTACAACCATTGTCCCAGCAAGACCACAGAGAACAGTCTTAGCTAGAGTTTCCGTTCCGGAACCCACTGTATTTTCAGGAGATGTACTGAAGTTCATAGAGTGGAAGGCAAGTTTTGAAATGATCATTGAGCATCATTGCTTCAGTCCAGTTGACAAGTTATTCTACCTTCAGAGATATGTTGGTGGAGAAGCGAAGGAAGTTCTTGAAGGTAACCATCTATGGAAAAGACGAAGAAGCCTACAAACAAGCTTGGAAAAAATTGTATGCAAGATATGGTCATCCTTTCTTAGTACAAAGAGCCTTTAGAGAGAAACTGAATAACTGGCCTAAATTAGGTCCTAAAGAACACTTCAGACTCCAAAAGTATGGTGACTTCCTGCAAGCATGCAGCAATGCCATCCCACATGTTCAAGGACTGGAAGTACTGAATGACTATCTAGAAAACCACAGGATGCTAACTAAGCTACCTGAAGAAGTGGCTTCTAGATGGAATCGCTATGTGACTAAACAGTTAGATCTAGGTGAGAACTTATGGGGGATTCAGCCCGCACAACCCTATGCAGGTGCAGATTGCTATGGCGAAATACAGATACAAACGCAAAAACACAAATGCAATCACACTCTGCCACCAGCACTCTGCCCTGCCTTTATGCAGGATGTTGAATAAGGCATTGGTGTACATTTCGGCCAAAGCGTAATAAGCCACTCACCACGTCAAGGTCGCCTCCATGAGTGGTCCCTAACACTAGTTCCTACCTGTTATGGGCCATCTTTTCTTTGTAGTAAATATTGGAGGCGTGGCGATCTCCAAGCAGTCATGCACACCTGACCAGTTAGTATGCCCTGGAGGCTGGTTTTAAAGTCAGTATAAAACTGAGTCTGCTTATATAGCACCTACCAGCAGCCATTTGGCTCCAGGAGAAGTATATAGTGGGCTCAGCATGCATGTTGGTAATTGCATCCCTGGATCCAATGAAAGCTGTAATGGCACCGGACGGGATTAAAAGCAGAGTGTGCTTGGCGTGCATGCTGTGCCTACACTCCCTGGACTTTGTGTGGCTGTCATGGCCCATAACAGGTAGGAACTAGTGTTAGGGGCCACTTATGAAGGCGACCTTGACGTGGTAAGTGGCTTATTACGCTTTGGCCAAAATGTACACCAATGCCTTATTCAACATCCAGCATAAAGGCAGGGCAGAGTGCTGGTTGCAGAGTGCAATTGCATTTGTGTTTTTGCGTTTCTAGGTGAGAACTTCCCAAGTTTTAAAGAGTTCTCTGAGTTTGTCAATGAGGAAGCACGGATAGCATGTAATCCAGTTACATCATCTTACGTCTTAAAATCCTTAGAAGAAAGGCCTGCAAGAGAGATAAGATGTGCAAGAGCAACTAGCTTTGCAACCAACACAGCAGTTAAAGGTCCAGATACCTACGAGAGCAAGTTCAAAGTCACTACTGGGATCAGTAGAGAGACAGAACCGACAAATCTTCGGACTACCTTCAAGTGTATGTTCTGTGGGGAGAACCACTCCATACATAAGTGCCAACAATTGAAGGAGAAGTCCCTAGATGAATAGAAAAAATTTGTGCTGGATAACCAACTGTGTTTCGGATGCTTGGATGCTTAATAAAAGGCCATGTTACTAAGGAGTGTAAGAAAAAGGCCACATGCAGTGTTTGCAAAGGACGCCATCCTACACCACTGGATGAAGAACGTCCAAAGAAAGATAGATCCTCAATACCTAAAGATACTGAGGAAGGAAAGAAAAGTATCGGTATTCTCTTGCAGAGTGAGGGAAGAAGAAAGCAATGGCACATCAATGGTTGTACCAGTGTGCATTTCAAATCCTAAAAGAAGGAACAAAAAGGTATACGCCTATGTGCTACTGGATGCCCAGAGTGACGTCACCTTTATTGATCAAGAAAGTTTTAAGAAATTACAAGTGGCTACAAAACCAGTGAAGCTTAAACTCACCACAATGACTGGGAGAGACACATTAGTGAACAGTCAAAGGGTCAAAGGACTGAGAGTTAGAGGACTTCATTCAAACTGCACATTAGATCTACCTCCAGCTTATACAAAGACTACATACCTCTAGATCGAGATTGCATATCAACCTGTGAAACAGACAAGGAATGGGAGCACCTGTCATATATCAAGAAATGTCCGCGCTGAAGGAGTTTGGTGTTGGATTATTGCTAGGCTCCAATTATCCCAAAGCCTTGGTACAACGAAAGGTAATCACAGGAGGAAAGGGTGAACCCTATGCTGTTCAAACTGATCTAGGATGGGGTGTTGTTGGAGGAAAACAGCAGATCACAAACTCAAGACAGGTGACAAGATTGTGTCATCGAATATCTGTCCAAGAGTTACCAACTGTAAGTCCAGCAAAAGTAATCAAGATCCTTGAATCCGACTTTGCAGATATAAGTTCTAAAAAAAAAAAAAAGAGTGTATCCCAAGAAGACAAAGTGCGTACACAGAAGAAAAAATTTAGCAGAATCAACAAGGTCATCTTGAAATGCTCTTACCTTTTAGAGAGCGACCTCGTCTGCCAAATAACAGAAATCTTTCCCTAGCAAGATTGAAATGTTTGAAGAAAAGGTCGGGAAGAGATCGCAAACTCAAGAATAATTATTTGAAATTCATGGAAGGCATCCTCGAAGGACATGCAGAGAAAGTTAATAACAAACCTAAAGAAGGAAAAGTGTTGTACATCCCACATCAAGGTGTTTACCACTCAAAGAAACCAGATAAGATTAGAGTAGTATTTGATTGCTCAGCAAAGTACAATGGTGTTGCATTGAATGATCATCTACTAAAAGGACCAGATCTTCCAAACACTCTGCCTGGAGTACTCTGTAGATTCAGAAAGTATCCCGTAGCGGTCATGTGTGACGTTGAAAAGATTTTCCACCAGTTTCATGTGAAGAATGAAGATAGAGACTTCCTGAGGTTTCTATGGTGGGAGGATGGAGATACAGATACAGAGCCAGCAGAATACAGAATGAAAGTACACTTGTTGCTGGAGCAGCATCATCTCCAGGTTGCACCAATTATGGTATGAAGTACCTGGCTAATCAAAATGAAAAGGATAGCCCATCAGCAGCAAATTTTCTGAAGAAAAACTTTTATGTAGATGATGGTCTCATAAGTTTAGAGTCTACAGACTCTGCAATCAAACTAGTGAAAGAAAGCCAAGAGAACGTGCAGCAACAATGAAGAATGTAGATTCCAATTATGATCATCTTCCAGTTCAGAACGTACTTGGATTGGGATGGAATGTAGAGAACGACAAGTTCTTCTTTGACGTATCTATTGAAGAGAAAGTTGCAACTAGAGGAACCATTCTTTCCGCAGTGGCTTCTATATTTGATCCATTGGGATTCTTGGCCCCAGTAATCCTCAGAGAAAAAGAAATACTTCAAGAATTATGCAGACAGAAGTTGGGATGGGATGAGCCCATACCTGAAAATTTGAGGCCAAGGTGGGAGAGTTTGATAAGAGACTTGCAAAACTTGAGAGACGTTCGACTACTCAGATGTTTTGTACCTCATGATTTCGGAAAGTACAAGAAAATAGAACTTCATCACTTTTCAGATGCCAGTAGTTATGCTTATGGTCAGTGCTCCTACATCAGTAGTAATAGTAGAAGAAAAGATACACTGTGCCCTGGTTACGGGAAAGGCCAGAGTTGCACCTACTAATATTCAGACAATACCAAGACTTGAACTGACAGTAGCTGTCGTTTCAGCATCAGTAAGCAAGTTTCTGAGAGAAGAATTGAAATTGAAAATAGATGAAGAATATTTTTAGACAGACTCACAAGTTGTCCTAGGATACATAAACAACGAAGCTCGAAGATTCCATATCTTTGTCGCCAACGGCGTTGAGAAAATTTGGGAAATAACAAATCCAGAACATTGGCATTACATTGACACAAAGCATAACCCAGCAGACCAAGCTTCAAGAGGCCTGAATGTAACAGAATTGAAAAATTCAAACTGGTTCACAGGCCCAGAGTTCCTTTGGGAAAAGGAACTCACGCCCAGTAAAGGTTTCACAGAATTGTCTATGGGTGATCCAGAAGTAAAAGTTGTACAAACATTGAGCACTGCTGCCAAGTGTCAAGATGACATACTTGAAAGACTAGCCAGATGTTCAAAATGGAATACAGTCATAAATGTAGTAGCTCGAATTCAACGTTTGGCAAAAGGAATCAGAAAGAAGGAATTGTTGAATGTAGAAGAAAGAATAAAAGCTGAAGAGTCATAAGACTCATTCAACAGAGATTCTACAGTAAAGAGTTGAAGAGACTTAGACAAGAACCTAAAAGGCTTCCAAACAACCGCCCATTGTACAAGCTTAATCTTTTTCTGCAGGATGGTATACTGAAGGTGGGAGGGAGACTGGAAAATGCATCATTACCTAGCAGAGGGAAGCATCCAGACAATTCTAACCAAAAATTCTACCTTCACAAGATTGATTATTGATCACTACCACAACATGTCCTTGCATCAAGGAAGAACCTTTAGGCTCTATTCACACTTCCGTAACGTGTTTTGCAGATCCGCGGATACGCAAAACACGGACACCGGTAATGTGCGTTCTGCATTTTGCGGACCGCACATCGCCGGCACTAATAGAATATGCCTATTCTTGTCCGCAATTGCAGACAAGAATAGGATATGTTCTATATTTTTCAGGAACGGAATTACGGACCCGGAAATGGGTCTGCAATTCCGTTCCGCAAAATTCGTAACGAAATTGCGGACGTGTGAATGGGGCCTTACCCAGAGCTGTTTGAGAGAAAGTGTTCACTAGATTGTGAAAGGAAGCAAAGTTATAGCAAAATATATAAGTAAATGTGTAGTCTGCAGAAAGGCACATAGACCTACAGAAGAACAAAGAATGGCAGATTTACCGGCAGATCGTGTAAACCCATCACCACCATTTCTTTATAGTGGAATGAATTGTTTTGGCTCATTCATCACCAAAGAGAACCGCAAGGAGTACAAGAGATATGGACTAATATTTACATGTCTGAGTTCCAGAGCGATTCACCTGGAAATGTTAGAAGATATGTCAACTGACGCATTCATCAACGCCTTGAGATGGTTCATAGCCGTTAGAGGCACTGTCAGAGAGCTTAGATCTGACCAATGATCTAATTTTGTCGGAGCAAAGAATGAATTAAAGAAAGCTCTAAAAGAGATTGATAAGGCTACTTTCACACTAGCGTTCGATCGGATCCGTTCTGAACGGATCCGATCATAATAATGCAGACGGAGGCTCCGTTCAGAACGGATCCGTCTGCATTATTTTAGCATATAACAGCTAAGTGTGAAAATAGCCTCGTACGGATCCGTCCAGACTTTCAATGTAAAGTCAATGGGGGACGGATCCGCCTGAAGATTGAGCCATATTGTGGCATCTTCAAACGGATCCGTCCCCATTGACTTACATTGTAAGTCTGGACGGATCCGCACGCCTCCGCACGGCCAGGCGGACACCCGAACGCTGCAAGCAGCGTTCAGCTGTCCGCCTGTCCGTGCGGAGGCGAGCGGAGCGGAGGCTGAACGCCGCCAGACTGATGCAGTCTGAGCGGATCCGCTCCATTCAGACTGCATCAGGGCTGGACGGCTGCGTTCGGGTCCGCTCGAGAGCCCCTTCAAACGGAGCTCACGAGCGGACCGACGAACGCTAGTGTGAAAGTAGCCTAAAGAAAAAATAACTAATTATTTCTTACAGAAACAGTGTGATTTTCATATGAATGCTCCATATGCAAGCCATACAGGAGGAGTTTGGGAAAGACAAATCAGAACTGTGAGAAATGTGTTAAGTTCAGTGTTGAAAAAGAACACCGGAAGAATAGATGATGTTCACTTAGGACCCTATTCTATGAAGTAATGTCTATTGTTAACAGTCGTCCACTTATAGTTTATAACATCAACGATCCAACAAGTTTGGACCCTTTAACTCCCAACCATCTACTTCACCTTAAGTCTGATTACATCCATCCATCCACCGCCTGGTAAGTTCACTAAAGAGGATTTATATGCCATAAGGAGATGGCAAAGAGTTCAATATCTATCAGAACAGTTTTGGAATAGATGGAGGAAAGAGTACTTAGCCAATCTTATACTAAGACCTAAATGGCAAATACCCAGAAGAAATGTCCAAGTTGGTGACATAGGGCCAGATTTATCATTAGCTCAGGTCAGAATAATGGAGTGAAAAAGTCCCCAAAAAGTCCCAAATGCTAAAACTGCGCACAAATTTGCGTCTTTTTTTCTGCTCTGCACTATGCTCGCCAGTTTTCTGAAAGTGGGCGTGTTTTCTTATGTAAATTAATCTCTAGACAGATTTACTATTGGGACTATTTAAAAAGTCGCAAAAAAGTCGCAATTTCACTCCAGTGAGGACCATGCTTATCTTATGAGACTTTTTAATAGAACATGCAACTTTTTCATAAAAACTTGCAACTTTTTCGTAAAGATGTGCGACTTTTGTAAAGCTGCTTACTGACGGATAAACTGCTACCGTCAAACCACATTTATTACAGTCTTAGAGGGCCGATCATAAATCTGACTTGGCTAAAACTGACTTTAGCCATATGTTAAAGTGGAGTGAGCTGTCAGAGTCATCATAAAGCTGGCCCATAGTGTTAGTAAAAGAAGAAGATTTACCTAGAAGTTAATAGAAATTTGCCAAAGTTCTAGAAGTTCAAAAGGATGAAGACAAACTAGTAAGAAGAGTGGTATTACAAATAGGAGACTCAAAACTTGACCAAAAAAAAGGAAAACGACACACTACTCCACTCAAGTTAGTTGTTCTACTTGAGTGATAAAAGACACTTGTAAGTTGAGAACCTGATGGAAAATTCCTCAAATTCATGTTCAAGTCCTACCACTAAGAACAGGCATCCTCAAACTGCGGCCCTCCAGCTGTTGTAAAACTACAACTCCCACAATGCCCTGTTGTAGGCTGATACCTGTAGGCTGTTCGGGCATGCTGGGAGTTGTAGTTTTGCAACAGCTGGAGGGCCGCAGTTTGAGGATGCCTAAGAACATAGAATTATAGGTAATTTTGGTGGAAGTGTAGCTGGCTAGCTAAGACCTGTCCTAGGTTGCTTGTATATTTTTAGTATATAGTTTATATGTGTATATAGCTAAACCTGCCAATAGCCTTAATACAGTTCCTATGTTTATGTGTTAAAGAAAAAAGCATATAACTGTTATATTTTGTGTTCACAGAAGCAAAAAAAGATAATATGCCTTTAGGATTCATTTTGTAATGTAGGGTAAGCTCAGTTACACAGCAGAAACAACAGACAGTATAGTGTTAATCTGTTGCTGGGCAGAAGTCTAGACCAATCACAGCCAGCTTTTCACACACAGCAAGAGTTTTCACCAATCACAGAGAGACTGTCTGGGAATTCCCCTAGCAGGAGCTGCTGGAATCATTACTCACCAGAGAGTGGAGCTGAACAGACACACAGTTCCAGTCAGAGTCCAGTTTTACGGGAACAAGAGATTACAATAGATATTTAGAATAGTTATATAATGTTCATATTGTTAGTATTGTGTTTAGAACTGTATACTGAACTAGATATATATGTGTTTACTTACAGTTCCACCAATTGCAAATACAAATCAAAACCAATTGCAAATACAAATTGTAAATACAAATTGCAAGCATGCAAACCAGATTCCATACAAATTGCATACAAACTGCGAACTGCTCATACCAGTTCATAAGCAATTGCATACTGCAAACCAAGTTGAGCAAGCAGAACTATTAGTTAAACCTCAGATATACCTCTCAGAGAGATCATAAAGTGCGAGTACAGATACTCAAGAGAGAAATATATCCACCATTTTATGTTGAATGACAAGATTGAACAGTTGAACCGCCATTTTAATCATACCGCCATTTTGTGATATGTTTTTAACATGTGTTATGTACATGGACTATCTGCTGCGGAGGCGGCAGTGTTATATGAAGAAATGTTGGTTAATAAAGAAGTTATTTCAAGCATTTGGTGTGCTCTTCAAACCTACTGTTTCAATAGAACGGCGCTAGAAGAATTACAGAGTAATAGTCTGGTTAGACTAAAAGTCAGAGATACCAAAATTCTTCTAATGCCACAGCACAAAAAGGCACTTCATAGTGCTGCACCTGCCACAAACACATTAAGGAAGCATAACAATAAATAATAATGGAAGCACCGTTTCTATCAAATGATGTTCAATGTACATGAACAAAAACTAGAATGTCATCTTTATTTTCATCAGCAAATTACATTTACCCAAACAGGAAGTCCAAATTTGAAGGCACAAGTAGACAAATAGTACTATGGCATATATAGCATGAGACCCACATCTCCTTGAGGCATGTTAGAGTAGGCCCCATCTGATTAGAAGCCACCTTGTCATCTGGTAGATGGGCCCAACATATTTTTTATCAATTACATGCGCAAAGAGTTTCTAACTGCCCTTGCAGTAAGTATGGCCACTAAGCAGTTATTTTTTATTCAGTATTTGCTTATATCTTTGTGCAATTGACTAGTAGTGTGCTGTTACCTGTAGTTCTACTAATTCTATCCTTTGGATAGGTCATTCGTATCTGACTGGTGGAGGTCCGACCTCTCCACCTTTCCTAGGCCAGTGCAGTACTATGTATGGTTCTGTGCTTTGTGAGCACAGAGTAGACTGCAGTGCTCACAAGAGGGCCTTTTCAAAAAGCTGATCAGCGGGGGTCCCCGGTGTCAGACCCCCACCCATCAGATACTTATGACCTATCCTGAGGACAGGTCATCAGAATCAATTTTTATTTTGCATTTTAACCCCTTCACGACTGCCATACGGCTATATATGTCCTATCTGCACATACCCCATGCAGATAGCACTTATATAAACGTTCTGGTAGCTCTTTAATCCAAGCGCTGCAAAGCTCATGGATTAAAGCTTCTGCCCCTGCACTGCCACTGTCAGGGACAGTGCAGAGTCCAGTAATGCCGGCAAGGGACCAATCAGGGTGATCCCTTGTCGGCGATCGCTCCAATTGGTTAGTCTATGCAGACTAACCAATCAGATCGCGTCAGTGTAAAAATGCTGGTTTCAGGCTCTGATCTGCACTCTGCAAATCAGAGCATGAAATCAGACATTAGCTGATCTTTGCCCCAATCTGTGCGCTGTAATGTGTCATGCCAGCCCCTTCCGTGCCCTCTGCCCTATCAGCGCTAGCTGCCCATCTGTGCCCCCTGCTGTTAACTTTGCCGGCCGTGCTCTGCACATGCTGGCCCCTGGCTTTAACTGTTCACTGCCCCCATCTTTGCCCCCTGTTCCGGTCCGGCTGAATTTGATGGCGGTGGCTCAGTTCCTCACATGCGACCATCAGCTTGATATCCGTGAATAAAAGAACGGCCGTGCGCTATTAAAGGAACAGTAGTTAAAAATTGGGTTAAAAAACCTCAGTTCTGGTTATAATAGGTATAAACGACCACAGGCCAATAAATAAGGTAAAATAAATATAGATAAAATAAATAAAATTATATATATAAGTGACTCACTTCACAGAAAAATATGAATAAAATGAGGTCAAATAAATAAGTGAAGTGAGTCACTTATATGTATAATTTTATTAATTTTATCTATATTTTTTTGACCTTATTTATTGACCTGTGGTTGTTTAAACCTATCATTATAACCAGAACTGGGGTTTTTGAACCCACTTTTTAACTACTGTTCCTTTAATAGCGCACTGCCGTTCTTTTATTCACGGACCACATACACCTCCATACACCTCATAAAAAAACCACTCTAGACAATACAAGATCCTTAGTATCTCTCCCTATCCTACCTCATTTCACACAGGTGATTGGAGCCTATATTGTGGCTGGGTTCTTTTCTTATGTTTTTCTCTTGCTCTACTTGGATAAATAAAAGCATTCCAAAGTTATTAGCACATAATGTGACATGTGTCAGATTTGCTAAATTAAGCCTGGTCACAAAGGTGAAAAACAAGGGGGTTAAATAGAAAGGGTTAAATAGATACTGATGCACTGTTAGGAGGTGAGGCACTGTGTCATTATCAGTAGTGCTGTCGTTCTTTGTATGGTCGTGTGCCCGAGCTCTCACTGGAAGTATTTTTTGTACTATGAGGATTCGTTCTGGTAGGCAGGGTAAGCGGACGCAGAACAGAGACAAAACTTCAGTGTTTATTCACACAGGAGTAAAAAAACAAAGCAACATTGACAGTCTTAGTGTTTGTTCACACAAAGGAAAGTCCAAAGCACAAAAACAGTCACCTTGTTAGCAGGTTCTTTCAGCGTCCACAACAGGCTTCAGGGGGCCTGTTTCTCCGCGTGCGGCTGTCAGCCCTCCAGTACAGCACCATGCCTCAGATCCCAAGACAGAGACTCTGATTCTGAGCCCAGCTGCCTATTTAACGGACAGGCAGATGCTGCCAAAACACGAACCAGCACTTAAACTCCGGTCCGGTATTTAAAATCAGCCCAGCCGCCCATGTTGGGAGGAAAATACCTACCTTCCCAAACAAAACCCCTTGCTATGTCACATTTGTCATTTCCACAAAACGTCAGCACTTTGGTGCAATTTACAGAGTAAAAAATGACTTTGCACCATGTGCAAACCTTTATTACAAGTTTACAGAAATTCTGAAGTACACCTACAGTATCTCACAAAACTGAGTATACCCCTCACATTTTTGTAAATATTTTATTATATCTTTTCATGGGACAACATTAGATATGACACTTTGATATAATTTAAAGTAGTCAGTGTACAGCTTAAGTAATGGTCCATTCACACATCCGTATGTGTTTTGCGGATCCGCAGATCCGCAAAACACGCACACCGGCAATGTGTGTTCCGCATTTTGCGGACCGCACATCGCCGGTACTATAATAGAAAACGCCTAATCTTGTCCGCAATTGCGGACAAGAATAGGACATGTTCTATTTTTTTCCGGAGCCGCGGACCGGAAGATCGGCAGCGCGCTCCGGAAATGCGAATGCATCCATTCCGTCCCCATAGAGAATGAATGGGTCCGTACCCGTTCCGCAATTTGCAAAACGGATGCGGACCCATTTTTACGGATGTGTGAATGGAGCCAAACAGTGTAAATTTGGTGTGACCTCAAAATAACTCAACACACAACCATTAATGTCTAAAGGTACTTTCACACTAGCGTTGTTAGAATCCGTCAGGCAGTTCCAGCAACACCGTATACAAGCAGAAACCTGCTTCTTCTATATCCCAGCGCATGCAGAGAGTGGAAAACCGGATCTGGCGATGCAGCAATTTCTGGAACACTTGGTACCGGATCCAGCATTAATACATCTCTCTGGAAATTAATGCTGGATCCGGCAAGTGCGGTATTTTTCCGGGATTTTATCCTTCAAATACCGTACAAGGAACAGAAGACATCCTGATGCATACTGAGCAGATTGATTTCCATTCAGAATGCATTAGGACAAAACTGATGCATTTTTTTCCGGTATTAAGACCCTTTACCGGATTTCAATACTGGAAAAGAATAACGCTAGTGTGAAAGTACCCTGAACCGCTGGCAACAAAAGTGAGTATGATGCTGTGCATGTTGGGCCGCCCGTGGGGCCATTATCCCGCACTCATAAGATCATATGAACATTGGGCCAGATTTATCATTAGCTCAGGTCAGAATAATGGAGTGAAAAAGTCCCCAAAAAAGTCCCAAACGCTAAAACTGCGCACAAATTTGCGATTTTTTTCTGCTCTGCACTATGTTTGCCAGTTTTCTGAAAGTGGGCGTGTTTTCTTATGTAAATGAATCTCTAGATAGATTTACTATTGGGACTATTTAAAAAGTCGCAAAAAAGTCACAATTTCACTCCAGTGAGGACCATGCTTATCTTATGAGACTTTTTAATAGAACATGCGACTTTTTCATAAAAACTTGCGACTTTTTCGTAAAGATGTGCAACTTTTGTAAAGCTGCTTACTGACGGATAAACTGCTACCGTCAAACCACATTTATTACAGTCTTAAAGGGCCGATCATAAATCTGACTTGGCTAAAACTGACTTTAGCCATATGTGAAAGTGGAGTGAGCTGTCAGAGTCGTGATAAATCTGGCCCATTAAGTTTTAGTATAAGGTAATCAATAGAACATATGTATTGTATTACATATGTATGGTATTATATTATTGGATATTATATCATAGGACGTTGATGCATTTATTATCCTATATATTTCTCACTAGGAACGCATACACTCCTAAAGCATGATAAGAAGAATTTCAAGTGTAACCTTTGTAGTGGTGTTTTGGTTTCCATTTGTGAGATCCGTTCAGATCAGTTTTGCCCTTAACGCTGGGTTCAGACCTGAGCGTTCGCGATGGAGCGCTCTGTATGCGCGATTGTATGGGCGTTTGCAATCGCGCATACAGAGACAAGCGAACGCCCATTGTCGCGTGTTCCCGCTAAAGTCTATGTACGGGAACGCGCGACAAGACGCCCCAAAGAAGCTCATGTACTTCTTGGGGCGTCGGGCGTTTTACAGCGCGATCGTACGTGCTGTAAAACGCTCAGGTCTGAACCCAGCCTTATGCATTCTGAATGGATAAGGATCCGCTCAGACTGCATCAATTTGGCTACGTTCCGCCTCCGGGGACGGATCCGTTTTCACTGACACAATAAGGCACAATAGAAAACGGATCCGTCCCCCATTGACTTTAAATGGTGTTCCAGACAGATCCGTTTTGGCTATGTTAAAGATAATACAAACGGATCCGTTCTGATCCGATGCATGCGGTTGTATTATCTGAACGGATGCGTTTGTGCAGATCCATGATGGATCCGCACCAAAAGCGAGTGTGAAAGTAGCCTTAGACTCTGCATATCAACTGCACTCTCGGGTAATGTATAACTTTATTATGTGCAGTATTTATTGAATTAATTGGCTTGATATTTAGGAAAATCCCTGCTTTATTGCGGATGTATAATGTCAGATGTAATACCTCAATATTATCACTATTCAGTAAAGATGCATATTACTTAATAAGGGCTCATGCACACGACACTATTTTTCATTCAGTATACTGGCCGTTTTTTTTTGTTTTTTTTTATTTCTTTATTAATTTTCTCAAAATCAAAACAAATTATTTTAGGAGAGGGTTGTCCCATAGCGGGGCAAAATCCTGTACGTTTGTTACCCACAGAATGGTCTTGGTCTTATTCCATACTTTCTGTAGCATTGAACCTATAGGGCAGGTATTTTCACTGCGACCTAAAAGTCCGGTCTCTAATGTACTAAATATATTCAATATAGGGGACTTCTGTTGTTTTGCAAGGTAGGATATCAACATACCGTCCCCCACATTATTACACCATTGTAGTTGGGAAGATAAATAATAGCACTGAAAGTATGGGAGACCAAGACCACCCTCAGTTTCAGCCAGGGACAAATACCTTAACTTAATGCGGACCCTTTTTCTGCCCCATATCAGATAGTTTTTTTTGTTTAGTATGCGGTACATATACTGAACCATTCATTTCAAGTGTCTCCGTGTGCATTCCATTTCAGTATTTCCGTATTTCCGTACTGTGAAAAGATAGAACATGTCCTATTCTTGTCTGCAAATCACGGTGCTTGGCTCCATTCAAGTCAATGGGTCCGCACAAAAACAGAACACATAAGGAAATGCATCCGTATGTCTTCCCTATCCGTTCCATTTTTGCTGAACCATCTATTGAAAATGTTATGCCAAGCCAAATTTTTTCTATGTAATTACTGTATAATGCATATGGCATACGGAAAAACGGAACGGAAAGGAAACAGAAACACAACGGAAACAAAGAACGGAACAACAGATCCGTAATAAACGGACCGCAAAACACTGAAAAAGCCATACGGTCGTGTGCATGAGCCCTAAAAGATCTAATATTGATATCAGAGTGAATCTCTGATTGGAATATTCATTCCATAGTCATATCAGGCTTGATCATTTATAACTTATGTAGCAATAAAACCCGATATCTGAGATTAGTCATAGTTTGAGCAGAGCAAGAGTTAGTATCTGTCCTTATCACTATTGATTGTATATCTCATAATAGTCGTCAAGACACTTGTATTATATTTTTATGTTTGAGAGGTGATATAGAACGCTGGTAGTCATATTAGAGCCATCTAGTGGCGAATTATGAGTACTGCATATTACTGTGTGTTATTGCATATTATTGAGTTTCACATTCATTAACCTCCTCCCGTCACACTAACGCCGAAAGGCGTCAATGCTGCGGCGCTCCCAGGTCACACTAACGCCAATAGGCGTCATCTCGCGAGACGCGAGATTTCCTGTGAACGCGCGCACACAGGCGCGCGCGCTCACAGGAACGGAAGGTAAGCGAGTGGATCTCCAGCCTGCCAGCGGCGATCGCTCGCTGGCAGGCTGGAGATCCGAATTTTTTAACCCCTAACAGGTATATTAGACGCTGTTTTCATAACAGCGTCTAATATACCTCCTACCTGGTCCTCTGGTGGTCCCTTTTGTTAGGATCGACCACCAGAGGACTCAGGTAGGTCAGTACAGTCGCACCAAACACCACACTACACTACACTACACCCCCCCCCGTCACTTATTAACCCCTTATAAACCCCTGATCACCCATGATCACCCCATATAAACTCCCTGATCACCCCCCTGTCATTGATCACCGCCCTGTCATTGATCACCCCCCTGTCAGGCTCCGTTCAGACGTCCGTATGATTTTTACGGATCCACGGATACATGGATCGGATCCGCAAAAAGCATACGGACGTCTGAATGGAGCCTTACAGGGGGGTGATCAATGACAGGCGGGTGATCACCCATATACACTCCCTGATCACCCCCTGTCATTGATCACTCCCCTGTAAGGCTCCATTCAGACGTCCGCATGATTTTTACGGATACATGGATCGGATCCGCAAAACACATGCGGACGTCTGAATGGAGCCTTACAGGGGGTGATCAATGACAGGCGGGTGATCACCCATATACACTCCCTGATCACCCCCCTGTCATTGATAACCCCCCTGCAAGGCTCCATTCAGACGTCCGCATGCGTTTTGTGGATCCGATCCATGTATCCATGGATCCGTAAAAAATCATGCGCATGTCTGATTGGAGCCTTACAGGGGGGGTGATCAGTGACAGGGGGGTGATCACCCTGATTACCCTGATCACCCCCTGTCATTGATAACCCCCCTGTAAGGATCCATTCAGACGTCCGCATGCGTTCTGTGGATCCGATCCATGTATCCATGGATCCGTAAAAAATCATGCGGATGTCTGAATGGAGCCTTACAGGGGGGGTGATCAGTGACAGGGGGGTGATCACCCTGATCACCCCTGTCATTGATAACCCCCCTGTAAGGCTCCATTCAGACGTCCGCATGCGTTTTGTGGATCCGATCCATGTATCCATGGATCCGTAAAAAATCATGCGGATGTCTGAATGGAGCCTTACAGGGGGGGTGATCAGTGACAGGGGGGTGATTACCCTGATCACCCCCTGTCATTGATAACCCCCCTGTAAGGCTCCATTCAGACGTCCGCATGCGTTTTGTGGATCCGATCCATGTATCCATGGATCCGTAAAAAATCATGCGGATGTCTGAATGGAGCCTTACAGGGGGGGTGATCAGTGACAGGGGGGTGATTACCCTGATCACCCCCTGTCATTGATAACCCCCCTGTAAGGCTCCATTCAGACATCCGCATGCGTTTTGTGGATCCGATCCATGTATCCATGGATCCGTAAAAAATCATGCGGATGTCTCAATGAAGCCTTACAGGGGGGGTGATCAGTGACAGGGGGGTGATTACCCTGATCACCCCCTGTCATTGATAACCCCCCTGTAAGGCTCCATTCAGACGTGCGCATGCGTTTTGTGGATCCGATACATGTATCCATGGATCCGTAAAAAATCATGCGGATGTCTGAATGGAGCCTTACAGGGGGGGTGATCAGTGACAGGGGGGTGATCACCCTGATTACCCTGATCACCCCCTGTCATTGATAACCCCCCTGTAAGGCTCCATTCAGACGTCCGCATGCATTCTGTGGATCCGATACATGTATCCATGGATCCGTAAAAAATCATGCGGATGTCTGAATGGAGCCTTACAGGGGGGGTGATCAGTGACAGGGGGGTGATCACCCTGATTACCCTGATCACCCCCTGTCATTGATAACCCCCCTGTAAGGCTCCATTCAGACGTCCGCATGCGTTCTGTGGATCCGATACATGTATCCATGGATCCGTAAAAAATCATGCGGATGTCTGAATGGAGCCTTACAGGGGGGGTGATCAGTGACAGGGGGTGATCACCCTGATTACCCTGATCACCCCCTGTCATTGATAACCCCCCTGTAAGGCTCCATTCAGACGTCCGCATGCGTTTTGTGGATCCGATACATGTATCCATGGATCCGTAAAAAATCATGCGGATGTCTGAATGGAGCCTTACAGGGGGGGTGATCAGTGACAGGGGGGTGATCAGGGAGTCTATATGGGTGATCACCCCCCTGTGATTGATCACCCCCCTGTCATTGATCACCCCCCCCCCCCCCCCCCCCTTGGTAAGGCTCCATTCAGACATTTTTTTTGGCACAAGTTAGCGGAAATTTTTTGTTTGTTTTTGTTTTTGTTTTTTCTTACTAAGTCTCATACTCCACTAACTTGTGTCAAAAAATAAAATCTCACATGGACGCACCATACCCCTCACGGAATCCAAATGCGTAAACATTTTTAGACATTTATATTCCAGACTTCTTCTCACGCTTTAGGGCCCCTAAAAAGCCAGGGCAGTATAAATACCCCACATGTGACCCCATTTCGGAAAGAAGACACCCCAAGGTATTCCGTGAGGGGCATATTGAGTCCATGAAAGATTGAAATTTTTGTCCTAAGTTAGCGGAAAGTGAGACTTTGTGAGAAAAAAACAAAAAAAAATCAATATCCGCTAACTTATGCAAAAAAAAAAAAAATTCTAGGAACTCGCCATGCTCCTCATTGAATACCTTGGGGTGTCTTCTTTCCAAAGTGGGGTCACATGTGGGGTATTTATACTGCCCTGGCTTTTTAGGGGCCCGAAAGTGTGAGAAGAAGTCTGGGATCCAAATGTCTAAAAATGCCCTCCTAAAAGGAATTTGGGCCCCTTTGCGCATCTAGGCTGCAAAAAAGTGTCACACATGTGGTATCGCCGTACTCAGGAGAAGTTGGGGAATGTGTTTTGGGGTGTCATTTTACATATACCCATGCTGGGTGAGAAAAATATCTTGGTCAAATGCCAACTTTGTATAAAAAAATGGGAAAAGTTGTCTTTTGCCAAGATATTTCTCTCACCCAGCATGGGTATATGTAAAATGACACCCCAAAACACATTGCCCAACTTCTCCTGAGTACGGCGATACCAGATGTGTCACACTTTTTTGATGCCAAGGTGGGCAAAGGGGCGCATATTCCAAAGTGCACCTTTCGGATTTTACCGGCCATTTTTTACACATTTTGATTGCAAGGTACTTCTTACACATTTGGGCCCCTAAATTGCCAGGGCAGTATAACTACGCCACAAGTGACCCCATTTTGGAAAGAAGACACCCCAAGGTATTCCGTGAGGGGCATGGCGAGTTCCTAGAATTTTTTATTTTTTGTCGCAAGTTAGTGGAATATGAGACTTTGTAAGGAAAAAAGATAAAAAAAAAAAAAAATCATCATTTTCCGCTAACTTGTGACAAAAAATAAAAAATTCTAGGAACTCGCCATGCCCCTCACGGAATACCTTGGGTTGTCTTCTTTCCAAAATGGGGTCACTTGTGGGGTAGTTATACTGCCCTGGCAATTTAGGGGCCCAAATGTGTGAGAAGTACCTTGCAATCAAAATGTGTAAAAAATGGCCTGCAAAATCTGAAAGGTGCACTTTGGAATATGTGCCCCTTTGCCCACCTTGGCAGCAAAAAAGTGTGACACATCTGGTATCGCCGTACTCAGGAGAAGTTGGGGAATGTGTTTTGGGGTGTCATTTTACATATACCCATGCTGGGTGAGAGAAATATCTTGGCAAAAGACAACTTTTCCCATTTTTTTATACAAAGTTGGCATTTGACCAAGATATTTTTCTCACCCAGCATGGGTATATGTAAAATGACACCCCAAAACACATTCCCCAACTTCTCCTGAGTACGGCGATACCAGATGTGTCACACTTTTTTGCTGCCAAGGTGGGCAAAGGGGCACATATTCCAAAGTGCACCTTTTGGATTTCACCGGTCATTTTTTACACATTTTGATTGCAAAGTACTTCTCACACATTTGGGCCCCTAAATTGCCAGGGCAGTATAACTACGCCACAAGTGACCCCATTTTGGAAAGAAGACACCCCAAGGTATTCCGTGAGGGGCATGGCAAGTTTTTAGAATTTTTTATTTTTTGTCGCAAGTTAGTGGAATATGAGACTTTGTAAGAAAAAATAAAAAAAATAAAATCATCATCATTTTCCGCTAACTTGTGACAAAAAATAAAAAGTTCTATGAACTCACTATGCCCATCAGCGAATACCTTAGGGTGTCTACTTTCCGAAATGGGGTCATTTGTGGGGGTTTTCTACTGTTTGGGCATTGTAGAACCTCAGGAAACATGACAGGTGCTCAGAAAGTCAGAGCTGTTTCAAAAAGCGGAAATTCACATTTTTGTACCATAGTTTGCAAATGCTATAACTTTTACCCAAACCATTTTTTTTTTGCCCAAACATTTTTTTTTTATCAAAGACATGTAGAACAATAAATTTGGCGAAAAATGTATATATGGATGTCGTTTTTTTTGCAAAATTTTACAGCTGAAAGTGAAAAATGTCATTTTTTTGCAAAAAAATCGTTAAATTTCGATTAATAACAAAAAAAGTAAAAATGTCAGCGGCAATGAAATACCACCAAATGAAAGCTCTATTAGTGAGAAGAAAAGGAGGTAAAATTCATTTGGGTGGTAAGTTGCATGACCGAGCAATAAACCGCTAAAGTTGTGGAGTGCCGATTTGTAAAAAAGGGCCTGGTCACTAGGGGGGTATAAACCTGTGGTCCTTAAGTGGTTAAGCTTTGATTGCATTTTAAATTATTGTATAATAAATCATATATATTTTTGCATAGACACTTGTACCTTATTTTAATGATTGCACAACATAATTAAATTAACAACGATCTCTTTTTGAGGTGTTTTATATGTCCACCTCTAGGATCAACTCCCTTTGAAAATTTTCCTTTGATCCTATCTTTTATATAAAGCATTTGCTTTATATCCCTGACATGTCCCCATTGACAATAAATGGGGACAAAACTGAAGGGTTGTGCAAATGTGAAAGTAGGCTTAGGAAGCAATGCGTTTTTACTGAAGCCCCATTCACTTCTATGGGGCCAGGTCTGCGTTAAAAACGCAGAATATAGAATATGCTGCGATTCTCATGCAATGCAGAACTGATGCGTGAAAAAAAAAAACACTTATGTACAGTACAGACCAAAAGTTTGGACACACCTTCTCATTCAAAGAGTTTTCTTTATTTTCATGACTATGAAAATATTGTAGATTCACACTGAAGGCATCAAAACTATGAATTAACACATGTGGAATTATATACATAACAAAAAAGTGTGAAACAACTGAAAATATGTCATATTCTAGGTTCTTCAAAGTAGCCACCTTTTGCTTTGATTACTGCTTTGCACACTCTTGGCATTCTCTTGATGAGCTTCAAGAGGTAGTCACCTGAAATGGTCTTCCAACAGTCTTGGAGGAGTTCACAGAGATGCTTAGCACTTGTTGGCCCTTTTGCCTTCACTCTGCGGTCCAGCTCACCCCAAATCATCTCGATTGGGTTCAGGTCCGGCTGTGGAGGCCAGGTCATCCCTCATGGTCAAATAGCCCTTACACAGCCTAGAGGTGTGTTTGGGGTCATTGTCCTGTTGAAAAATAAATGATGGTCCAACTAAACGCAAACCGGATGGAATAGCATGCCGCTGCAAGATGCTGTGGTAGCCATGTTGGTTCAGTATGCCTTCAATTTTGAATACATCCCCAACAGTGTCACCAGCAAAGCACACCCACACCATCACACCTCCTCCTCCATGCTTCACGGTGGGAACCAGGCATGTAGAGTCCATCCAATCACCTTTTCTGCATCGCACGAAGACACGGTGGTTGGAACCAAAGATCTCAAATTTGGACTCATCAGACCAAAGCACAGATTTCCACTGGTCTAATGTCCATTCCTTGTGTTCTTTAGCCCAAACATGTCTCTTCTGCTTGTTGCCTGTCCTTAGCAGTGGTTTCCTAGCAGATATTCTACCATGAAGGCCTGATTCACAGTCTCCTCTTAACAGTTGTTCTAGAGATGTGTCTGCTGCTAGAACTCTGTGTGCAATTGACCTATATACCCACAAATTTCGGATCTATGAGGGTAAAGATCAGACCCTGGAGCCGGTCGGTTGCCCTGACTACCTGGGGAGCAGTGGGAAGACAGTCTGGGACTTGGTGTCACCCTTATTTGGCAAGGGGTAGCATCTTTATGTGGACAATTTCTACACAAGTGTGCCCCTCTTCAGGCATTTGTTCCTAGAACAGATTGGCTGCTGTGGCACCGCGCGACCTAGTTGCCGGGGCTTCCTCCAACGGCTCGTTACCACCCGTCTTGCAAGGGGGGAGAGGGCTGCCTTGTGTAACCAAGAACTGCTCGCGGTGAAATGGAGAGACAAGTGTGACGTTTACTTGCTCTCCTCCAATCACGCAGACACGATCCAAATTGAACGAGCAACCAGTGTCATTGAAAAGCCCCTCTGTGTCCACAACTATAATTCGCTCATGGGAGGGGTGGACTTCAATGACCAGATGTTGGCTCCTTATCTACTTTCCCGCAGGACCAGACACTGGTATAAGAAGGTGTCTGTATATTTAATTCAATTGGCTGTATATAATAGTTTTGTTCTCTACAGTAAGGCTGGGAGAACAGGATCCTTCCTCAAATTTCAGGAAGAGTTTATTGAGAACCTCCTGTATCCAGGAGGTTCCGTGGCCCCATCCACCAGTGTAGTGAGCCGTCTACACGAGCGACATTTCCCCAGTGTCGTTGCTGGTACCTCAAACCGACCGTCACCCCGAAAAAATTTTTGTGTCTGTAGCAGGAGTGGAATAAGGCGTGAAACCCGCTATTTCTGTCCTGACTGCCCTGACCACCCTGCCCTATGCTTAGGGGAGTGTTTCCGGAAGTACCATACACAGGTACACTTAGCATAGGGATTGCGTTTCACAGGACAGGCACACAGGGCTATTAGGGCCCTTTCACTCACAGCTGCTGCAAACCTCTCCTTTCACCTGGGACAAAGTGCATAATGTACTTCGCCACATCTTTGGCCGATTTGCGCTTTGCACATTGTTCCATGGGGAAGGAGAGGTTTGTCCTATAAAGGTAAAAAAAAAAGCTAACGTTCTGTTCAAAAAGTTAAATAAAGTTTATATGTGCCGTTCAAATGTTATTATAAAGTTAATAAATTTATTGCGTTGCGGCCTGAGGGGGCGGTGGTGTTCATATGCTTTGACAAACACTTTGTATATAAAAAAAATGATTTATTCATCCACATCGATTGATGTAAATGGAGAAATCGGGTTTGCCAGGGCATACGAGCTAAGTGGGTATGGATGTTGGGCGGAGCTCCTATGTCCTCCTTTTTTTTTTTTGGGCAGAGATTTTTTCATCCACATTGATCAATGCGAATGAAGAAATCTCTGCCGTTAATTTTTTCTTTCAGCCCAGAGGCTGAACGGAAAAAGAAATCTCATTACCCGTATGCTCAATATAAGGAGAATAGCAGAAACTCCTAATGCTGGCCATACATGTAATGATTGTGCAGACCCTCAAATGCCAGGGCAGTACAAACACCCCACAAATGACCCCATTTTGGAAAGAAGACACCCCAAGGTATGCGCTGAGGGGCATATTGAGTCCATAAAAGATTTAAATTTTTGTCCCAAGTTAGCGGAAAGGGAGACTTTGTGAGAAAAGACAAAAAAAAACAATTTCCGCTAACTTGTGCAAAAAATAATAATCTTCTATGAACTCGCCATGCCCCTCATGGAATACCTTGGGGTGTCTTTTTTCCAAAATGGGGTCACATGTGGGGTATTTATACTGCCCTGGCATTTTAGGGGCCCTAAAGCGTGAGAAGAAGTCTGGGATCCAAATGTCTAAAAATGCCCTCCTAAAAGGAATTTGGGCCCCTTTGCCCATGTAGGCTGCAAAAAAGTATCACACATGTGGTATCGCCGTACTCAGGAGAAGTTGGGCAATGTGTTTTGGGGTGTCATTTTACATATACCCATGCTGGGTGAGATAAATATCTCTGTCAAATGCCAACTTTGTATAAAAAAATTGGAAAAGTTGTCTTTTGCCGAGATATTTCTCTCACCCAGCATGGGTATATGTAAAAAGACACCCCAAAACACATTGTCCAACTTCTCCTGAGTACGGCGATACCACATGTGTGACACTTTTTTGCAGCCTAGGTGGGCAAAGGGGCCCACATTCCAAAGAGCACCTTTAGGATTTCACAGGGCATTTTTTACACATTTTGATTTCAAACTTCTCACGCATTAGGGCCCCTAAAATGCAGTATAACTACCCCACAAGTGACCCCATTTTGGAAAGAAGACACCCCAAGGTATTTCGTGATGGGCATAGTGAGTTCATGGAAATTTTAATTTTTTGTCACAAGTTAGTGGAATATGAGACTTTGTAAGGAAAAAATAAAAATAAAAAAATCATCATTTCCCGCTAACTTGTGACAAAAAATAAAAAGTTCTATGAACTCACTATGCCCATCAGCGAATACCTTAGGGGGTCTACTTTCCGAAATGGGGTCATTTGTGGGTTTTTTCTACTGTCTGGGCATTGTAGAACTTCAGAAAACATGACAGGTGCTCTGAAAGTCAGAGCTGCTTCAAAAAGCGGAAATTCACATTTTTGTACCATAGTTTGTAAACGCTATAACTTTTACCCAAACATTTATTTTTTATCAAAGACATGTAGAACAATACATTTAGAGAAAAATTTATATAGAAATGTAGTTTTATTTGAAAAATTTTACAACTGAAACTGAAAAATTTCATTTTTTTGCAAAAAAAATTGTAAATTTCAATTAATAACAAAAAATGTCAGCAGCAATGAAATACCACCAAATGAAAGCTCTATTAGTGAGAAAAGGAGGTAAAATTAATTTGGGTGGTAAGTTGCATGACCGAGCAATAAACCATGAAAGTAGTGTAGTGCAGAAGTGTAAAAAGTTGTCTGGTAATTAAGTGTGTTTAAGCTAGGGGAGCTGAGGTGGTTAAAGGAACCTTAGGCATCAGGGCTGCCATAGCAACCATTGGCCCCCTGTAGTCCGGGGGCCGATGGAGTTAGATGGAGCCCCCTCCCTCTGTAAACCAAGAATATGTGAAGGCAGGGTTAATCTGCCGACATCAGCGTTTTCTGCAATGCCGACGGATACAGCAGGGGCCCGGCTGGTATTAACAGCTCCTGTACCGGCCTGATCACGTTATGTACATGCATGTGGTGATGCAGCAAGAGACCGCATTCTCTCACGTACATGTTTGTGAAAATGCGACAAGGTGTTAAAAGAAATTGTGCAAATGTGACAACCTTTTTAACCCCTTCCTGAACTGTGCCATCATTAGCTGGTGTTAGCTGTAACATATGACTGCAACATATAAGGGTTTGACAAAGACACTATCACCCCTACTGGGACCTTGTAACACATTTGTAGCTTGCCAATGGGTTGCCATGGCATTGGGTGCCCTAGTAAAAGTAACCCAAGTCTGCAATCTTTGTTCACCCATCAAATCCTACAAACGGCATGGAAAAAAATAAATAAAAGTGGCCCCAATGTTGTAGGAGTCAGGGAAACACACGTAGATGGGGCCAACATAAGTAGGCAGTGTCAGCCAAACCATAGTGCAACTCAAAATACCTCCCCAGAAACTGTCTCCCTGTGGTGGCCATCAATAGCTTCCACATTCTGTCCTCCTTAGGAGGTGAGATTCAGGCCACAGCACAAGGCCAAGTAAAACTTCATGCTGCCTGTACTTCCCCTAGTAATGACTCCTATAGTAGTATGGTCCCTAAGTGGTGAAAAAAAAAAATACATTCCTAAGTCATGCTCCAATGCAGCCTACAGGCCTCTTCCAGCTTGTGGCCTGAGATACCTGCATTTCTACACCAGTTGTACTCTGCCTCATATAGTGGTCTGTGGCCTATGAAAGCGAACAGCAGGGAGCCTTGTGCTTCCATGCCCTACTGCAAAGTTCTACTGCATCACCTGAGAAGAGCCGTACAACTGCATACAGGAGAGCGTTTGTGGTCCCCCGCAAGGAACAGAAGTACTTGATGCTCCCAGTGATAATTACCACAGAGAGCATCAGATCATTATGCACCTGGCCAGTGGCAGTGAGGAGGACTCAGGCGCCCCCTCAAGTATCAGCATACTGAGAAAGTTTCCTGTAGGGTCTATGGCCAGTCCACCCCTGGAGGCAGGGTCTAAAAGGATGCTTGTCAAGTATTATTTGCAATGTATTATGCTAGTGTTCAAGTCCCACACTGGGATTTAAAAAATAATATGTATTTAAGCATAATACATTGGGGGCCCCCCCCCCCCCCCCCCCCATTAAAAATAATGGGGTCATCAAATTTGCTATGCCAGTTTTCTGGTGTAAAAAAGCTGCAAATGATGGCCATATGCAATATTTAAAAGTGGAGTGAAAAGTAAGTAAAGATTTCAGATTAGAACACTTTTATGTCTTCTACATCACTTTTATGATTCTACAGGCGCCAAATATATTATTGTGTGACATTTCATATATTTGTTGCAACCTCACAAAACAAAGACAGACTTAAAACTGACACCAAAACCACCAAAAATGATAACACCCCCCCCCCCTCCCCCTCCAATGTATTATGTAAAAAACTAATTGCAGAGATAAAGATCAGCAGTGACCCTAAGGATCAGAATGGGAGCTGGGGGAATTGGTTAGTAGAGCCTTGCTTCTTTTATTTTTTTTATTTTAAACCCACTCTGAATCATTTCCTGAAAATGATTCTCTGTTGGAAACCCTCTTTAAAGGAGTTATCACAGATACTATGCAAATAATGAAACCAATTAAAATAATGAAGGTCCAGGTAGGACAACCAAAAGCAATCCATAAAGCTATGCTATTGTCAGGAGGCTTAGAGAACATATGTGTTCAAAATTCCCAGAAATACAAAGTCATAGCTCCCTTTGTCCTACACTTGAAGGGACAGACCCAGTTGATGCACTACTAATTACTCCATAGAGTGAGAATGAACCAGAAATATGGTAAATGTTAACTGCTGCCACCTGCTGTTCAGTTATAAGAACTGTTTACACATACAGTAAGTAACAACTGGAAAGCACTAAATATCAGCAGAAGAATAAACTAAAAGTCAAGCTGTGATCTAGCAATGAGCGCATTTCTACAAATTAGATTTTAGTCCTATTAGGCTGAATCACCCATTCGATTCAATTTAGGTCCTAAAAAAGTCTACCCGTGTCTAAAGTGCTCTTATTGCCTGAAAAGTTTCTCTCTCTCTCTCTCTCCCTCACTCTCTCTCTCCCTCACTCTCTCTCTCCCTCACTCTCTTATATCTCCACCTTGATTCTCCCAAATCCTTAGAACTCATGTATACACATATAGCAGCTTATTCTGAAAATGTATCTGAAAGTTTACGTACCCTTTTAAGGGGGTTTTCCGATATTTTAATACTGATGACCTATCCTCTGTGGGGGTCCAACGCCTGGCACCCCTGCCGATCAGCTCTTTAATAAGGCACCTGCTCTCCTGTGAGCACTGCAGCCTTTCCACAGCTATTCCTAGGCCAGTGATGTTGCGTATGTCGTTCATGTGGCTTAGGAGCAGCTCAGCCCCATAGAAGTGAATGGGGCTGAGCTGTGATACCAAGCACAGCCGCTATACAATGTACAGCACTGTGCTTGGTAAGCTGTTAGAAGTCAGTTGCACTGACAAGAGCATCTGCGCCTTCTCGAACCGCTAATCGGCGGGGTGCCAGGTGTCAGACCCCCACCGATCAGATACTGATGACCTAACCTGAGGATAGGTCATCAGTATTAAAATATCAGAAAATCCTTTTAAGTAACAGTTCATTGAATATTTTGAACTGGTTTAGGTCCAGACTAATTTCAGTCTCCAGGACCAATTATATATATTTTTTTTTTAGCGCTGTGCAGTAAAGCCGTGATCATGTAATTGTTGGGTGTTGCTTCCAACATAGCAGAGCTGCTGGGTTGGAAAACTAAGAGAATATTTAGTAAAGAATGAAACCCCCCACAATGTTATGGTGGATCTATTATGTGAAAAAATATATGTAAAGTAAAAAAATATCAAAACAAAATAAACTACAAATTTAATTTAAAAAAATTCCCACACACACAAACTGTCACCAAAGCCATCACTATACATATTAGATATCAAGACATCTCAACAAAATAGGGAAACCAATTATAATATTTTGTTAGTATAAATTAGCAAATTCAGAAAATGCAGTTCTACAAATATAAAACATGTGTATCACAAAAAAAACGTTTTGGTAACCCAACAAATAAATAAGTTAACCATTAGACCACCACCTGTACAAAATCGCTAAAAAGTGTCCTGTTATTAAGGACCTAAACAGGTTAATAATTACATGATGAGGTCATTATGTTAGTTACAAGCTTTGCAAGGTTATCTATCCAAGTAACCTAGATTTTCTGCTGTTTTGCGGCCTGGAACAGGATAAAAGACTTATTATAGCTACTTAGATGTTGTATTGCAGGACTGTTTAGTAGACAATTATGTACATTTAAACAGTGTGCAGCTTTTCAGAGTGGTAATATGTCACATATCGCTCAGTTTATAACCTAATACCTGATACATCCTATTTTTAAGAATGAAATGGAACACAATCAGTAAAAAGGTGGAAATAAATATACAAATGAGAACAGAGATAGAACTCTAGGTTAACTGCAGTGTTTGTTACATCCATGTTTTCTTTACATGCATTTATTGCTAAAATGGGAACAAGTCCCGCAGCAGGAAAACCTGTTTTATTTTAAGGGTCTTATTTTATTACCTCTGCTTAGTTCCTCTCTAATATAGGCAAGTAACTTAGAATTAGCATGAATGGACATTACGCCACTGTGTAAGGTCTATTGAAAGAAAAAACAGGCGCTGTATCTGCTTAGAAGTTTTTAGGTTGGGTTCACACATGCAGCTTGTAATGTAGAATGTGGCATAATATGTGATGCCGTTTTTTAAGCCAAACACTGTGAATAAAAAAAGAGAAGGGCATTAGAAGGGAGGATACACATTATAAAAATGTCAGCCAAAGTCCGGGGTCCCCAAAATCTCCCTAATTGCAGATGTTGGAGGGGGGTGGGGAGTGGAACATAATGTTTAAATCCACCACCAATAAGGCACTGCCACACAGGTCCGGAAGCAATGTGTTAATTTCTGCCCACAGAAAAAAAAATGTGCAGACTTGGCTAAGCATAAAATCAAGATTCCATATTATCACTAGAGATGTCCCAAACTATTCGCCGGCGAACAGTTCCCGGCGAACATCGCTTGTTCTCGTTCGCCGCGGCGGGCGAACATATACGATGTTCGGTCCGCCCCCTATACGTCATCATTAGGCAAACTTTGACCCTGTACCTTGCAGTCAGCAGACACATTCCAGCCAATCAGCAGCATACCCTCCCTCCCAGACCCTCCCACCCCCTAGCAAAAAGCAAGGACAGCATCCATCTTAGATTCATTCGGAAGCTGCAGTGTTAGTGAGAGCAGGGACAGTGTAGCTGCTGATGATTTATTAGGGAAATCGATAGCTAGGCCAGTGTATTCAGTGTTCACTCCAGTCCTCAAAGACTCATCTGATCTGCTGTAAGGACAGCGTCCTGACAGCACCCCAAAAAGCCCTTTTTAGGGCTAGTACATCAGTCTGCTTTTTTTTCTTTTTTCTCTGTAATCTAATTGCAGTTGCCTGCAAGCGTGTGTGTCAGGCCTACAGCGTGTACTGTGCCCACTACTGCCAGTGCCCAGTGCCACCACTCATATCTGGTGTCACAGTAGCTTGCATTAAAAAAACAACAACAATTTTTTGAAATTGAGTGTGAGTGTGAAGAGGAAGAGGAAGAGTTGTGGTCACCATCACCACCAGAAACAGCCTTATCAGCATCGCTTGCTGGACCTGCGGCAACGCTGGAAGAGGAGTCAGAGGAAGAGGAGTCAGAGGAGGAAGGTGGTTTTAAGGGGGTGGAAGACTAACCACAGCAGGCATCCCAGGGGGCTTGTTGTCACCTTTCAGGGACCCTTGGTGTTGTACTTGGCTGGGTGGAGGAAGAGACCTTCAATGACGTCAGTGAGGAGTCTGGACAAGGAACGGGACATGGCTAGCTTGGTATCCAACCTTGTGCAAATGGGGAGTTTGTTTGCGGTGCGTTAAACGGGGAGTTTTGTCTGTCATAGTTTGGTCTGTCACTGTGAAGCGGACGTAACCATTATACTACCTGATCGATACAACATCATACCTGATGTTTTAAAGCACGTTATTCCAAACAATTTAGGAATGTTAGGTGATTTATGCCCTTTATGGATTAAAACCTGACTCTGCGTCAACTACGTCATTTTCCATGGGAGTTTTGCTATGGATCCCCCTCCGGCATGCCACATTCCAGATGTTAGTCCCCTTGAAACAACTTTTTATTCACTATTGTGGCCAGAAAGAGTCCCTGTAGGTTATAAAATTTGACTGCCTATTGAAGTCTATGGCGGTTCGCCCGTTCGCAAACATTTGCGGAAATTCACATTCGCTGTTCGCGAATGGAAAATTTTATGTTCGCGATATCTCTAATTATCACACCATTTAACTTATTTACAACCATGCGCGATACACCTATAGCCATGGTCCTGAGCGTCCCTCCAACTTCCCATGGGAGTCTCTGGTTAAGGCTTGGGAAATAAGGAAAGAGCGGGGCTGCAGCATTCAGCGCTGACATAAAAATGGCACATACAATTTAAGACCTTAAAGGGGTTTTCCTGCCAAATATATAGCTGACCTATTCTCAGGATAGGTCAAAAATATCCGATTGGTGTTGGGCCAACACCCGGCACCCTCGCCGATCAGCTGTTTGAAGAAGAGGGGGCATTCCCAGTGAGCACCGCTTCCTCTTCATTAGGCCTCATGCACACGGCTGTTGTTTTGGTCCGCATCCGAGCCGCAGTTTTTGCGGTTATGATGTGGACCCATTCACTTCAATTGCGCCGCAAAAGATACGGACACCACTTCGTGTGCTGTCCACATCCGTTGCTCCGTTCCGTGGCCCCGCAAAAAAAAATATAACTTGTCTATTTTGCGGACAAGAATCGGCAGTTATATCAATGGCTGTCCGTGCCGTTCCGCAAATTGGGAAATGCACACGGACGCCAACTGTGTTTTGCGGATCCGCAATTTGCGGACCATAAAACACACAACGGTCGTTTGCATGTAGCCTTACACTGCACGTAGTTTCTGAAGTGCAGTGTAATGACAAGTACTTGCTCCATTCACTTGAACGCAGTGCGTACTTGTAATTACACTACGTCGGCCACTCCACAGGAGACGAGACATAGTGTAATGGCCAGGAAGTGGCACTCGCATGGAGCATCGCCTCCTCTTTAAACAGCTGACCAGCGGGGATGCCAGGTGTTGGACCCCTGCCGATATGATATTACATAGTTACATAGTTAATACGGTTGAAAAAAGACAAACATCCATCAAGTTCAACCAAGGGATAGGTGGGGACGAAAATCCCTGATAATAGGTCATCAATATATATGGCAATACAACCCCTTTAAGAACATAGCCAGTATAACTTCATGTGGTAATAAGTTTGGAATGCTTTTCCTTATCTAAGCGATCATGAGATAGTTTTCTTGTCTTGACACATTGTATAGTGATAAATATGGGTAAATATGTTTTACCTTTATTTTGAAATTTACAGAATTTGAAAAAATTTGCAATTTAAATTTCTCTGCTTTTAAGACAGATAGTCATACCTCATAAGATAGTTATTAATTGGCATTCACAGTATGTCTACTTTATGTTGGCATTATTTTGTAAATGTCATTTTATTTTTTAGGATGTTAGAAGCAGGGGCGGATTGGCCATAGACCATACAGGGTGTTTAAAAAAAAAAAAAATGTGTGGTGGAAGATGAAAAGTGTATATTTAGGCTGTTCTAATGAGGTGGTAAAACTACAGGGTACATAAAAGATAAAATGAATAATACATGGATGACTGGCACACTTTGAAGCAATCCTTTATGCACAGGCCAGGTTTTTCAGGGCATGTTTCAAAGTGATGGTGTCCTTCCGTACCCCCCTGCCTAACTTGTGGCTTTTTTTTACAAGGCCCATATGAAGCATGATCCCTAAAAACATCATAATCTTTGATGCATTTTATGGGATCTAATTCAGGGGTCCAGGAAATGATGATTTTGGGCATTCAATTGCTGGTTATATAAATTTGTTTGGGCCACAATAAAATGTATAAAAGTCTTCTGAGAATACTATTTTGAGTAAATAAATATAGTAGCTTTCCTAAGGTAAAAAGAAAAAACCTGTGCTGAAAAGTGAGCACGAACACAATCAGTAAAATTTATGGTACTGATCAGCGCTCAACGGTTGCAGGATGTAATAAGTGTCTTGTATTAACTTTCTCTACATCATAAATGTAATTTGTTGAATTGAGACAATCCCTGTTAAGCTGGGTTCTGGTCTGCATCGGTGACCCATGTTTCCACTTAGCTGGTACTGTGTTTGAAGGAGGAAAATCATCTTACAGTCTAAATGGCCGGAAAGTCATCTGCTAATTCTTCTGTGTAAAGAGAAAAAAATATTTCTGTCAATTTGGACTCAGATGATCCTTAAAAATGCTATATCATGCACAAAGACATACCGCATAATTTATTAAAGTCTGGAGGGCCACAGTTTGCTGGAAAGCCGCAGTTTGAGGATGCCTAGTCTATAGATTCTAATAAGTGTCCTGTTGGTCAGAAGTAATGTTTGACATTCAATATTTGCTGATTCATTTAGCATTACCCAGGGTGCACCACGGGGAGGCGAACCAGCTTTACACCCCATACCATACCTTCACTTCACTAGACAGGTACACCTCTCCTCAGATGGCCAATATCCAATAGCTCATAATCCACACACATACAATTTCAATACAATCCCAAATATTTTCAAAAATAAGATTAGGCAACTTTAACATTAGCGGCAGGGGAGTATGTCCGACTATTTCAGGAAGGTGAACAGCCTGTCGGATCCGTACTGCCGCTAGTTCACCTATGCCCCCAGAATGACGCTTCGTCCCCATTGACTATAATGGGGGCGGGGGTGGAGTTCCGGCAGCAGCAAGGCAGCACACAGTGAGAGACCGTCTAACTAAAAGCTCTGCATGTCGTAGTTTAACGAGGTGTGGGAGGTCTCTGCGTCAGAGGAGAAGGAGGAGCAGGCCAGACCCTCAGGTTAGCAACATGCCCCTAGCCCCCAAAGGAGGGCGAGTCGATGGAGGAACATGAGGGCGGACCTTCGCCCCCCCCCGCCCCCCCAAATGTCTGAAGAGGAGGACGACGAGGAGAGGGCGGTAGGACTGGCAGGGTTGAGCAGCGGCTCTGTTGTCCTCCGTTTGTCTGTGAGGAGGCATGTGTACCGCCGGTCACCCCACCCATACACGATCGGCGCTGTACACTCTCAGGCAGGGCCGGTGCAAGGATTTTTGCCAACACAAGCGAAGCTACATTTTGCGCCCCCCCCCCCCCCCCGGCCACATCCATGTTCACATCATTACCCCCTATTTTGTCACATTTTTTCCCCTCCCCCATGGCACATCATTCCCCCCCCCGCCCGAACGGCCCTGGCCCCATCCATGATCACATCATTACCCCCTGTTGATAATAGGGGGTAATTATGTGATCATGGATGGGGTCAGAGGTGCCATGGTGGGGAGGGGAAGAAATGTGACACAATAAGGGGTAATGATGTGATCATGGATGGGGCCATAGCCGTCTGCGCGTGGGGGGCTTGGGGAATGATGTGCCATGGGGGGGGGAAGAAATGTGATACAATAGGGGGTAATGATGTGATCACATCCCCCCCCCCCCCCCGCGCGGACGGCCCTGGCCCCATCCATGACATCATTACCCCCTATTCCTGGCGGCCTGGCCCCATTCCCATGTCACATACAGTGACATACTCAAAGTACAGACATTTACATTGTCCCCCCCGGCCCTCCATCATGTCACGATCACACAAACTAGCGCCAGAGCAGAGGCGCTCAGGCTAAGCATGGCATCAATGATGTGTTTAAATTTTTTTATTACAAAACAACAATCATTAATATTGGGGGGGGGGGAACGGGCGGGTTGTTTTGTAATAAAAAAATTTAAACACATCATTGATGCCATACTAAGCCTGAGCGCCTCTGCTCTGGCACTAGTCAGTGTGTGCGCTAGCCTAGCGCTTTGCGCTCATGGGTGCTCATCTCATCATTTTGAAATAATTTTAAATCAAATGATCATATTAATTATTATAACATTCAAAATTCAATTCAGACCTAGCCTAACAAGTCCTGACCTGTCCTGTCCTGAGTCCTGACCACGTCTCCTGCTGCTGTTGGCTGGCTGCCAGAGTGCCAGTGTGCATCTCGTCTGACTCTGATCTGAATGATTGAATCATCTGATCTAATCTTGGCGTGCGCGGCTGCCTGTGTCTGTCTGACTCAGACACAGTCAGCTCGAGCCTCGGCTATGGTACCTGCGCTGCGCTACCCGCCGCCGCTCTCACACCAGTCATGCCCCTGGCCCGGCCCCTGTGCAGGTGACTTGAGGCAGCCTGAGTGAGCCTAATGAAGAATGTCTATCTCATCTTTGAAACCTTCTGTTGTGTACACTACTGTTGCCCTGACTACGACGGCCGGCACATGCAGGTTGGGGGCGGGCGGGTTGTATGTTGCCCTGACTACGACGAGCATCGCGGCCACCGGCCAGCACACGCAGGGCGGGTTCACAAGTAAGTGCAAAAAAAAAAAAAAAAAAAAAAAGGCATTCATTCATTCTTCCGCCCAGCGCAGCCGCTTGGTCTGCCTTATGGTAGCGCTGGCCCTGCTCTCAGGGCTAGCTAAGGATATGGGCACGACCATGTCCTCCTCTGATCATCTGAGCCCAGAAGGCAGTAGAGAAGTTGGTTTCCATGTGTCGGGTGTGTTAGTGTCCCCGGCACTGCTGCTGGGGTCAGGTCCTCTTCCCCTGGGTCATGACTCTGTCATGGTCCCCATCTACTGTTGGGGTCCTCGGCGGCTGCCTCACGTGCGCAGCCTGGTTCAGCTATCGCCGGTCATGCAGCCGAATAGAGGCTTGACTACACACCGGGAGTAGTGTCACACAGCCCGGGACAGACTTCACCACAGAGGGGTTGACAGGCACAGTGGAGCACCTCTGTCATCAAGCAGAGCAAATATTACACTCTGTTTGTAAGCCACAATGTGTGTTGTAGTTACAAAGAAGTGCCGTTAAAAAGAACCCACATAACTAATGCAACAGTGCTTATTTTTGTTCGAGTTTACATGTCAATTCTTATTGATTTAAAATCTCTAAAAAAATACAATAATCCAGGCCTCTATAATGCAGATATCGTTAGGGGGGAGAATAATGCAGGCCTTCCCGTTAGAGATGGGGTAGGTAGATATATACAAGTGGTACATGTTACAAAAATTCTATATAGACATGATTAAAAACAATAGTGCAGGAGATAAAAAACTGCATCACTGGAGGAGATATACAGCAGATATGAGTCCATTAGTATCCAACATGATTAATTGTCATTAAAGTTGATAGACATAATGAACATTGGACAATTACCCATACTGTGTCTCCTCCAGGATGGCGCCAACCCCAACGCGCGTTTCGGCGTACCTTCGTCTGGGACTATTGAAATAGTCTAGAATGGTATTTTAGGCATCACTAATATTAATGACATTACACGAATAGATGTATGCGAATGTTACAGTACAGATTTTTCGCATAAGATAAACTATATTGAAATAGTCTAAATGAGTACTGAATGGTTTTTTAGGCGTCATAGATGTGAATTCCCACATTGGCCCACAGACAAAAAGAGGCCCGGTTAATGGAACATAACTTGTGGCCTTTGTGGGTCAAAAATGAGTCTATAGTTTAGCTTATGCGAACATTCTTCTTTCAAATATGCGCGTTGATCTCATAAAAGCTTTAAGCATTTAGCATAGCAATGGTTGACTTGGTAGAATTGTCGAATATTTAAAATATAGCGTTATGTTTGTAATTTTCCGAATATAGCACTATATTCTACCTATATCAAAAGAACCCTATGGGATAGCCCTTATGCAATTATATAAAAGCGCATACTTAATGGAAACATTTGTAAAATGACATACATAGAATATATTGCATATGGAAGAGAAATTATAATGATTCTTTAATATTCTTTATTATGTAAGTTATGCGAAAAATTATTAATAAAATATGCGCGTGAATCGATTCGGATAAGGCCTTTAAGTAAGCAACTACCTTATATTGGCGGGCCTGGCAGATTGGTAGATATTTTCGAATATGGAGAATATACTGCTATATTCGTAATTTTAGAATATAGCGCTATATTCTCTATATAGTTAATTCTAGCAAGCCAATAGGAAAGTTGCCTATGGACATCTCTAAGTTGGATTCGCAATGCGAGAATATTACTTTGCCTATTTTTTGCAATAAATAGAATAATGATCTATTTATTGCAAAAAATAGGCAAAGTAATATTCTCGCATTGCGAATCCAACTTAGAGCTGTCCATAGGCAACTTTCCTATTAGCTTGCTAGAATTAACGAATATAGAGAATATAGCGCTATATTCGTTATCTTCGTTAATTCTAGCAAGCCAACCAATAGGAAAGTTGGCTATACCCCGCTCTAAGTTGGATTCACAATGTGAGAATATTACTTTGCCTATTTTTTGCAATAAATAGAATACTGAGTCATTCTATTTATTGCAAAAAATAGGCAAAGTTATATTCTCACATTGCGAATTCAACTTAGAACTGTCTACAGTTGCAGGACGTGTAAGAGTGACCTGTCTCTGTGACAGAGTTCCTCTGTGACGCTTCTTCCTATGAACATTGTAAAAGTGCCCCCTGGAATCTTGGCACTCACTAATGCTTCCACAAGAGCTATTTTAATAAAACAGTGGTCTGCCGACGTACCATCCAAGAATCATTTCTGCAATCTGCTGTTTCACCCAGATTCATTGTTTGTTCCCCAAGCAGAGAACATTTTTGAGTCTCTGAACAATGGTAATGGAGTCAAATTCAGAAGAGCGCCCTTTTAGATCCTTTTGGGGGCATAAAGAAGATCTTCAAACTTCAGGCTCAGCCAGAAATCTTCATATCTTTGACACCAAGCATCTGGATGTGCAGATAGGTGCCGGACTGAAAAATATCTATGCTGTATGGTGCAGACACTTAGGTCTCCTCAAAAATAAGGGAAATCTATGCAATTGAGTTCAGAGATTTCCTTCCAGTTGCCTTTTTTAAATATAAACAAGAATTCAGTTGTTCTTCATCTCCTCCTGGGATTTTTGGAAAAGGTGGTATTAGAAGTACCATCTTCAGAGAAAGATTCCTGGTGAATCTGGGCTGAAAATGGACGGGGCTACCACAAACCGCACCCATAAATAGGTGTTGTTAGTGTGGGTCTGGGGCGTTCCTGAGGTGGGGCTTATATGCCCTGATTTTACCAACTCAAATGTTGGTAAGTATGTATTCGATCAGTCATGGTGTTTTTGGAGAACAATTTTCTGCCAAAATTAATCTCACGGATATCTACCTGCACATTCCCATATTACGGTCACGGCCTCGGTGTTGTGCGCTGTGACACCTTTGCCGTACATGCCGGTTGCCAGGGGAAATGCATGGTTGTCTGCATGTGTGTTCTTTGCTCCCCTTCTCCTGGTTCCTCCTCTGTCTTATGCTGGAAGGGTTAACTCCCTGGCTGGGTGTGGTCACTTGGGTTTTATTTCCTGTGACTCCCTGGCTGGAGTCAGTTGTACTTGAGCAGTCCTTGGTGCTGGAGCTCTGCTCCAGTCCAGGGTGTTGTTTCTGCCCAGTCCTTGAGTGGCACCTAGTGGGACAACGATGTCTCCTGCAATGTCTCTACGTTGTCATCCCTCTGTCCTCCCTTCACAACCCTTGCATATATTTTGTGATATTTATGTATGGGTGGTTGTTGTCTTGTCTAGTGGTTGTTACATGTCTGGTCCCTTGGTGTTTGTAGTCCAGCATGTTTGCTAGACTTGTTCCCGTGGTGTGTACCTTCGGAAGTGGGCTGGTTTCCACCAGCCTGTATGCAGCGCTGCCTGGGGCTGCCGTGCCCCTTGCTGCAGGGGGTCCAGGCAGTAGCTGGTGTGTTGGATACCTGTGTGTGGTTGTTGTTGGTACGGTGTCCTGTTTGGTGTGTGGACTCCTGTACTTATGCACGAGTTCCAGTCGTGGAGACTTCGGCAGGTAAGTGTTGTCTTGTGTACTTAACTGCCGATTTAGTAACTGCATACAGTCTCCTACTTTTCCTTGCAACTAGGCCATTTGAGACTCCTGTTCTTCCGTGTCTTGGAAGAACAGGCTGTCTCTCCCCTGCTCCTATGAAAGGGATTATCAGGGTGACTCATGGCCAAAGGTATCCTGGGTATGAGCCGTCCTATCATTCAGGTCTGCTCATACGTTGAGGAGTTAGGGCGAGGATTAGGGACGCTTTAGTTGGTGACCTGCTCCCTGATCACTGCGTTCTGGCCTAGCTGCTCCCCTTTATACTTGACGGTGTACGACTTCCCACCATGACAGTATGTCCTACTATGGCTCCTCTGTCTGAATGCCTTCGGAAGAGGGCCCAGCATGTGTCGCCTGTCATTTTTGCGCATGCTTATCCTATGGAGGGAGGGTAAAAGGGGTCTTCTGTTAACAGTGCAGTTCTCTGTGACGATGTTGCAGTCGTTTGGACCGTTACTTGTGTTCGAATGACCCCTCGTCCACTTCTCTGTGGTTCATGTTGCTGGTGCTGTGGTGGCTGGCTGCATTCCTGTTGTACTAGCTTTAGTGTATGCTGGTTCTGGGATGTTTTCTAGATACTACCTGGTGTCCTAACTGTGGACGCAGTGTTCAGTGCAGTCTCTCTGGGCTGTTTTGTTGGCTGGCTGCCTGTTTCCTTGTTGGTCGTTCGGACCTGCTGGCTAGGGTTGAGCGAACCCGAACTATAAAGTTTGGGTTCGTACCGAATTTTAGGATTTTTGGACCATGGACCCGAACCCAAACTTTTCACTAAAATTTCGCGTTCGGTGTTTGGCTATTTTATGGCACTTTTTGAAAGGCTGCAGAGCAGCCAATCAACAAGCGTTTAACTCTGTGCCCTTAGAAGCCATCACAGCCATGCCTACTAATGGCATGGCTGTGATTGGCCAGTGCAGTATGTGACCGAGCCTCTATATAAACTGGAGTCACGTAGCGCTGCACGTCACTCTGCTGTTACTAGTGTAGGGAGAGGATGCTGCTGCTGTGAGGGAGAGAATAGGAAAGAATCTTTAATCAGAAGTGCTTGTTAACTCAGCGATCTACATAAATTTAGTTTTGTGGGTGCAGCGTACAATCTTTTTACCCTGCCCTGAGCCCAGTGACACAGAAAAAGAACTTTTATCTGACTGGTGGGCGGCGGCAGCCATTTTATGCAAGCTCAGTGCACCAGCACAGCATATATGCTTTTGTGACATTCATATCCAAGCTTGAAATACTTCAATAATTTTCTGGGTTTAAAAAAACACAAATTTTTGGCAATATCCTATATCTGGTGCCTTTGCAGCATTTGTCAGTGTTAAATAGAAGCTTGCAATACTGCAATAATAATCTGGGTTTAAAAAACACCGATTTTGTGGCAGTATCCTACATCTGGTGCCTTTACAGCATTTGTCATTGTGAAAGACAAGCTTGAAATACTTCAATAATTTTCTGGGTTAAAAAAACACAAATTTTTGGCAATACCCTACATCTGGTGCCTTTGCAGCATTTGTCAGTGTGAAAGACAAGCTTGAAATACTTCAATAATTTTCTGGGTTAAAAAAACACATTTTAGACAAAAAAACTAAATTTGCAGCCTTTGCTGCATCTGTCAGTGTGAGATACACGCGTTAGATACTGGTGTTCTATTCTGTTACTAAAAAAGCACCCATTTTGGGCAAAATACTTAATTTTGCAGCCTATGCTGTATCTGTCAGTGTGAGAAACAAGCTTGAAGTACTGCAATAATATTCTGGGTTTAAAAAAAACACCCATTTTGGGCAAAAAACTAAATTTGCAGCCTTTACTGCATCTGTCAGTGTGAGATACATGCATTAGATACTGGTGTTCTATTCTGTTATAAAAAAAAAAACACAGATTTTGGATAAAATACTTATTTTGCAGCCTTTGCTGCATCTGTCAGTGTGAGATAAACGCGTTAGATACTGGTGTTCTATTCTGTTATTAAAAAAACATACATTTTTGGCAAAAGATTAAATCTGAGTCCTTTGCTGCATCTTTCAGTGTGAAATACACACATTAGATACTGGTGTTCTATTATATTATTTAAAAAAACACCATTTTGGGCAAGATCCTAAATTTTAGAAATATGAGGAGAGCGTCAAATAAGGGACATGGCCCCGGTCGTGGTGCTGCTGGTGGAGCTCCTGTTGCAGGGAGAAGACGTGGTCGATCTGTGCCAGCTACACGCACAAGTGAAACACCTTCCTCAGGTGCGAGTAGGTGACAGAACCTTCAGCGTTATTTGGTCGGGCCTAATGCGGCTCTACGAATGCTTCCAGTTCCTTTACATTGTCTCCCATCCAGTCTCCTGCTGAAAGATCAGAGTTGGCACCTGCAGCCGATGTCCATCAGTCTTTCACCTCACCCCCTTGCAAATCAGCCAAGCAGTTTGAGCCCCAAGTCATGCAGCAGTCTCTTCTGCTTTTTGATGACTCTGCTAGCAGGGTTTCCCAGGGCCATCCACCTAGCCCTGCCCCATAAGTGGAAGAGATTGAGTGCACCGATGCCCAACCACTTATGTTTCAAGATGTGTACATGGGAGGACCACCGCAGCACGTCTCAGATGATGACAAAACACAGGTGCCAACTGCTGTGGCTTTCGAAAGTGTGCAGACCGACAAGGAGGGGTGAAGACTGGGTGGAAGATGATGTGGAGGACGATAAGGTCCTCGACCCCACATGGAACCAAGATCATGCGAGTGACCTGTGTAGCTCGGAAGAAGAGGCGGTGGTCGCACAGAGCCACCAGCACAGCAGAAGATGGAGCAGGGTGCAAAAGCAGAGCAGCCATCCCCTAGGCAGTATGCCTGCTACTGCCCACCGGAGCAAGGGATCGAGCACACCAAAGCCAGCTCCAAGGAGTTCTCTGGCATGGCAGTTCTTCAGACAATGTGCTGATGACAAGACACGAGTGGTTTGCCCGCTGTGCAATCAGAGCCTGAAGCGAGGCATAAACGTTCTCAACCTGAGCACAACCTGCGTGACCAGGCATCTAAGTGCAAAGCGCGAGCTGCAGTGGAGTAGACACCTCAAAAACCAAGAAAGGTCTCTGGCTCCTCCTGCTTCCTCTTCTGCTGCAGTCTCGGCCTCTTCATCCACCTCTGGAGTGACAGTGCCACCTGCCAACCCGCAAACAGAGAATCTGCCAGCAACACCACCACCTGGGTCACCAAGCATCTCCACAGTGTCACATAGAAGCGTTCAGCTCTCCATCTCCCAAACACTGGAGCGGAAGAGGAAGTACCCCCCTAACCACCCGCAATCCCTGGCCCTGAATGCCAGCATTTCAAAATTATTGTCCTTTGAAATGCTGTCATTTCGTCTGGTGGAGATGGAAAGTTTTAAAAGTCTTATGGCGGTAGCTGTCCCACAGTACGTCGTGCCCAGCCACCACTACTTTGCCAGGCGTGCCATCCCTTCCCTGCACAACCAAGTGGGGGACAAAATCAGGTGTGCACTGCGCAACGCCATCTGTGGCAAGGTCCACCTAACTACGGATAAGTGGACCAGTAAGCACGGTCAGGGACGTTATATCTCCCTAAAAGCACACTGGGTAATTGCAGTGGCGGCTGGGCCTGAGGCGGATAGCAGTTTGGCGCATGTCCTTCCACCACCGAGGATTGCAGGGCGCTTTAGTTTGCCTCCTGTTGCTTCCTCCTCCTACTCCGCTTCCTCCTCCTCTACCGGCTCGTCATCTGGTCAAACACCTTCACCACCAACTTCAGCACAGCCAGGGGTAAACAACAGCAGGCAGTTTTAAAACTTATCTGTTTGGGGGCTCCTGGTGCAAAGCACGAGCTGCAGTGGAGTAGACACCTCAAAAACCAAGAAAGGTCTCTGGCTCCTCCTGCTTCCTCTTCTGCGGCAGTCTCGGCCTCTTCATCCACCTCTGGAGTGACAGTGCCACCTGCCAGCCCGCAAACAGAGGATCTGCCAGCAACACCACCACCTGGGTCACCAAGCATCTCCACAATGTCACATAGAAGTGTTCAGCTCTCCATCTCCCAAACACTGGAGCGGAAGAGGAAGTACCCCCCTACCCACCCGCAATCCCTGGCCCTGAATGCCAGCATCTGTGGCAAGGTCCACCTAACTATGGATAAGTGGACCAGTAAGCACGGTCAGGGACGTTATATCTCCCAGCACATTGGGTAATTGCAGTGGCGGCTGGGCCTGAGGCGGATAGCAGTTTGGCGCATATCCTTCCACCACCGAGGATTGCAGGGCGCTTCAGTTTGCCTCCTGTGGCTTCCTCCTCCTACTCCGCTTCCTCATCCTCTACCGGCTCCTCATCCGGTCAAAGTAACACCTTCACCACCAACTTCAGCACAGCCAGGGGTAAACTACAGCAGGCAGTTTTAAAACGTATCTGTTTGGGGGCGCCTTGGTGAGGAATTACCAGGGTGACTCAGGGTCTCTAGGAATCCAGAGTATGAGCCGTCCTACCATCGGGGTCCGGTCATACGGTGAGGAGTCAGTGAGAGGATAATGGAAGCTGTAGGAGGTGACCTGCTCCGTTATTACTACTTTTGGCCAGGGTGATCCCCTTTTACCCTTTGACACCACACGGTAGGGGGTTTCCCCAACTCCCCGCCGTGACAGTATGACCACAAGGGTGGCCCTCACTGGACAGATGGTAAAAGCCAGGAACAGTGACCCACCAGCATACACCAAGGCTGGAGGAACCCTGAGCTTCAGGCATCCAGCAGAGGCTAAATAGCCCAAGCAGCCACACCCACACACACATAAACCCAGTGTTCACAAAACACTAGGAAGGGAGTTAACCCTTCCAACACAAAACAGAGGAAGGGAGCCACTTAAAGGGGAAGTGCACACACAAGCACACCAAACCACACGTTACCACCGGCAACAGCATGTGCGTGGCAACCATATCACGGCAATTACCCACAAGGCCTAGACACTGCAACTGCATGCTCTCACAGGAAAACGTTGCCGCGGGCAACTGCAAGTGTGGCAACAGTGTCACAGTGCAAACCAAAGGCTGTGACAGTTACAAGGACAACGTACCGTCCTTAATTCCGTCACTGGAGCGTGAACGTAAGATGAGCGAGTACAAGCGCACGCTGGTAGACACGCTGCTGGTGGCATTCCCACCTAAAAAAGCGGGGGCAAAGTGGAAGCACAAGGTGAAGGCAGAAGAGGTCGCCAACACAGCTGGGGCACCACCAGCACCTCAGAAGGCAGGGTTAGCATGGCCGAAATGTAGAAAAGCTTTGTCAGCACGCCACAACAACCAGCACCACCAGCTGATATGGAACGTCTTAGCAGGAGGCAGTATTTCAGCAACATGGTGGAGCAGTATGTGTGCACACGCCTACATGTACTGAATGACGGGTCTGCCCCTTCAACTTCTGGGTCTCCAAATTGGGCACATGGCCTGATCTTGACCTTTATGCCTTGTAGGTGCTGGTCTGCCCTGCAGCCAGTGTATTGTCTGAATGTGTGTTTAACACAGCAGGGGGTGTTATCACAGACAAGCACAGCCGCCTGTCCACAGCCAATGTGGACAAGCTCACGTTCATTAAAATGAACCAGGCATGGATCCCACAGGACTTGTCCGTACCTTGTGAAGAATAGACATGTACCAGCCTTACCCAGCCATTGTTATACTACAGCGCAATTGCTCATTGTTGTATTTTGGATATTTCCCACTCTTTTGGAGTGTACCCGAATAAAAAAAAAACAAAAAACACCAGTGTTGGCTACCTCGTCCTCCTCCACCGCCGCTTCCACCTACACCGCTATGTCCACTGCCTCCTCAAACTACTACTCCATATGGAACTCCACCTCATAAATCCAGATTTTTTTTTTTAATTTGTACGCATTTCATTTTATTTTATGTCAATTTCACTAATTTGTCTGTTACATTTTCGGGTGAAATTCACACATTTTTGGGTGTGATATACCACTGCTATACATAATAGACAGGTAAAAAAAAACATGAATTTGTCTGTTGGATATTCAGATGAAATTCACTAATTTTTGGTGTGATATACCCCTGCTATACCTAGTAGACAGGTAAAAGCATTTCACTAATTTGTCTATTACATTTTCAGGTGAAATTCACAAATTTTTGGCTGTGATATACCACTGTTATACCTAGTAGACAGGTAAACAAATTTCACTAATTTGTCGGTTACACTTTTGAGTCAAATTCATAAATTTTTGGGTGTGATATACCACTGCTATACATAGTAGACAGGTTAAAAAAAAAATCATTAATTTGTCTGTTGCATATTTGGGTGAAATTTACTAAGGTTTGGTGTGATATACCCCTGCTATACCTAGTAGACAAGTAAGAGCATTTCACTAATTTGTCTGTTACATTTTTGGGTGAAATTCACAAATTTTTGGCTGTGATATACCACTGCTATACCTAGTAGACAGGTAAAAAAAAACATGACAAATTTGTCTGTTACATTTTCGAGTGAAATTCACAAATTTTTGGCTGTGATATACCCCTGCTATACCTAGTAGACAGGTAAAAACATTTAACTAATTTGTCTGTTATATTCTTGGGTGACATTTAACCATTTTTGCCGTGATTAAACCCCAGTTCTGCATAGGTGACAGGGAATTAACTTTAAAAAATTCTTCTTTAATTGACACGCGACCCCTCCTTTTATTCAATGCTTAAACTTTAACAACTTGTCCCACATTTGTGCTTCAATAATTTGTCCCACTTTTCCGCTCGATCATATTTAATTTTAAACAATTGACCTCCCTTGGATGTGGTATCCCTTTCTCATGCTCCCTCTCCGGCGTGGAACCCTGATTCGCCGCTAACCGTGATCAACAGCGCAGAAAAGAACATCGAAAAATGTATAGAGCAGATATCCAATTGGATCGTGGACATCACGGGGACGTGCAACATGGTGGAGCAGTATGTGTGCACACGCCTACATGTACTGACTGATGGGTCTGCCCCCTTCAACTTCTGGGTCTCCAAATTGGCCCTTGCCTTGGAGGTGCTGGCCTGCCCTGCAGCCAGTGTATTGTCTGAACGTTTGTTTAGCATGGCAAGAGGGGGTTATCACAGGTTATATTTTTTAATGTTTTGGGGTTTACCCTAATTTAAAAAATAAATAAAATTTAAACCAAAAACCAGTGTAGGCTACATCCTCCTCCACCGCCGCTTCCACCTACATCGCCACATCCACTGCCTCCTCAACCTCCTACTCCATATGGACCTCGTTCTCCTAGATCAAGATTATTATTTTTTATTTTTACGTATTTTATGTTATTTTAAGTAATTTCCCTATCCACATTTGTTTGCAGAGGACTTGCTATGCTCTTAACCACATTTTGCTGGCATTTGCAGCCCTCTAGCCCTTTCCATGACATTTTTAGAGCCATTTTAGTGCTCAAAAGTTCGGGTCCCCGAACATCCAGGTGTCCGCTCAACTCTAGTGCTGGCGCAGTCTTAGGGAGACTTGTTGGTGCTGACACTGATATATCACTTTTTTTTTTTCCTGTTGTTTGGGTGTTCCTTTAGTTTCCCCTTTTCCAGTTGTGGGGGGGATTTGTGGGGTGGGAGTGTTACAGCCTCGGTGTTGTACGCTATGACACCTTTTCCGTAAATGCTGGTTGCCAGGGGCAACACATGGTTCGTCAGTACCGGTCTCCCTATCTTTCCAAGGTTTGAGTAAATTCACATGGTACACCTACTCCGGCTTTCGCCACCCTGGCTGGTGTACCTTGTAGTTTACCTCTCCAACTTTTTCGATTACTTCGTAGGGTCCCTTCCACCTAGCCATGAACTTACTGTCCACGGTCGGTACCAGAACCAAAACCCGAACTCCCGGCTTAAATATCCGGACCCAAGCCTGCCGTTTATAGACTCGACTTTGAGCTTACTGAGCTGCCTCCATATGCTCTCTTACAAGAGGCAACACTGTTTCCATACGTTCCTGCTTCTGAGTGACGTATTCAATAATACTTTTATATGGGGTGGGTTGTTGCTCCGCCTCTTTGGCTATGTCCAACAGACCACGAGGATGTCTGCCATATAGCAGTTTGAAGGGCAAGAACCCGGTAGAGGCCTAGGGTACTGCTCGCACTGCGAACATGAGATAGGGCAGAAGGAGGTACCAGTCCTTCCCATTCTCAGACACCAACTTTTTTTAACATGTTTTTTATGTTTGGTTAAACCTTTCTACCAGGCAGTCAGTTTGCGGATGATAAACGGACATCCGTAACTGTTTGATGTGCAGCAACTTACAGAGTTTCCTCATTAACTTGGGCATAAAAGGGGTCCCCTGGTCAGTCAGAACCTCTTTATGTAGCCCCACTGGAAAACATCTCCATTAACTATTTAGCTATAAGTTTGGCCGATGTATGTCGATGTATGGCACCGCCTATGGATACTGAGTGGCGTAATCTAGGGCGACCAAGATGTGTTGGTGTCCTCTAGTGGACTTTGGTACTGGACCTATGAGGTCCCTAGCGATTTGCTAAAACGGTACCTCGATGATCTGGAGACGTACTAAGGGACTGCAGAAAAGGTGCTGGGGGCTAGTTGTTTGGCAGGTATGGCAAGACTTGCAAAACTCGTCCACCTCTCTAAACACACTGGGCCAGTAAAACCGTTGTAATATCTGGTCCTGTGTTTTCTGCATTCCCAGATGACCCCCGAGAACATGTTGGTGGGCTAACTCTAACACGAGTTTGCGATAAGCCTGGGGCACCACCAACTGTTCAATATGTTCACCCTGCAGCTGGTCTACCTGATACAGCATATTCTGATGAACCACAAAACATGGAAAGATCGACTTAGCCCCAGGTTGTTGTGATTAACCATCAATTATTACGACATTCTTCCAGGCTCGGGATAGGGTTGGGTCCCAGTGTTGTGCTGTATCAAAATTTTCCCAGGAGAGGCTGAGGTCTGCCAATTCAGGACCCGGTGACAAGTCCTCTACGTCTCCCACCATTACATTCAGTGGGGTTGTCTCCGCCTCTTCCATTGAAGTGGCGGTCACCCCTACTGCTGACCCTTCGGCCTCAGGTTCCCAGGGTTCTGGCCTACCTCCTAAACAAGGCCTATCTCGCGGGTTTACCCCTGGCTCACGGTATCAGTAACTCTCACAACCGGCCATAGGGCCAGGAAGCCCGAAAAGTCGCTCCCTATTATGAGTTCTTAGTGTAGATTTGTTGCGACTGCCACCTCGTAGGTCCACCTGCTGGCTACCGTGGTTAAAGACACCAGCGCGGTGGGGTAGTCTTTTAAGTCTCCATAGATGCACATCACCCCGACTTTCCGGCCAGTATACTCAGTGGACCGCACTAGGGCAGCCCTTACTAGGGTCACCAGGCTCCCTGAGTCCAGCAGCGCCGCCGCTTGAGTGTCTCCCACTTCCACCTGGCACAAGTGGTCTAGAGATTCCGGGGTACCTGTTGCACACAGTTTCCTGGCATATAGCAACTGACAGTAACCACAATTAGTGTCCATGGGCTCAACCCGATAAGGACAGTCAGCCCTGACACTGCCAGCAGACTAACGGAGCCAGGCCCACAGTGGGTACATCCTGGGTGTGTTTTATCGGCTCAAATCTCCAGGGTGGAGATTTCCGGAGTGCCTGCCCGCCTCCCAAAAGAACCCCCCTGTAGATTCTTAGTAGCCTCATTGCATTCCACCAGGTCCACTATCTCCAGGGCATTGCCAGGAGACACCTAATGCTGATGCATTGCTGGAGAGGGGGTGGCAAAGCCTTCCAGAACATATCAGCTAATAGTCGATCCAGCATAGCCGTGGGACTCAACACTTCAGACTGTAGCCTCTTTTGCAAGTGGTGAAATAAGTTATAATACTGGGGTCTCGTGGGCTCAGCCGGGTTAAACCCCCACTGATGTACCCGCTGGGCCCGGACCAACACATTCACCCCCAGTCTTGCCAGAATCTCACCCTTTAATTTGTGGTAGTCGGCTGCTTGATCATTCGGCAAGTCGAAATACACCCGCTGAGAATCGGATGCCAGGAACGGAGCGACGACCCCAGCCCACTGGTCTCGGGGTAGTTTCTCCCTTGTGACCACCTTCTCGTACATCGCCAGGTAGGTTTCTATGTCATCTAAGGGTGTCATCTTAGAGATCACCGCACGGACCGCTTTCCGGACATCATTGGCGCTTTCGGATGTTTCTGCCGTCTGTATATCCATCACGTTTTGTAACAGCAGCTGGTTTGTTTCTTGCTGCTGCTTGTTAGCCTCCCGTTGTTGCAGGTTGGTTTCTCGCTGCTGCTGGTTAGCCTCCACAAGAGCCTTCATTATGGCCTCCATTTTGTCGAGGATCACGGGTTGAAATTTAGCAGGTTTAATGCAAGACACACAACTGTGCCCGGAGCAAAAATGAAAAACAACAATACTTCGGTGATCGTGCCTGCCTCAGTGCGCTTGCCCGCATCCTCCACCAATTGTGGGGTTTCGCTCTGGTAGATGGGGTAAGTGGACGCAGTACAGAGGAAAAAGACAAGTTCTTAACGCAAAACTTCAGTATTTATTCACACTTGAGGCAAATGCACAAAACAATGCGTTACTTTGCAGTCTTAGTGTTTACTTCACACACAATGAAAAGTACATCTTGGTGTTACTTCACACAAATTAGAAAGTTCATATAAGACAAGTCACCTTGATGTCAGTTCTCCCTCCAGCAGTCCACAGCAGGCTTTAGGGGGTCTGTTTCCTCGGCCCATGGGTTTCAGCCCTCCAACCTGGCACCAAGCCTCAGATCCGAACACAGAGATCCTGCTGCTGAGCCCAGCTGCCTATTTAAGGAAAATCAGCCCAGCAGCACACACTGGGAGGAAAATACCAGTTTTCCAGACCATTCCCCTCACTGTGTCACAGGGCATATTACACCATGTAGTTATTAAGTGAGGAAGGAAAGATTGCAGCCCAGAAAAAAGGAAGTCAGTAGAGTAAGATGAGGGAGTGTTAGCATGGGGCTTCTGTTCATAAAGGAGAGCGGGGGTGGTATTTACGGGTTTGGAGTTTCAGCTTAGAGGGTTTGCAGCTTTTCCGGAGTCATGGGATGTAGCGAGGTCCCCCTTATATGAATAGAGATCAGGTTTTCTTGCTGCTTTATGAAAGTAATCTCATGGAACGTTAAGGGACTGAGGTCCCCACATAAAAGATGGATGATGCTCCGGCATCTTAAAAAACAAAAACCTGCTATAGCCCTTCTACAAGAAACACATTTGGAGTCTGGAGACTTTGATTGCATGAAAAAACTGTGGGTAGGGCAGGTGATTGGATCTGCTTCAGTCAAGTGGAGGGCGGGTGTTCTAATCTTGATCAACAAACAGTTGAATTGTCAAGTCCTGGGGTCTTCTGCAGATAGTCAGGGAAGGTGGGTGTGAGGGATACTGCGCCTCATGCCCGCTTGACGTCACCTACGTCGAGCTCACGGGACGCAGTATGGTCACTTGTTAGCAAAGCGTGACGTTACGCCATCCAGAGGAGCAGGTAAGGTCAGCTTGGTCCAGTTTACACAGACACCTCCTGTCCACACAGGCACAGAGAGGCAACAAGCTGAGAGAGCCTTTTCACTGCCACAATGAAACAGTGCATTCTCAGCCCGGGTAATCTGCCACCAGCTTCTCGTTTGATATAAGCCAGGTCCGCTAACGGGATTATATAGGGTGAGAAACCAACCCGTGGTAGCTTATAACTAGGCCGAAACATGGATGTGGGTATTTGTGATCGAGATACAAGACAGCACAAGATTTAATCGCCTTAAGGGCACACTAGATATAACACTATACACACAGAATATATACAGTGGTCTGAGGTTACAAATACAGGTGATATAGGTACAACAGGGTTAAGCAGAGCAAAACTCAGTTACCGGGTAGATGAAAATTCCTTTGGGTTATGATGGTGGAATAGTCCTTGGCTGCAGTCATGTGGGTGGCGGTGATGTCAGCGGTTTCCAGGTCTCGCCAAACACATTTGCACAATGTGACCCCCCTTTCAGAAAAAGACTCGCCCGCTTGCTGGCACAAACCTTTTAACCCCTTAAGAACACGGCCATATTTCACCTGAAGGACCAGGCCATTTTTTGCAAATCTGACCAGTGTCACTTTATGTGGTGATAACTTTAAAATGCTTTTATTTATCCAAGCAATTCTGAGATTGTTTTTTCGTCACATATTGTACTTCATGACACTGGTATAATGGAGTCAAAAAAATGCATTTTTATTTATAAAAAAATACAAAATTTGCCAAACATTTGGAAAAATTTAAAAATTTCCAAGTTTCAATTTCTATACTTCTATAGTACATAGTAATACCTACAAAAATAGTTATTACTTTACATTCCCCATATGTCTACTTTATGTTTGGGTCATTTTGGGAATGACATTTTATTTTTTGGGGATGTTACAAGGCTTAGAAGTTTAGAAGCAAATCTTGAACTTTTTCAGAAATTTTCAAAAAACCGCTTTTTAAGGATCAGTTCAGGTCTGAAGTCACTTTGTGAGGCTTACATAATAGAAACCACCCAAAAATGACCCCATTCTAGAAACTACACCCCTCAAGGTATTCTAAAAACGTTGTTAATCCTTTAGGTGTGCCGCAAGAGTTAATGGCAAATGGAGATAAAAAATTTCCAGTAACAAAGCAAGGGTTAACAGCCATACAAAACGCTATATTTATTGCCCTGATTCTGTAGTTTGCAGAAACACCCCATATGTGGCCGTAAACTACTGTACGGGCACACAGTAGGGCGAAGAGGGAAAGGTGCACCGTGTGGTTTTTGGAAGGCAGATTTTGCTGGACTGGTTTATTTACACCATGTCCCATTTGAAGCCCCCCTGATGCACCCCTAGAGTAGAAACTCCATAAAAGTGACCATATCTAAGAAACTACAGACCTCAATGTATTCAAAACTGGTTTTACTAACTTTGTTAACCCTTTAGGTGTTGCACAAGAGTTATTAGCAAATGGAGAAGAAATTTGAGAATTTCATTTTTTTTTCAAATTTTCCATTTTTATCCATTTTTTCCAGTAACAAAGCAAGGGTTAACAGCCAAACAAAATGCTATATTTATTGCCCTGATTCTGTAGGTTCCAGAAACACCCCATATGTGGCCGTAAACTACTGTACGGGCACACGGTAGGGCGTAGAGGGAAAGGTGCACCGTGTGGTTTTTGGAAGGCAGATTTTGCCAAACTGGTTTATTTACACCATGTCCCATTTTAAGCCCCCTTGATGCACCCCTAGAGTAGAAACTCTATAAAAGGGACCCAATCTAAGAAACTACACCCCTCAAGGTATTTAAAACTGATTTTACAAACTTTGTTAACCCTTTAGGTGTTGCACGAGAGTTATTGGCAAATGGAGATGAAATTTGATAATTTCATTTTTGGGGCTAATTATCTATTTTAATCCATTTTTTCCAGTAACAAAGCAAGGGTAAAAAGCCAAACAAAATGCTATATTTATTTCCCTGATTCTGTAGTTTGCAGAAACACCCCATATGTGGGCGTAAACTACTGTACGGGCACACAGTAGGGCGTAGAGGGAAAGTTGCGCCGTGTAGTTTTTGCAAGGCAGATTTTGCTGGACTGGTTTATTTACACCATGTCCCATTTGAAGCCCCCCTGATGCACCCCTAGAGTAGAAACTCCATAAAAGTGCTGGCTCTGGAGATCCGACGCTCTCCTCGGCTCCCGGACACAGAAAGGAGGAGGAGAGGAGCACTGCAATAATTTGAACTGCCCGCCCCTGCAGCCAATCAGAGCCGATCCTGAGAGGTGATGTCGCCATCACCTCTCAGGATCGCAGGATGGTGATTGGTGGTGTATGTACGCCCTGTGTCCTTAAGAGGTTAAACTGTAGCCGGCCCCTCCCCTCCTCCTGTTCTGGGACTGGCATCAAATGAGCCACAAAACCGATTATGACTCATAGCTCCAGACCAGAATGTCACAGGGAGGTGGTTCTGGGCCCAATTGATCCGCCTGGGTTCCGGCTGCAACTAGAGTCCAAACATGGTGCCGCTATGTGATTTCTGTGGGGAGTTATGTATATCTCCCCTTCAGGGCATCCTAGCATCAAGCCAGGACCACGGGGATGTTTGGCTTTGCCCCAGGATCGCAAAAAGATAACCAAATTATGCCTGGGATGGACAGATGATTCATAATTCCTTATGAAATGTCGGTGCCAACATGGTTGTGGGAAAGTGATAGATCTGGTCCAGGGCTGAGACCTCCTGCTGGGAGTTTTCCTGCTACATCCTCCTTTCAGGGGCGGGATGCTCCACACCTATGAGACATTGGGGGCATATCCTAGTGATGTGCCCCTAATGTCTGAGAAGGGAATAACCCTTTAAGTATGGGGCTAGATATCACCTCATAAAAGCGCCAGATATCAGAAAGAAAATATATACTAAGGATAAATGTCCTTGTATCCTCCCCTGAAAAACCATTAATGGGAAAACGGGTTAGGACCCCAACTACCCTGCGGATTTTGGGAAAAATTAGTCATCACCTCTTGCTGCAGATTACTTTGGGATCCTCCTGACTTCTCATTTTTATATTGCATATAATTTTTTGAGCACACTACTGTATGTCTGTGTTTTGTGGTCAATAAATTACACCGTATGAATTCAAACAGCATCTGTCATATCTTATTATAAAACTTACTTATAATACAATTATCTTAGTTATAACCCACAATTTATTACCAGTGGGCCTATCCCTATATACAATAGTGTAACTAGAGTTCTATGGGTCCCCGGGCAAACTTTTGGATCGCCCACACCCCCATAACCCCTTAACGCCCAGAGCCGTACATGTAGGGGTCCTGCAGTCACTGATAGCCGGACCCCTGCTGTATGAGCCGGCATAGGTGAAAACACTGATGGCGGCGCATTAACCCTTGCATGGCATTGGTGAAAACACTGATGGCGGCGCATTAACCCTTGCATGGCCACGGTCAGCGCTGACCGTGGCACATGCGATGTTCTTGCGGGGATCGGAGCAGCCATCGGGTCCCCGCGCTGCTGGAACGGGGACCCGATGGCAGGGAAGGCAGCCCGATGCCTTCCTTAGGCATCGTGGCTGCCTTCTGTGACAGCCTGTGAGATCCAGCCCCCTGGATCTCACAGGTAAGCAGGCTGAAGTGTATTGCATTCAGTACAGCAATACACTTACAGCCAATGCTTTACAATACAGAAGTATTGTAAGGTATTGTAAAAGGGATCAGACCCCCAAAAGTTGAAATCCCAGAGTGGGACAAAAAAATAAAGTGAAAAAAGAAGTAAAAAAATAAATTTTTACAAAAAAATTTAAAGTTTCAAGTAAAAAAAAGAATGCAGTCCTTTTCCCAAAATAAAGTTAAAAATAAATTGTAAAAAATAGTGAAAAAAAGAAAAGTAGACATATTAGGTATCACCGCGTCTGTATCGACTGGCTCTATAAAAATATCACATGAACTAACCCCTCAGGTGAACATTGTAAAAAAATCAAAACTTTTTTTTTGCCACCTTACATCACTAAAAGTGCAACACCAAGCGATCAAAAAGGCATATGCCCCCCAAAATCATACCAATCTGACCGTCACCTCATCCCGCAAAAATTGAGCCCCTACCTAAGACAAACACCAGAAAAATATAAAAACTATGGCTCTCAGACTATGGAGCCACTAAAACATGATTTTTTTGTTTCAAAAATGCTTTTATTGTGTTAAATGCAAAAAAAAAAAAAGTTTACATATTATGTATCGACACGTCCATAACAACCTGCTCTATAAAAATACCACATGACCTAACCCCTCAGGTGAACACCGTAAAAAACATAAAATAAAAATGGTGTAAAAAAAGCAATTTTTGGTCACCTTACATCACAAAAAGTGTAATAGCAAGCGATCAAAAAGTCATATGCACCCCAAAATAGTGCCAATCGAACTGTCATCTCATCCTGCAACTATGATACCCTACCTAAGACAATCGCCCAAAAAATAAAAAAAACTATGTCTCTCAGACTATTTAAAAAAAAAATGCTGTTATTGTGTAAAACTTAAATAAAAATAACTATACATATTAGGTATCGCCGTGTCCATAAGAACCTGCTGTATAAAAATATGGGGGGGGGGGGGTGTATTTCCCAATAGTGAAAAGAAAAGAAAAAAGTGAAGTTAAATGTCCCCCAGAGGTCTTGTATGATGCAAAGTGTAAAATAAAAGTAATTAAACATAAAAAAATTTTTGAATAAAATAGACATATTTGATATTGCTGCGTCCTTGACGGCCGGCTCTATAAGTATATCACATGATCCACCTCGTCTGATAAAACCCATAAAAAAAAAAAAAAAACATTTTTGTCACCTTACATCACAAAAAGTGCAACACTAAGTGATAAAAATAGCATATGTCCCACAAAATGGTACCAATAAAACCGTCACCTCATCCCACAAATAATGAGCGCCTACATAATAAAATCGCTCAAAAAATTAAAAAAACTATAGCTCTCAAAACAAGGAGATATTAAAACATCTTTGTTTTAAAAATATTGTTGTGTTAAAGTGAAATAAATAAAAAAGTAGACATATTAGGTATTGCCGCGTGCGTAACAACCAGCTGTATAAAAACATCACATGACCTTATCCCTAAGGTGAACACCATAAATAAAATAAAAACAGCGCCAAAAAAGCTATTTTTTGTCAACTAACATCACAAAAAGTGCAACACCAAGCAATCAAAAAGGCATATGCCCCCCAAAATAGTACCAATCAAACTGTCACCTTATCCTGCAAAAAATGAGACCCTACCTAAAACAATCGGTCAAAAAAGCTATGGCTCTCAGAATATGGAGACACTAAAACATCATTTTTTTGTTTGAAATGCTATTATTGTGTAAAACTTAAATAAATAAAAAAAAGTATACATATAAGGTATTGCCACGTCCGTAACGATCTGCTCTATAAAAATGTCACATGATCTAACCCCTCAGTTGAACATCGTAAAAAAGTTTTTTAAAAAAGTGTGTCAAAAAAGCCATTTCTTGTCACCTTACATCACAAAGAGTGTAATACCAAGCGATCAAAAAGTCATATACACCATAAAATAGTACCAATCAAACCGTCATCTCATACCGAAAAAAAATGAGCCCCTACATAAGACAGTCACCCAAAAAATAAAAATAAACTATGGCTCTCAGACTATGGAGACACTAAAAAAATATTTTTTTTCAAAAATGCTTTATTATGTAGAACTGAAACAAACAAAAAAAGTAGTCATGGCCGTAACAACCTGCTAACCTGTCAGATTAACATTGCAAATAACAAAAATAGCTATTTTTTGTTACCTTACCTCACAAAAAGTGTATTATAGAGCAACCAAAAATCATATGTACCCTAAAATAGTACCATCAAAACTGCCACCTTATCCAGTAGGTTCCAAAATGGGGTAATGGGTTTTTTGGGGAGTTTCTACTCTAGGAGTGCATGAGGAGGTCTTCAAATGTGACATGGCAAGTTAAAATTATCCCAGTGAAATCTGCCCTCCAAAAACAATATGGCGCTCCTTTCCTTCTGCGCCCTGCCTCATGCTGTACTATATGTGACAAGAAATCAATCTCAGAATGGCCTGGATAAGTAAAAGCGTTTGAAAGTTATCACCACATAAAGTGACACATGTCAGATTTGCAAAAAATGGCCCGGGTCCTGAAGGAGTTAAAGGGGTTGTCCAGGACTTAAATATTGATGACTAGTATTGAGCGAACTTGTGTTTTCTTTTTTAATAGTATTTATTTATAGAAAATCTTTTAAATACAGATAAACAATCAAAGTCCCACAAGGGACATAACAAGAACAAAACACAGACAAATGTACAACATGTCCATGTTCCAGTACCCATACATAAGATCCCTGAGCGGGAAAAAGCATCATAGGAAATTAATAACAATGTGTCGTTAGACCAATGAGCAGTCCCATAGTATAGTATGGTTTGTTGACAAGTAAGGGATTAGACACCCATGCACACACACATTCATACCCCCTGGAGTTCCGGACCTCCTGTTGTAAAATCAGACAGTACCCTGCGCACCCACCCACAGTCCCCAAATCTGGTTGAACCTATCAGGAGTCCCCCTTGTTGCAAAAGTGAGCTTGTACATCTGCAGGTCAGAATGTATTAGTTAGGTCCACGCACTCAGGGTAGGGCTCTTTGGGGGTTTCCAGTTCAAAAGAATTGTCTTTCTCCCATAAAACATGAGTAACCAGAGCAACTTCCTTCCATATTTGGTAGGGACTACTTCTGACACTAATCCCAGCAAACATACTAATGGGGAGAGTATCCCCGGGAGCCCCAGCTTTGTGGAGATAAAGACACAAATCTAACTCCAGTACTGCTGCATAACTGGACAAGACCAAATCATATGACATAAGGATCCTCTCGGTTCACCACACCTGGTACATGACGGGTCTGGGAGCCTACGCATATGATGCAGACGGACTGTTGTGAGATACACCCTATGTAACCACTTAAGTTGGATTAGCTGATCGCGAGCACTACCGTATGTTTCGCCCCATAAGACGCACCTTTTTTCCCCAAAAGTGGGGGGAAAGTGCCCCTGCGTCTTATGGGGCGAATGCTGTTTACATCACAGTCTGTATGTATTAGTGAGGAGGGTCTGTAGTAGGCGGGGAGAGCGGCGGACAGTGCAGGCACTGTACTCTGGCCCGCCGCTCAGTATGTACTGTATTATACCTAGTGTTAATCATAATATCTAAACTGCGCTCCCCCTGCTCCCCATCTGTACCGTACTTACCAGTACATGTCACACTTCGTCTCCCGTAGTAAGCGCTAGCAGGCAGGCTGGGCTGCAGGCAGCCTTAACTTACTGAGGTCACGTGCCTGCTCCGCCTACTTTATGAATGAAGCAGACAGAGCAGGCACGTGACCTCAGTGAGTTACAGCTGAGTGAATTATGATTAACACTAGATATAATATAGTACATACTGAGCAGCGGGCCAGAGTACAGTGCCTGCACTGCCCGCCGCTCTCCCCGCCTACTACAGCCCCTCCTTATGGATCTTTGGATAGGATAATGATGGGGGTAGGTCTGTGGATGGCATTATGATGGGGGGGGGGGGGATCTGTGGATAGCATTATGTGTAACAGTCTGTTACACTCAAAGGCATAATTGAAGAGTTTCAACAAACGCTTGCTTTGCCTGTCAACGTCTGCTTTGTACCACTCTAGCGGGAACCCATCCGGGTCAGGAGACTTCCCCACTGTCATACTTTCTATGATAGACCTAATCTCCCCCACTTCAATGGGAGCGCCCAGAAAAGAACGATCAGGTCTGGAAAGGGGCGTTAGGGGGACAGTTCCCAAAAAATCCTGAATATCCCTGACTACGGTATTTTAGAGGTATATAGGTCTGAGTAATAGGAGGCAAATTCCGTACATATATCCCTCGGTTGGGAAAAGTGGACACCCTCCGCATTGGTAATCAGGGGGACCACTGTCTGGGGATTCTCTGTTTTTGCCAGATAAGCCAGCGCCCTCCCGTTTTTGTCCCCATCCAAAAACACTACTTGTTTCTGAAATAATAGTTTCTTCTGGGTATATTCCAATAGATGAAGGTGATATCTCCTCTGTATCTCCTCCCACGCCTCCCGGGATTCCAGGGTAGGGGTCTGAGTATATACACTCTCCTTATCGGCTAATTCTTCCTCTAGTTTAGTTCTAGTGATCGCTAGTTCTTTCCTATGGGAGGCAATGGCGTGTATAAGAGTCCCGCGTTGCACCGCTTTAAAGGCTTACCATTCAACGGTAGGATTGGCTGATCCCTTATTAGTGTCCCAATATTCCACTGCCCCTTCCAAGGCTGCACAGGCCACTGGTAAGACCTCCAGCCATCTAGTATTGAGACGCCACTGCCTATCAGGGGGTGTCAACAGCACCGTCAATATTACCAGTAGCGGGGCATGATCAGAGATGCCCCTCGGAAGGTACTCCACCCTAGACAGCCACGGCAGTAGCTCCTTGTTAACAAGAGGGGCCATCAGGACCTTTATCTTCGGTTTGGCTCATGGCGTCCACTGATGTTTTGGGAGGAAGGGGGCCACCAGCTACTCCCGTCTTGCGGCCCATGTATATGAGGCTTATATGGGGCGTCAAGAGAGGGCTATCACGCCTGTAACCCCACGTGGGGCAGGTGGACTCTCAGGATAAGTAGGCTTAATCCTTTAGTGTTATCTGGGACACAGGAGCCTCACTGGACACAAAAAGGCCCGTAGTAAGAAGCAAAACCGTCTATGTGATACAGTTGTGCAGCACAGTAACCTGGTACCTGCAGTGATGATTCTGTGAGGTGCTTCTCCAAGCAGAAAAACAGAAGCAGCAAGTCGCTGGGTCCCCTCCAGCCAGGTTTGGGCAGGGAATGTGGATGCCTGTCACCCTGGTCACCGCTCAGCTCCACCAGACGCCGAGTCTCTCCCTTCTCAGAGCGTGCGCCTCCAGATTTTCGTGCCGATCCGCAGTCAGGCACTGCACTCAGGACCGATGCAGCACAGGAATGTCCGCGGCCGACCTTTCACTTTCCAGTCACCGCGAACCAGGGCCAAGGAGGACCACAGGGAGGGATGCGGAGTAGCCGCCTCGGCAGTTTCAGGTGCGCCGAGCCGGGTCGCACACAGGCGGGCGCTCCGGGATCCAAGATGGTGCCAGGATCCCACAGAGGAGCACAGACAGGAGGCCGAGGAGAGGTAAGAACCTCTAGATGCAGGAGGCGGCAGGAAACAGGGCCCCCAGGCGTATCCTCGTCTGCCACTGAGCCTAACGGCACAGTTTGAGGGTGTGTAGCGCTGCGGATGTCCAGGATTTTGACCGGATTCTGGAGGAGCTTTGACGAGCAGCGTCTTTACACCATGACGGTTAGGCCACGCCCCAGCGAACTTGTGTTTTCAAGTTCAGCGTACAAGGTTTGTGTTATCTAGGCCTCTTTCACACGCGTCGCGTGTGAGGGCTGGACAAGATGCGGGTGCGTTGCGAGAAAATGTGCGATTTTTCCACGCGAGTGCAAAGCGTTTTAGCGCGTTTTGCACGCGCGTGAGAAAAATCGGTATGTTTGGTACCCAGATCCGAACCCGGACTTCTTCACAGAAGTTTGGGTTTAGGATCGATGTTGTGTAGATTTTATTATTTTCCCTTATAACATGGTTGTAAGGGAAAATAATAGCATTCTTAATACAGAATGCTTAGTAAAATGTCCATTGAGGGGTTAAAAATAATAAACAAATTTAACTCACCCCACCCACTTGATCGCATAGCAGATCTCCTCTTCATTCTACTTTCTTCAGGTCCTGGCTAAAGGACCTTTGATGACGTCACTGCGCTCATCACATGGTCATGGACCATGTGATGAGCGCAGTGACATCATCAAAGGTCCTTTAGCCAGGTCCTGAAGAAAGTAGAAAGGAGATCCGCTACACGATCAAGTGGATGGGGTGAGTTAAATTTGTTTATTATTTTTAACCCCTCAATGGACATTTTACTAATACAGAATGCTATTATTTCCCCTTATAACCATGTTATAAGGGAAAATAATAAAGATCGGGTCTCCATCCCGATCGTCACCTAGCTACCATGCGTGAAAATCGCACCGCATCAGCACTTGCTTTTGATTTTCACGCAGCCCCCTTCACTTCTATGGGGTCTGCGTTGCGTGAGAAATGTACAATATAGAGCATGCTGCGATTTTCACGCAACGCACAAGTGATGCGTGAAAATCACCGCTCAGGTGCACAGCCCCATAGAAATGAATGGGTCTGGATTCATTGCAGGTGTAATGTGTTCACCTCACGCATTGCACCCGCGTGGAAAATTTGCCCGTGTGAAAGGGGCCTAAGAATTCCGTTATAAGTTATGGTCTGTGGTAGTGGAATCCATAATGGAATTCTTAGATGACCCGAACCTTATACGCTGAACTTGAAAACACAAGTTCGCTCATCTCCCTTTGTGATAGATCAAATATTTGATTGGTGGGGGATCTGACTCCTGGCAGCCCCTGATGATCAGCATAAGGCCCCATTCACACGTCAGCAATTTCGTTCCGCAAATTGTGGACCCATTCATTTCCACGTTACGGACGTGTGAATGGACCCTTATAATATTAGTTTGGGTGATCAGTCATGTTGAACCAGGATTTGCATCCAAAATGCCTTACTGTATTTCCACCAGAAAACCGCCCACCCCACACGTAAAGTTCTCGGTTCACAGCTTGTATTATAGCATATTTATAGTGTTATATTAGGTTATTACATTTTGCAACATTGTATAGATTTCAGAAAGGAAATTGCGAAGGTTTTCCCTCAGGGCTCCCTGGCTGTGCAGATAGTGTGTATTCCCTACATTCCCTGTACAGAAAGTTCGAGAACCTCCCTGCTCAGAGCCCTCCCCTCACAACCCCCTCCCAGCTTCTGGGCGTGCTGCTAGTGGCTTCCGTTCAGTTAACGCGCATGCGCAGCTGGCCGGGGCGGGTAGAGGGACCGTACGTGCGGCACAGCTGAGTTGGGTCGTGACGTCACGGCGGCTGTAGGACTAGTCGGAACAGTGTTGAACATAAACAATAAGGAGCGCGGGCGGGCGGTAGAAACAGGACGATCCGCACAGCGCCGAGTGGGAAGAAGGCGGTCGTGGTGGAAAAAAAAAAACAACAACAAATCCTCTGTAGCAGTGAGTGGGACGACGGCGCCTACACCCGGGTCATGGAGAGCCCTTTCACTCTACGGGTGAGCGTGTCCTCCGACCAAGGCGGCAGGAAGTACATGGAGGACGTCACCCAGATCTTAGTGGAGCCGGAGCCCGGGGAGGGCGAGCTGTCCTGGGAAGAGGAGGAAGACGATGAAGCGGACTCTCCACAGCGGACTCCAGCCCCCAGCCGGGCGTCCCAGGCCAAGAGCGGCCAGTGCGTGGGCTTTTTCGCCGTCTTCGATGGGCACGGGGGACGGGAAGCCGCGCACTTCGCCAGGGACCACTTATGGGGCTTCATCAGGAAGCAGAAGGGCTTCATGTCCCGGGACCCGCAGGAAGTGTGTGCGGCCATCCGCAAGGGCTTCATAGCCTGCCACCATGCCATGTGGAAGACACTGCGTGAGTATGCCCATTGTGTGCCCTGTCACTGTGACCACTGGGAACCGGGTCTTCTAGATGCCCCCCTCCCCCTCCTCCGGCTGTCTTTGTTGTCATTACTAGGCAGATCGGCGGCCTGGATCAGTACAGTAAGGGTTAACCCCGTTTGTTTTTCTGGCTGTATCCAGCAATGACTTCTGTCAGCCTCCAGTCCTGGAGGACCTAGTCCTGGCCAGGGTTAGCGTGCTGTCCATTGTTCCCTGCCCTTGGATGTCACCACAGTGTAGACAGGCGTCCATTAAAGGGAACCTGTCACCAGGATTTTGTGTATAGAGCTGAGGACATGGGTTGCTAGATGGCCACTAGCACATCCACAATACCCAGTCCCCATAGCTCTGTGTGCTTTTTTTTGTGTAAAAAAAACGATTTGATACATATGCAAATTAACCTGAGATGAGTCCTGTACGTGACTCATCTCAGGGACAGGACTCATCTCGGGTTTTTTTTACACAATAAAAGCACACAGAGCTATGGGGACTGGGTATTGTGGATGTGCTAGCGGCCATCTAGCAACCCATGTCCTCAGCTCTATACACAAAATCCCGGTGACAGGTTCCCTTTAAGCTGCTGGATCCTGCTGTCAGACCGTTCACACAATGTGGGTCACACTGGTTTTTCTACGTAATACGGTATCCGGTAAAGCGAATGAGAAATCCCAAATCTCATACACATTGTTTTTTTTTTTTTTTCTTGCAGATATTTTAAAACCTGTCATTAGTTTGTTTGATTCTTTATATACCAGTAGTTGTTTTCTCCATAGATTTCAAAAGCTCGTATCGCGTCCTGCAACCACTTGTATGGATCCGCGCGATACGGAGCGGAAGCACTACAGAGCACTTCCTTAGGATTTCAGTCCCTGCTTCTGCACAACGCAAAAAAATAAATAAAATATATAACATGATTTTGTGGATTGCTGACCTATTCAAGGGAATGGGTCGGCAAACGTGGGTGCACGGCTGGCGCCTGTACATTGTGGACTGCGATCCACAGCACAGGGCGCACGTGTTTGTGTGCATGAGCCCTTATGGTCTGATACGAGAAGATCATTTCATACGGATCGCACACAAAAGGGGTTAACAAAAGCAGAAAATCCGCAACAAAAAAACACCCAAAACTGCAATAAATAACGTGGACTTGCGTGCGGTTTTCTTGGGGATCTTCAGCATACAAATAAACGTCTACCCCGGAATCCTGTCCAGGTAGTTGCATAAAATATAAAGCCATGTAACGGTGATCTAAATGTAGCTCTGTAGGACGAACCCCAGGAGCCAGGCCAAAATTTGATGCTTTCTAAAAAAAAATGAGATCTATGGAAATGTGAGTCTGGCTCTGGTAATCCCCGCCCCCACCAATAAAGGAAGATTTGCCCAAATTTCACCAAAGTGACACGTCCAGTAGGGCGTTGTGTTTGTGAAAAGAGTTAACATATGGTTGCTGCCTGTGCGGACAGACATGAGCAGGTGCCTCTGGGATCGGGGCTTTTGTGTGCGATCCATATGTGTATCAGACCTCATGCACACAAACACGTGCGTCCTGTGCTGCGGATCGCAGTCCACAATGTACAGGCGCCAGCCGTGCACCCACATGTGCCAACCCATTCACTTGAATAGGTCAGCGATCCGCAAAGTCATGTTCTATTTTTTTTGCAGTGCAGAAGCACGGACCGAAATCCCAAGGAAGTGCTCCGTAGTGCTTCCGCTCCGTATCTTGCGCATCCATTCAAGTGGTTGCTGGACGCGGTACGAGCACTGGTAACAAGCTCGTGTTCATGAGCCCTGATAGTATAGACTTAATTTAAAGAGATGCCCCTTATATAGATTATACTTACCTCGCTCCTGGTGGCCGCCGCTGCATCTCCCTATTGCGCGGATCAAAATTTGCAGTGAAGGGAAGAGGAGGCAATAGCAGGCCGTGACGGGGATGAGCCTCCCTAGCATCACGGGTGTTTTGATCCACGCGGCGGGGATTAGGAGCGACGCTGGTGTCAGGGAGCTGGGTAAGTATATTATCTATGAGAGGCCTTGGAATTGGGGGCTCTATCAGTAGATTCCCGCGCTGTGTTCCTGCATTTGGGCTGTTTACTGTATGCTGATGAAGCCTTGGGCTCGTGTGCATGGTGCTCTACACATTTCTGTCGGAGTGCTGGAAACAATTGAGGCCGCCTGAGAATGTCCCTTTATTTCAATAAAAGATCCTCATATGTTAGGGTGGCCATACACATTCTATAGTTGTGGGCAGATTGATCTTTCGGCTGACCCCTATCTCTTCTGACTCCCCCATATACGTCCTAGTTAGACCAAACGTATATGCGTATTATAAAGGAAGAGTGGAGAAAACCCACCGCCAGAAGGGTCTATCTCCGGGGATAACAAAAGGATCAGGTGAAAATATTTACTTTGCCCCATCCTTCTCTCCCCAGAGAGGTTACTCATTTTGTAGGTCTTATTCAGGGACAGTTGGTTAGAAATGAAGAAAAATCCAGAGCTAAATCCCGCCAGCAGTATAGATCTCAATGGACCAAACCAATAAATATCCCACAAAAAAACAAGTAAAAGGTTACAAACTGCATCTTTAGTAAGAAAACACATTAAAAACCTATATCTGTGTCACGCAAAATGGCTGATAAATGACAAGTTTGAGCCCCCAACCATCATATACAACACCAATGAGAGAGCTCTCTACTGGTGTACACTATGGCGGATATTTATCTAACAGAAATATGTCTATGTATTAGGCGTGTTTGTGGGGCAGATTGCGGCACAAAGGTGCCTCATGCTGCAATATGCAACTTCTCCCCGCTCACGTCACGTCTACCATTTTCTCCGCCTGTTTTAGGTGTGGAAAATGTCCCATTATTGTCCTCATTACGGACAAGGATAGGACTGTTCCATCAGAGGCCAGCTGTTCCATGCCACAAAATACGAAATGCACACAGACGTCATCCATATTTTTTGTGGACTGCGAAATGCACACGGTCGTGTGCATGAGCCCTAAAGGGAGGACTTGAAAGAGTTAGGGCTGTTTCACACGAGCAGATGCAGTGCGTGGCATCCGCTCAGTGAATGAGAGCCAAGACCCGATGCGGACAGCAGAAGCACGGAGCAGTAACATGACTGATAATGCTCCGTGCCTCTCTGTGATCTCTTTACTACGGAATCACAGTGAGATAAAGTTGTCATTGTGATTTCGTAGTAAAGAGATCACAGAGAGGCACGGAGCATTATCAGTCATGTTACTGCTCCGTGCTTCTGCTGTCCGCATCGGGTCTTGGCTGTCATTCACGGAGCGGATGTCACGCACGGCATCCGCTTGTGTGAAACAGCCCTTAGAGATGTCAAGAATAACTGCGGAGAATGCATTGGGGATGTCCTTCTCATTTTGATGCGAGAACTGATACTTGGTCATGAAGAGAGAAATTCAGGCAAACATGACTTTTTTTACTGACTTTTCCTGCGTTTGGCTGGCACATTGTGGCTCCTCTGCTTCCGCTATCTTCTTTTTCGGGTCCCACAGTGTAAGAAATAAAGGGATTGCTTACATGTCAGTAGCACTTCAGGGTCACAATGGCTTTTATTCTCACCAGTAGCATCATCAGGGATGCAATATTTCTGTAACTATACCACTGGCAAATAATACTAGGCTCATAACCATATGATTTGTCATAACTTTCATATCCTTTTAATATTGGGCTTGGCTTAACCCCACCCATGTGTCATACTGAAAGTGTCTGAGAAATGTCAGAGACCTCTGTTCTATGGTGAAGAGGTTCAGAAGACAGCATCGCACCTGTCCAGGGATTGTCTGGTATTGTATCTTGGCTCCACTGGTTTTCTTCTCTTGGACAACCCCTTAATTGTATCGATGGATGGAGTTCTGAGACCCCCACTATCATTAGAATTGGGGGTAGTAGTGCTCTGCTGAGCGCTATGCTTTCTTTGGCAGTCCCCTAGAGTATGAATAGAGTAGTGGTGCTCATGCTTGGAAGCGGCATCATTCATATGGAGAACATGGTGCCCTTGTTCTCATTGGTCGGGGTCTCACCGATCAGACACTTAAAGGGGTATTCTGGCTGTTGGGGAATAACTTAACCACAGGGTAGGGGATAACTATCAGATTGATGTGGGTTCTACTTCTGGGACCCCCACAATCATGATAACTGTACCCCTCAGAGCCCCCTGAAATGAACCTAGCAGCAGGCGGGCATGTGAACTGCCACTGCATTCATCTCTGTGGGAGTTCTGGAAATAGTGCTATACTGCAGAACTGCCATAGAGATGAATGGAGCAGCAGTGCGCATACGCTACCTGCTCCAAGGGGTTCGGTTCACTGTGACTGTGGAGGTCCCAGCAGTAGTGTCCCCTCAACAATCTAATATTTATCCCCTACCCTGTGGAATGTAACTGGAATACCCCTTTAACGCCTATCTTGCCCCTATCTATTCCCTTATTTAGTATGAACTAAATTCCTCCCTGAAAATAGACTGCTTCTGTATGTGGGCTATAACGGCTAGCGGAGCCCTTGGGGATGCACACGTTCCTGGACGTAGGATCTATTTACTGGTATCTCTGGTGACCTCATTCATTGAACAGGCTGTTGTCAGTGCTGTGCGATGTAGCAGTGGACGCTCGCTCAGGATTCTTGCCGGGACATGTCCATATGAGTGCTTTTATAACTAGTTTACTGAAGTCAGGCATAGCCCAGGCGTGTCCTGCCTCCCGTGAATCAGCTGTCATTATTCCTCACTGTGCACTGCATGCCAAGATCCATCCATTGGGTCAGACACTGGGTTGTTCTCATGCCAAATGTATTCTCTTTACTGAGATGGATTTTTGCCCTCTGCTTTTCCTCTCCTCTTCCCTTCATGCATGCTTGGCCGAGAGTGCACGTATACGGAGGTTTGGGAGAGAAAATCCGGCTTGGGCTACTTGAATGTGGGTGCAGGCTAGCTAGCAGAAATTCCGCACAGATTTCTGTGCATTTCCACACCAAAAAGCATTTAAAAGGGTGAAATTCGCACAAATAATTGACATGCTGCAGATTTTAAAATCAGCCCAACAGGTCAATTTCCACGCGGAATGAAAAAACAAAGTGTGCATGATTTGAGTGAAATCTCATACGCTTCGCTTGCACTTTATTGCACTGCATTGTTTTTTTTCCCCCCGCACTGAAAAACGGAGTGTAATCTGCAATGTGTGCTTGTAGCCGTAAGGTCGCAAGAATTTTTGTTCCTACACTTTTTTTTATTGAATCTAAAGATACATAAATTAGGCGGGATTAACCCCTTCCCACAAACTGCTGTACTGTTCTGTCCCAATTCCAGTCGTGGGGGAATCATAAGGGCACAGAAGTGGACAGTCGGGCTCCCCCTGGTTAACCTCTTTGATGCCGCAGGCCAGGCATCTAAACAGTTTGAGCGAGGGAGCTCCCTCTTTCAACCCATAGGATTAAGCTGGCACAAATGGTCTTGGCAAAGGCCCCCAGGTCTGCCATAGGTGGGGATCACAGACATTGAGGGGCAATAATGCTTTGGAAGGAATCGGCCATCCTCTTATGGGCCATACTGCAAATATGTACCAGTACTAATGAACAACAATTACCAGCATCCAAAGGACCATCAGAACAGTGTTTTAAATGTACATGCATAACCCCCCAAGATTTATTTGGCTAGCTATTAGGGCTGCATGATATGGGAATTTTGTGCGATTGCGATTAGGGCCCTAAAAATTGCGATAACGGTATGCGATGCAATATTTTAAGGGAATTGTGCTAGAGGTCTATTTGCTTGGATTTTCAAGGCAAAAGCCCACAGAAATTACCGATAATGCTGAAATGTAGTTATGCTTAACTCAAGAACTGAAATGCACAGTGTTTTTCAAAATAAAACATCTTTTACTAAATTAAATAACATATTTGCATTACTGCAAAAGTACAAAATACAAAACTTGCCATTTTCTTAATAGCAAAGAACAGATAAATAAAATAGAATAAATAAAAGAAAATTTGTTCATTAAAATAACGACTTGCCTCCAGCCCCTCCTCCCTCCCCGTACTCCCTGCGCTGTGCAGCATAGGAGTCGGCGATACATCCGTGTCAACCACGTAAAAAGTCAACCATCGCTTTATAAGGCGCACTGCCATTTTCCCCCCACTTTTGGGGGGAAAAAGTTTGTCTTATAAAGCGAAAAATATGGTAATATAATTGCAGCATTTTTGGGTCGGCCAATTGGCGATTGCGATATGGCGATTAATTGCGATTGCTTTGGCGATATATTGTGCAGGCCTACTAGCTATATTCTTTTTTTATACTGGAAAAATAGTAGCCGGTTTGAATTTCTTCATTCCTCTTTTCAGAAAACTAATGAAGGGCTAATAGTAACTACAACTCATCCTTACCTTTAAAAATAAAGCAATGGTTTGTCAGAAAGTGGTGACACAAAAATACACACCTACTGAAACATAAGATACACATTTCTGGTATTGTTGTAATTTTAAAGACCTCTATAAAAAGTTATACATGAGAAATAGCTGTTGTCTGAACACGTGTCGGGAGCTATTTCTCCACCAGAAACCTGGCCTTCCTTTATACATTTTCCACAGCAATAATAATAATGTGACCGTCACAGTATAACCACACGTCCCATCTTGTGCTACTGGTATAACAGGCTAGTTCGGTACCTGAGACTTTCAGCAGTGCTGGTCTTAAAGGAGTTGTCAAAGTTATATATACATACACACTAGCAGAAGGACCCGGCTTCGCACGGGTATATTTAATCTATTTAATTTAATGTTTCCGTGTGTCCTAAAAAGATATCAACAGTATCCCCCATAACAGTGACCTCCACAGTGCCTGCCCCTTTAACATTGACCTCCACAGTGCCTGTACGTTTAATAGTGGCTCCCCCCCACGCATGTAGCAGTGTAGTTGTGCCATCATACGTCATATGACTGAATATTTAAGGACCTGCGAACTGCTAAAACCCATGATCAGTTGTTATGGCAACCTGGAGTAGGATCTGCGAGCTTCTATTGGTTAATGAGGGACATGTGACCTATAAACTGTACCACTCAATTGAAAAACAAACTGAAATTATTTAGGTAGAGGGGAAAAAATATATAAAAATTAAATATGGTTGCATAAGTGTGCACACCCTTAAACTAATACTTTGTTGAAGCACCTTTTGATTTTATTACAGCACTCAGTCTTTTTGGGTATGAGTCTATCAGCATGGCACATTTTGACTTGGCAAGATTTGCCCACTCTTCTTTGCAAAAACACTCCAAATCTGTCAGATCTTTTATTATATACTACGTGCAGAATTATTAGGCAAATGAGTATTTTGACCACATCATCCTCTTTATGCATGTTGTCTTACTCCAAGCTGTATAGGCTCAAAAGCCTACTACCAATTAAGCATATTAGGTGATGTGCATCTCTGTAATGAGAAGGGGTGTGGTCTAATGACATCAACACCCTATATCAGGTGTGCATAATTATTAGGCAACTTCCTTTCCTTTGGCAAAATGGGTCAAAAGAAGGACTTGACAGGCTCAGAAAAGTCAAAAATATTGAGATATCTTGCAGAGGGATGCAGCACTCTTAAAATTGCAAAGATTCTGAAGCGTGATCATCGAACAATCAAGCGTTTCATTCAAAATAGTCAACAGGGTCGCAAGAAGCGTGTGGAAAAACCAAGGCGCAAAATAACTGCCCATGAACTGAGAAAAGTCAAGCGTGCAGCTGCCAAGATGCCACTTGCCACCAGTTTGGCCATATTTCAGAGCTGCAACATCACTGGAGTGCCCAAAAGCACAAGGTGTGCAATACTCAGAGACATGGCCAAGGTAAGAAAGGCTGAAAGACGACCACCACTGAACAAGACACACAAGCTGAAACGTCAAGACTGGGCCAAGAAATATCTCAAGACTGATTTTTCTAAGGTTTTATGGACTGATGAAATGAGAGTGAGTCTTGATGGGCCAGATGGATGGGCCCGTGGCTGGATTGGTAAAGGGCAGAGAGCTCCAGTCCGACTCAGACGCCAGCAAGGTGGAGGTGGAGAACTGGTTTGGGCTGGTATCATCAAAGATGAGCTTGTGGGACCTTTTCGGGTTGAGGATGGAGTCAAGCTCAACTCCCAGTCCTACTGCCAGTTTCTGGAAGACACCTTCTTCAAGCAGTGCTACAGGAAGAAGTCTGCATCCTTCAAGAAAAACATGATTTTCATGCAGGACAATGCTCCATCACACGCGTCCAAGTACTCCACAGCGTGGCTGGCAAGAAAGGGTATAAAAGAAGAAAATCTAATGACATGGCCTCCTTGTTCACCTGATCTGAACCCCATTGAGATCTGTGGTCCATCATCAAATGTGAGATTTACAAGGAGGGAAAACAGTCCACCTCTCTGAACAGTGTCTGGGAGGCTGTGGTTGCTGCTGCACGCAATGTTGATGGTGAACAGATCAAAACACTGACAGAATCCATGGATGGCAGGCTTTTGAGTGTCCTTGCAAAGAAAGGTGGCTATATTGGTCACTGATTTTGTTTTTGTTTTGTTTTTGAATGTCAGAAATGTATATTTGTGAATGTTGAGATGTTATATTGGTTTCACTGGTAAAAATAAATAATTGAAATGGGTATATATTTGTTTTTTGTTAAGTTGCCTAATAATTGTGCACAGTAATAGTCACCTGCACACACAGATATCCCCCTAAAATAGCTAAAACTAAAAACTACTTCCAAAAATATTCAGCTTTGATATTAATGAGTTTTTTGGGTTCATTGAGAACATGGTTGTTGTTCAATAATAAAATTAATCCTCAAAAATACAACTTGCCTAATAATTCTGCACTCCCTGTGTGTGTATATATATATATATATATGTATATGTATATGTATATATATATATATATATATATATATATATATATATATATTTATTTTAGGATATAGGCACTGACCAAAAATAGTAAAATAGGTTAAAGAGGTTGGGTGCACGTTCACTGGGGAGGGAATGAGCTGCTTACCCCTTGGTATATGAATAGAAAAACGAACAGCACTCCTGGAATCCACAGAAAAGTTTTTTCTTTATTTACCCATGTGATGCAGCACATATATTAAGGCTGCACGATATGGGAATTTTGTGCGATTGCGATTAGGGCCCTAAAAATTGCGATAACGGTATGCGATGCAATATTTTAAGGGAATTGTGCTAGAGGTCTATTTACTTGGATTTTCAAGGCAAAAGCCCACAGAAATTACTGATAATGCTGAAATGTAGTTATGCTTAACTCAAGAACTGAAGTGCACAGTGTTTTTCAAAATAAAACATCTTTTACTAAATTAAATAACAAATTTGCATTACTGCAAAAGTACAAAATACAAAACTTGCCATTTTCTTAATAGCACAGAACAGATAAATAAAATAGAATAAATAAAAACATTTGTTCAATAAAATAACGACTTGCCTCCAGCCCCTCCTCCCTCCCCGTACTGTAACTGATGTATCGCCGGCTGCGCTGTGCAGCATAGCGGCCGGCGATACATCCGTGTCAACCATCGCTTTATAAGGCGCACTGCCATTTTCCCCCCACTTTTGGGGGGGGGGGGGGGGGAAAGTTTGTCTTATAAAGCAAAAAATATGGTAATAGAATTGCAGCATTTTTGGGTTGGCCAATTGGCGATTGCGATATGGCGATTAATTGCGATTGCTTTGGCGATATATTGTGCAGGTATAATATATATCCACATACACACTTTGGCAACCCCCTGTAAATGGCCTGAAATTACAAGTAAATGGATACTCGCCAGTTTTCTCCTCTGCTACTGCTTGACCTGAATTCCAGTCCTCAGCACTGCTCAGCGGGCCTCGGTCTCATGCACTGCTGAGGTCAGTATCCATTTATTTGTTATTTTAGGCCATTTACAGGCGTTGCCTGAGTTTTTATATAACTCGGAAAACTCGTTTAATTTCTGGTTCAATATTTTTGGTACGCTTGCCTTTAATTGGATATCTTTTATTGGAAGGTTTACCTGGCTCTTGTCGTTCTTTTTGTTCCCCTTGTGGCAAAGCCAGCTCAGATTTCAAAGGGAATTGGCAAAATCATTTCTTCTCTCCCTTTTTGAGATCAGTTCTAGCTTTTCCGTTGTTCTCCAGCTTTCGAATTTAGCATTTTTAGTGTAAAATGTGATCCGGCAATCTCGGCTGCCCATTTAAGATGATGTATGTTACATATTTAGATTGATTAACCAGTGACTATTTTTATTTATGTATTTTTATTTTATTTTTTTAGCTGAATGGCCAAAAACGATGACTGGTCTCCCTAGCACATCAGGAACTACCGCTAGCGTCATTATTATTCGTGGAAATAAGCTATACGTGGCCCACGTTGGAGATTCTGGTGTTGTAGTTGGCTTGCAGAACAGTCCTAAAGAGATGTTGAAGGCCCTAGAAGTGACGCAAGATCACAAACCTGAGCTACCCAGAGAAAGGGAGAGAATTGAAGGCCTCGGTGGCAGGTAATTCATTGGGATTGTATTGTTCTTGGCAGACTGAGACACAAAGGTGCATTCATATGATTGGTATATTTTATTCTAAAGACTTCATTCCTTGCGATGCATTGGGTAAAATTTGGGCATAACTCATGCAGATTTTTCATGAATTGAATTGCAGATACACCAGAAAATTAGTGGCAGATTTGCACTTCTTTTTATGTGCTGTGTGGACGTACCCTAAAGCACAAGCTACCTGCACAATGCAGACAGACCACAATGTTATTAGAGAGTCCACTCATGTCTCATCATCCATGACGGGGGGAGGCGTTACTAAAAAGCATAGGTTCACATACTTTGTCCGTTCTATCGCTGTTTTCTGGACTCGTCTGTACATGATCCAGTTTCATTGCTCTATAGTCGGTGATTCTGTGCGACTGTTCAAGACAAAAGATTAGACATGGAACTATTATCACTCTCCTGTTCTATTGTGTAACATTTAATCACGGTGAATTTAATTAAAGGTGTAGTTATCTAAATGCATTACCTTTTATAAAAGTAATCCTGTTTGACACGTCCAGGGCTACGTCCGTAGAATGTGTCCGCACCCGTTCCACAATTATCCAGAACGGGTGCGGATCCATTCATTCTCTATGGGGCACACAGTGTGCTGTCCACATCCACATTTCCGGAGTGCGTCCCCGAACTTCCGGTCCACAATAGCGGACAAGAATAGGCAGTTCTATGGGGGTGCTGGCCGGGTGTATTACGGATCTGCAATACACTACAGATGTGTGAATGGACCCTAAGTTGTCAGACCCAAGTGTTGAGGAGATTCAGGCACCAACTCCCCCCGCCCCAAAAACAAACAAAAATCGCAACAGCTTTCCCCTGCTAGAACAGAACTATCCTTGTCCGTTATGCGGATAATAATAGGACATGTTCTATCTTTGTATGGAAACGGAAGGCATACGGAGTACCTTCCGTTTTTTTGGGGGCGTATCCATTGAAATGAATGGTTCCGTATACAGAACGCAAAAAGCGGAACGTAAACGTAGAAAAAAAAACACGTTTGGGTGCATGAGCCCTAATACAGGCCTTAGGCTGGTTTCACACTTGAATTTTTTACAGCATCATAAAAAGATCGAATTCACTTCTGTGCCAGTGTATCAGTACCCCCCCGATTAAAAAAGAAATCTGATGTGAATTTGTCATCTGTTTAGATCAGTTCCTGAGGAAAAGAACATACTACAAAGAAACAAGTGTTAAACTAGCCTTAAGGAAAAGTACCAGGCAATGGCGGATACGAAGACCAATTCTATCACCGGCTAGTAAAACCAGTCATTATAAATGGGAACAAGGTGGCACAGTGTTAGATGTGCTTACAGCAGGCTGTCTTCACCAAACAGTGTGCAAAATTAGCACTTGTGTGATGGAGGCTGCAAACTGAATCAGCCTCGGATGCTCCTAACGTGCCCCATTAAAAAAATAACTGCAGGACCAGGAGATGGCTTGATTTTGCCGCCAATCACAGGCCTTAGCAGTTGCATCTGCTTGAACGATCTGGCACAGCAGTGACATATTGTTCAAGCAGGTGTGACCACTGAGGCCTGTGTTTGGCTGCAGCGATTACGGGACCAAAGCCACTTACTTGTCTTGCAGGGACCAGAAACGCCTGGGAACGGGGCACTGTGGACTATGTTGGGCGAATCTGAATATTTTAAAGACATTTTTTTTTTTTTTTTTCTTTTTTTTTCTGCAGTGTAATTAATAAATCTGGAGTCAATAGGGTTGTGTGGAAAAGACCACGTTTGACACACAATGGACCTGTGAGGAGAAGTACAGTAATAGATCAGATTCCTTTCCTTGCTGTAGCTCGGGCGCTTGGTAAGTGTATAAACTGCATTTTTTTAAAATCTTTTTGTATTCTGTACATGCAATGCACGCATGGGAAATCCCACCAGTAGATACTTTATTTAGTGCCTGCTGAACTTTGATTCCAGATATCGGCATGTGGGCACTTCTTATCTATTTTGGTAAGGCTGTTTACATTTGTGTTACAATGGTATTTTAGCACTAGTATTAAGGGCCTAACTCATGCTCCCTGTAATACATGCAAATTAGCTTTCATTCCATAAACAAACTATGCCTCAAGTGTGACCAGATGTAAGGGAGCTATCTTTAAATAAGTCAATGTTCTGGAGCACAACCAGGCTCTTCTTCAGTTTTGGCTGGGGATGACCACCTTTCCCTGACCCTTGCAGGGCCTTTTCGCTTGGTGGGATTGGTGTACAAAGGCCCTTCAGTTACAGAGAGGGCTTTCGATGGACTCCATTCTTGTAACCTATTTTGTGTGAGACACTGCACTTTTATTGCACTTAAGTGAAGAAAGTCACAATTTTGGACTTTTACTAAAAACGGTGTGCAGATGAGGTGTTGGCTTAGTTATAAAGTGATGTTTTGGGGACAGTTAAAAAAGGTCACGTTGATTTCTAGGATTAGCTACCCTACATCTGGTGGCGCTAGACATAGCCTTTTCTTTTTGCAAAGACAGATAATTTTGATGTTTTTCCCAGAGGAGCATTGCATTACCTAGAAGACTCCTTAGGCCCCTTTCACACGGGCGAGTATTCCGCGCGGGTGCAATGCGTGAAGTGAACGTATTGCACCCGCACTGAATCCTGACCCATTCATTTCTATGGGGCTGTTCACATGAGCGGTGATTTTCACGCATCACTTGTGCGTTGCGTGAAAATCGCAGCATGCTCCTCTTTGTGCGTTTTTCACGCAACGCAGGCCCCCTAGAAGTGAATGGGGTTGCATGAAAATCGCAAGCATCCGCAAGCAAGTGCAGATGCGGAGCGATTTTGACGCACGGTTGCTAGGAGACGATCGGGATGGAGACCCGATCATTATTATTTTCCCTTATAACATGGTTATAAGGAAAAATAATAGCATTCTGAATGCAGACAGCATAGTGAAATAGCGCTGGAGGGGTTAAAAAAAAATATAATAATTTAACTCACCTTAATCCACTAGCTCGCGCTGCCCGGCATCTCCTTCTGTCTTCATCTTAGCTTTGTGTAGCAACAAAGACCTTTGGTGACTTCAGTCATCACATGATCTATCACATGATCTTTTACCATGGTGATGACCGGAGTGACGTCACCACAGGTCCTGTTGCTACAC